>NW_020537758.1:42469958-42513916 GCF_003426905.1 Ctenocephalides felis
TATTTTTTCTAAGCATTCAGGAAAGTTTTTTTAGTTAGCAGCTGATCTTGATCTAATGATATTTGTTTTAAGAGTGAGAGAAGAATTAGATTATTCATTCTCATTTCATTTAAACATTGCACCATTTCAGACATTTGTTTTTGCAATTCAATTATTAAGTGATTATTATCTTTATTGTAGTTTCTTGTAATATAAAATGTGTTTTTGCATATACTAAAACACTTGTAAATAGGCTAAACATCTCAAAACAGTTTTATAAAAGAGAACATAAGATTGAAAAGTTGCTGGAGAGATTATATAATATGAATAATTGATTTATGCCAATGTATTCTAGCACTATATTCAAAAGAAATATTAAAAGCAACTGAAACCTGCAACTTTGTGTTTTTTCTGTGGAAGATAGTACTAAGATTCCTATAAGATAATAGCCACATAATAACAAAAACTTGACATCCATGTCATTTCTCCTAAAACCCATTTTTGAATATAATTTATCTTAGAAATGATATCGAATAATAAGTTACTATGTTCCTTTGTTGATGTAGTGAAGTTCTGAGCAATATTTGAACATAGTTATGAGAAATTTCAAGTTCTGAGGACAGTTTTTTACCTTGTCGCATTAAAATATCCTGGATTTCTAATCCTCGTTGTTGTTGTTCAAGCAAGTTTGCTTGCAAATTTTGGCTAACTCTAATTGCTCATTGACATATTGGGTATTAGAATTTAATAAATTTATGGTTTCCTCAGCCTTTTCATGCAAATTTTATTATACAGATAAAAACACATATTTTGAGTATGTGAATAAAACTCAGTGTAGACATTGAACGCTCTGTCAGACATACTATCAATGCATATGCGTCTTAAATTTGGCTTTTTGTCACTGAAACAGTTATATGTCTGTTGCCCCGACATTTCTAGAAAACAATTTGTAAACCTCAAACTTAAATCCTGTTGAACATCCTCAGTAAGTGATTTACATTCATGGTTAAGTTGCAAAACAGCGTTCTTCCAACAGTCTCCATGTACAGGGAGATTGCTTCTTTGTTGAACGATCTAAAATAGATTATATTATGGGTAATAATACACTAAAGACTTAACATAAAATACTTTAAAATACTGACATCATACTGTGCTTGTCCTGTTTTAATGATGTCTAAATAGTATGGCTCGCTAGGAAATTGCAGAAATTCTTTCGCAGAAATCAGTTGTACAAATATAATGACAAATATAGATATAATTATTGAAACATGCATTATAAATAATAAGAGTTAAAAACGAACGAAAAACTTCTAAAATTCGTTAAAAATGATTATCCCATAGAACTATCAGTTCACACTGCTAAGGATCGGTAACAGTTGACAGTTGACAGTTGACAGTTGACTGTCAAATAATTTGACCCATAGATAAAAGAAGAGTAGATGTTATTTGACTTTGAGGAGTATAGATTTGACCATTTGACTCATTTGACTCATAACCATAGATAAAAGAAGAGCTCATAACATCCGAAGCGATAGTAGCGCCTCTAGCAAACTTTTAAGCTTCGAAAAAAAGTTTGATTTCAAGTGCAAGGATCATTAGGATTAGAGATAAATAAAAATAATAAGACAAAGACAATATATACATAACTAGCAATTAGGACATTATAAGAATATGAATTAATTTTTTAGTGTTATTCCACATCATAGTAACCGAAAGAGCTTTTCTCAATTGTATTGCATGCATTTACTTAATCATAAAAGTGCATGAATAAATAAGCATGGAGAACACCTGCATGACTGTAATTAAATGTTTATATTTGTATTAATATTAATAATAGATTATGGATATTAATTATTGTTTGCCAAAAGCAACCTGAAATATTCATTAAAATTTTAATTTTCTTAAATTTTATAAAAAAAAATCAATATAAATTTTTTATACATTTATTTATATAATCACAAATTATTATGGATATATATGTAAACTGGATTACTTGTTGCATTTAATAAGAATAACTAGCCAAATTCAGTTTAAAACTAATACATAAGTAGTCCTATGCGTAAAGTGTGCTATGAAAACAAAAATTTCTTCTAATTTTCATATTACAATAAATCATATTATTGACAAGTCTATTGAATACAAATGTTATCATATAAATGGTTCAGTCCTTTCGAAGATACGGGCCAAAAAGTGCAAAAAATGGCAATTCAGTTTTTGAGATAACAAAACGTTTGATTTGAAATTTCGATTAATTAAAAAAAACATACATAGCACTGGTATCGTCGCAATGAAGAATTGATTATTTTTTTTGGAAAGCAGATCTAGCAGCCAAAAATGTTGATTAAACATGTGCACATCAATTTATCAGATATTTAATTTACAAATTCAAAAGCAAACACATTTTATTTATAGTTTTATGGGTTCCGTACCAAGATTTATAATATATAACGGTTAGATTGCAAAGCGGCGCTTAAGCGCTTCAATGTTTCGTATCTAAAACAGCTACGCAACGAAATCGCTTTATAAAAAATCTGAATTTTCATTTAATTCTTTAAAAAAAATCAAATGACGGTATTAGAAGTTCTAGCGATTTGCTTTGCCACATGACATGTTTCACTAAATCGTTATTTTGTTTAATAATTTTTCAACTATAATATTTCTAACCTTAAGTAAGTGCTTTAAATGTGAAAATCAGTTCATAATTTTATTTAAATTTTAAGTTATTTATTATAACTGTGCTTAAGTGACATACAGTATGACTATAATTCCACTAATTTTTATACAAAAAACAAGCCATACTGCACACAAATTATTCATTAAATCACGTTGCCTGAAGTGGTAAAGGCCTTGTTAAAATTCTTCGATATTAAAACAAAATACGTGTGAATAAGGCGATACCGCAAAAACACCGACATCTTGGCAGATTTCGGGACGTAAATCACTTTAAATCTATAATTATTTCTTCTTCCCGATCCTAAAATACTTGACATGCAAAGTGCAGATAGGAACTAAGATCGAGAGCAAGAACAAACCGTGTTATATTTGCTTGAAACATTTCTCTTGCTTGAAACATTGCTTATAGCTTTGAGTCTAAATTCAAGGATAAATTAAAATAGGCATAGATAAATATTATAAAATAGCCTATAAATATGATACCAACTTACTGTTTTTTGAACATGGTATATGGTATAATTGCGGCAAGGCTTCTGAAGGGTTATTTTATTCATTATGTTTTAAATACATAAGTTAATATTAAATTTAAACAGTGAAAACAGTGGTTGACTGTGCTAACTAAGTTCTTAGCCTGCCTCAAAATACAAAAAAAATCTAATCATCTAAATTTATATACTTGAAACAACACTCTGAATTATTACCACTTTTAATATTAACACACCTTCACTCTCAATTGGCTCACACAATCATTATTAACTTTCCGTAGGGTAAGTTATAGTAATGGGCCAAAAATCTAAATTGAACATTTTTGCATATCTTCACGTTTCAGATGTTTCTGAACATTTTGGCATACCTAAGAAAAAATGGATGTGTGTTATATATATGTGTGGATACAATTTTTAGTCAACGTTTTCGGGAGTACCGCTCAACCGATTTGAATAATTGAAAAACCAATCGATTTCTGTTCATAGGGAAATGTGCTGATTAGTTTTTGGGAAAGGTCGATCCAGCCGTTTCGAAATGCGAACCAAAGAGTGCAAAAAATGGAAACTCTGTTTTTGCGAAAACCGGGCATCCGATTGGAATGATTCAAAGAACATTCAATTTGTAATGATGGGGAGAAGTGGTGATTACCTGTTGTCAAAGGAAGGTTCAGCCATTTCGAAGATACGGAGCTAAATGTGCAAAAAATTGCACTTTTTGAGAAAACTAAGCATCTGATTTGAATGATTCAAAAGAATTCTACTTGTATTAACAAAACAATTGATTTTGAAGAAAAAAAATTATTCTACAATAAATTTTTACTTTCTAAGATTGTTTTTATGGTCACCAATTCCGTCTCTGCTTTAGGTGATATATGCTATTAGCCAATTTGACGAACATATCAAAGCATGTCCGCGGATGTTTTAAAAGCATTTATGTATAATAATCTTAAATATACCCTTTTAAAATATAATACGCAAATTAGTGATACATTAAATGGGTACGTGCGGCTACTTTATCATTTTTCCAGCAAACACGAGCGCTAATGAAAGACTCTGATTACAACGTGTGCCATATGAGAGGAAATTGACCGTAAGTCGGTAAATATTTTACTGAGGAGACGATTTAAAATTATCCTGACTGAATTATTTCTGTTTGAAATAGAATAGGAGTCACAATTAATTATAAAACATAGGACAAAAGGTTTATAAAATTATATATAAAAAAGTAGGTATTATGCATGAATTATATGTATAATATGATACGTTCATATTTAAACTTTTGTAGTTCTGTATTACAAATTTCCCTTCATAAACAATTGTTTTATTAACAAAAGTAATAATAACAATAGTAGTATCAGAGCCACCACTGGGCAAACTGATATCCCTCTTCTTTTTTATATTAATCAAAACTAGTGGTGTATGGCATCGTGCCTTGAGGCAAATTGCTAGAACTTGTCATTTCTGCCTTTTTTGCACATTTAGCTCAGTATCTTAGAAACGGCTAGACCTGCCTTTGCCAAAAACTAATCGCCACTTCTTCCCGTCATTACAAATTGACTGCTTTTTAGAGCATTCAAATCGGATGCTCTGTTCTCTCAAAAAGTCGATTTTTATTTTCTGCACTCTTTGCTTCGTATCTGGAGAACGGCTAGACCTGTCTTTGCAAAAAACTAATCAGCACATCTCCGTATAAATAGGAATCGAATGTTTATTGAACCATACAAATACGTTGATCTATGCGCCCGAAAATGAGGACGAAAAATTGTATCTATACACACATGCACACACATCCATTTTTTCTGAGGTATGCCAAAATGTTCAAAACATCAGAAAACTAAGTTAGTTGTTAGCTGATAAAATTTAATATGTATCGAAGTCATAAAAATAATTACACCGTAATTTTGGCTTCTTTCTTTAAATTTAAAGAACAAATTCAATATTTTGTCGTTGTATGTTTTTCCTTTCAAACTACTGAAAAAAATTCAATTTATTACAATGTATTGGATGTAACATATTACATTTTGAAATCCATTGTAATTTGGCTTCAATCTTTAAATAAAAAAAAATCAATTTTCAAATGTATTTTTGGCTTCTTCCTTAAATTCTATAAAAAAAATACTAACCCAATATCATATGCTTCACGTTTCAATTCACTGTAATTTTGGCCCTTTTCTTTAGTTTTTATGAAAAAAATTCAATATTTTGTTGTTATATATAATCCACTGTAATTATGACACAATTCTTTTTACTCAAATTCATTAAACAAAATGATTAATTTTATTAGATAACTTTCCTATCATTATTTATTTCCTTCAAATAAAACAGGTTTGTGTAGTGCTACAACAGATAATAAAAATGCTTCAAATCACTGATTTATTTTAACATATGCTGAAAAAAGTATCAATATTATAGTGAATATTTTTTTCACTAGCTCTGTCCAAAATATTTTTATGGTAATATTTTTGGTACAAAACTGCTGTGGGCGTTTTATGCAAAATTAATAAGCCGAAAATATCGCTTAGCGTCTCATTACTGTTCTAATATATAGACGCCAAAGTAGCACTTGAGGGTAAAAGTAATAAATTTTAATAGATATTTTTTAGGTTTATTGAAAACAAGGTTTTCATATAAAACTTAAAATTACTCGGATATATGGCTTCAAGGCAGTTTGACACGATTTTATTGAATATTAATCATAGTAATAAATAAGTTTATTCGGCCTGAGACAAATAATATATATTACTATTTTTAGGTCGACGACATTTGAAAAGAAAAATGAATATCGACATAGCTGGTTCAGCAATAAACATATTTCATAAGTTCACTTATCGTATAATTTATTTCATTTTATATATACAAAAAAAAGTAAATACGATATAAAATTTTTAAAAAAAATTATATATTATATCAATTTAAGAAAATAATTTTGCCATACCATAGTTCATCTCGTATATCCATCCAAAATGATTCAGTTAGGACTAAATACAAATCAATTTTTTTGATTAAAATATATTTTATTTAAAATGAATGGCCGTACATAGGTGAGTAATATTATATCTATATAATTAAAACATAAAATAATATATTTAGAGTAAATTAAATGCCATTGTGTTATTAGTATAACAATATGATCCCATATATTCGGTCTTTGTCATAAATTCTTTTAGATTGAAAATAACATTAATAAGATAAGTTTAGATATTTTAGTATAGATACTTTTCAATTCGTATACATAAATATAAGTGATGAAATAATAAACAGCAAATTTAAACAGGTTTGTAGGCTTCTAATAAAACGCTAACATAAATGCCTTTTAAACTGTAGTCTACATATATCTATGTATTAAAGAAGACGTTGTTTCAATTTAGACAATTGTAGTTTTATTGCATCTAGAAATTTATAAAAAAGAGTAATTTCAGAAATTATTCACAAAAGTTTTATGAACAGATTAACTTTTAATTTATTATATCACGAAGTGAACTTTAATAACTTTAAATAAGACTCATTTTCAAAGTGGAAATATAAGTACTAATTAACGAATAAATACTTGTAACAAATCAGAGTATTTTCAACACGTAAATAAAAGTACAAATGTGTGCCCTATTTGTAAAACAAAGTATTATGCCACCAGTATGCAGCAGGAGTTGATCCCTGATTTATAACTGGTTTATAGACCGTCTGCGGATTATATATCGGTTTATAGAAAATAGGTTCATAAAATATATTATTTCTGGTATTATCGATTTCGCAAACCGTTCCTTTTACTAATTCTTGTACTGGAGCCCAAAAGATCCTGAAATTAATATCATGGTAATCCAATTCGGATAAGAGGAAAACTGGCATCCTATCTGATAAAACCCAAGCAATTCCTCCTTTATCGATTTTTATATCACTAGGAAAGACTAATCCGACATCGTCTTTATCGACAAGGGCATGATTTTGCTTTTGGTAAGGCGAAGATGAGTGCCAGCATCCAATTCCATTACGATCTATAAGGTTGTAAAGCATGAGGCCGCTGTCGTCCATAACTTTGGCTGTAACATGACCTAAAGTTTCACGTTCCTCCAAAACCTGCGAAGAAATTAAAATCTTGTATATTATCTAATTAGTACCAATTAGGGTTTATCGGTTTTCAAAAACCGGTTTTAAAAACCGTTTTTTTGGCGAAAATTATGGAATTCGAAAACCGGGTTTTTAGTGAAAAAAGTCGATTTTCACTGTATAAATGGAAGATGACAAATATAGCCAAATATAAAAGATAGATGAAAGCGTAATTCTTGAAATCATATCGGCTCATAGCATTTCGTATCTTATCAGTCTGCAATAGTTCCCAGAAAAGTTTTGTATATATTAATTTAGATTTGTATACCAGTGTATACATTAATTTAAATCAGTGTGACTTCTTCTTGAAGAAGTAATTTTCTCTACTCAAACTTAAAAAAAAAAGAGTTTTAAACTTTAGAAGCCACAAGTTAAAGAACAAAAAACTTAGAATTATTATATCAGGCTTTAAAAACAATTAAGCATAATTTGGTTGCCAGTATGAGAGTATTTAAATCACAGCATGTATCAACATGTATCATATAAACATTTTTTTGTTTTCTTTTAATTTAATGAATTTTTTTATTTAAAAATGTATAATTTTTATTTATTCGAAAACTTTCTTTTCACTTTCATAAAAATATTTACATCCTTATATGCGAAAATGATGCATGAATACCGAATAATTATTTTCAAAGTTATTAAATCAAGATAAACTATTATTATTTAGTTCTATTAATTAAAATAAAAAAAATTTGTTTACTATCTATAAAATTAAACAATACAAAAATTCAGTCAAATACTGCTCTAAATTACACTAAATTTTCGGATAACTTACTGAATACTCGAGCAAAAATTTATTTTCTTTATAAAATTCGAAAACCGGTTAAAACCGGTTTTTTAGTAAAATTAAAATTCGAAAACCGGTTTTCTAAAATATCGGTTTTTGTATAAACCCTAGTACCAATATCAAACTATTTTGGCTCGTATATTTCGAACTTAGGAGTTTGTAATAAACTTCAACTATTGATTGCATTAGAATTTTCCTAATACTATTATGTACTTAAATATAATATAAGTTTACCTGAAAATCATGATAACTATCTTCTACCCTCTTTTCGTCTCTCAAAATCTTTGTAGACACAGCAAACTCCCTCTCACTGGCCAGAGGACTGAAGAACAATGTTCTAAGTCCATCGCTCATTATTGGTGACAAGGTTATACCAAATATTCCTTCTTCTCCCCATTGGAAATTCAAACCAGCCACATTAAAATCTCCTTTAAGAGGATCGGGCATAAAGAAACTGTGCTCAAATCTCCAAGTTTTATCTTTTTCCCAAGAGTAAACTATTAAACCGTATCCTAACTCGTCGCTCATATAAGCGAAAGTATCATCGCAGGATGAACCCATATCAATGGCTATGTTGGCGATAAATGTGTCTGGATTGGTATCCTAAAATAAAATATATATATTATATTAGGGAGTACCTAAAATTTTGTTAATAAAATGATCAAAATCTTACTTCGGGTCTGAATGGAGTACGTCTTATGCGTCTATTTGTTCTTAAGTCGAAGACATTCAGGGCGTAAGGGCACACATTCACAGTGGTATTTCCTATGCTCAAAACAAATAGTTTTTTAAAATAATTGATGTATTTGAATATTGCTAAATTCTTAGAAAAAAAGTTGATCTCTTAAGATAGTTCTTCTAATCAGACTAATTTTGAATAAACAACACATGACAATAATTTACATACCGATTCCGACAGTACCAGTATCCAGGACCCATAATCTATTACATTCATCAACTTTAATCCTGTAAGCCGTAGTGATGCCCCTCAAGCAGTCTCCTTGTTTATTAGATGGCCAATCTGGGTATGGTTCTAATGGAGGCGACTTGTCATTGGAATGCAGGGAAATGCTGTTTAAAGTGGCAGGTATACCTGTGAAATTAAATCATTTCACAAAAATATATTCTACTAGGTCAATGATAGAAAATAAACTATTGGAAATAAATTAAAATATAAGTACAATGTCAAGCCCTAAAAAGCCTTAACCACTTTATCAACTGGTTTACGTGATGCTCATTAATCGTGAAGTAAAATATCAACAAACGGAGGATGATGGCTTTGGAAATTTAAGAGCACTTCATGAACTTCATAGATACGATAAAATTTAATAGTTTGACAAAATTTTATTACGACCAGGATGGAATAATCGTTTCTAGCGATTAGATCTAAATTTTTACAGTTGTCATGGAAACTCATACAAGTGCATTCGTCGTAACGGCAATTGTTCAACAATATGTCTCCGAATTTGAAAAGAGGCTCAATAAGTGGAAGATTAAAATAAATAAAAGAAAATCTAGCCATATAACCTTCACAACAAGAACCCTGGACTGCCCAAGCGTAAAAATAAACAACATAGAAATACCAAAATATGAGAGCGTAAAATACAAAGCTATGAAAACAAACTCCTTTTATATAAAACAATAATTATCCCAATTTAGACATACGGCATTGAGCTATGGGCGTGCGCAAGCAATTCAAATATAAAAAAAATACAAGTAGCGCAATCGAAAATTTTAAGATGCATGCCCTACATAAAGACCTAAAAATAAAAACTATTAATGAAATGATAAAAGAAAGGAGCAAAAAATACCACGAAAAACTACCAGGTCACCCAAACATATATTTAAAAGAATTAAGCGAAAAATATCCCACACGAATTTTGAGGAAAAAATGGACTTACGATCTTAAATAAAATGTCAAAAAAAAAGAGTTATCTCATAAGAGATAATCTCTTAAATGCATTAACATTACAGACATTATATTGTCTTAAAAATGTATATTATTTTGATTGACAATAAAACTATGCAAAAAAAAGATCCAAATTTTATTCAGATTGAGGATATTTTGAACTCTGCCTTGAAGATAGTCAGTCCTAATCATGTATCATAAAATTATCAAATTTTTGCGCAACCGATCAGTTTTTTGGTATTTCAAAAATCAACCAAAAGAACTAAATATTATCTGACATAAATTTACCAATAATTTACCATAGATTAGATCTGCAAATTTAGTAATGTTCCAGCAAAAAATCTTATAGGTAGGCGTAAAACATACTATATTATTGCAATTATTGGTATATTAAAAACAAGTTGCAAAATAAATAATTTATTATATTGCAATTTCAGTGAATGTGTACCGAGTCAACCACGTTTAACGATATTCAGCATAATTGAACAGTTTACGAGAAACGGCAATTTATCTATCGGGACATTTATGTAATAATTAAGTAAAATGTGTCTCGAACATGCTAGAAAAAGTAACACGGCTGCCGATTTTCCAATGTCAACCATTTGACATATTAGTTAATCGACGTAGAAAATGTTGAAAGTATTTCATCGTATTAGTGATATATAAATATCTGCATTCTTGAAATCATTTCGAGTGATTTATAATTTATTAATGTTGTTTATAACTATTTATAAGGCATTCAGTTTTATTTTTAATACGTCAGTCGTTATCGTGCCATTTTTAGGTTGTAAAATTTCTCAATAATAAAATTATCAAGTATTTCACCATTTTACAATCCTGATTAGATGCGCCAAATTTGAAACTTGCAACCTACTTCAGTACATTTTTTAAAGAAGGGCCACATAGAGTCGACCGATTTTAAAAATTTTAAGTTCTTAGTTTAAATAGTTCAACAAAAACTCTCAATTCTTGAAAACTTGGGGATATTGTGTTTTTTTTTTGCTGTGGTCTTAGAAATGTTATTCACGATTACGGTTCCAAAGATTGAGTGTCATAATTGTATCAAAGCTCTAAGTTGCACTTAAAAGCTCATAATTTCTAAGCAATGTGAAAAAATTTTTTTGCTACATTTTTTCAGGTTAATACTATCTCCTCGTTTCGTCACAGAAAGTCGCTTAGGCACATATGATTTTTGGATACTAGGGATCAAAATAAGATACTTTGCTGAAGAAACCATACCTCTAAAATGAATTCTGATGTCTCGTGTATTGACCCAAAAATAAGGGTTAAAATTTTAAAACTTTATTTTGATCCATTTAGAGTGCCCCAATCAGGCCCAAATGTATGAACGACTCTCACTAACTTTGGAAGGTCGATTGACCCGTGCCCGTGGTTCACTCTCTGGGACCCTTCCTGGGTGTTTTTTCAAAATTCAACCCTTATCTTTGGGTCAATGCACGGGACATTATAATTCATTTTAGAGGTATGGTTTCTTCAGCAAAGTATCTTATTTTGATCTCTAGTATCCATATTTCAGTCAAATATTTCAAACATAAACAGTGTAACAGAAAATAAAAATGAGTAATTATTTTTTCTTATATATTGTTACCTATGTATATTTTTCAAATTGAATTTATTTTAATTTATTTAAGATCTAAGTTATAAATAAGGAACAAGTTTTATATTAGTATTTTATAGCAATAATAATATGCATCTGCAAATTCAGAATAATCCCTTCTATTATTTAGCAATTCAAATTACAATAAATTTATCATTAGTTGATATCGATTTCATCATGGTACAGCAAATATTAATTTGCATGTATATACCGTAGTTTTCAATATTCATTATAAGAGTTTAAATATCTAATATAATCACTAAAATAATTGCTGGAACGTAAGGTGATTAAGTAATTAGGAAACTACTTTTGATTTGCGTTCAACATGAGTAAAATGATACAGAAAAATGTACACGATTTACATTTCACTAATATATAATATTTTATGAAACACTCACATACACACGCACACACACACACATATATATATATATATATATATATATACATACTTATATATCTGTACAGATGTATGAATCAAAACGCCTCCTACACGGTTATTCGAATTTTGTTAAATCTTTTTGAAGTTTGTTAAGGAAAATTTTAAGGATTTAAATGATTATAGAACTATAGTAATATTGTAAAATGGAAAAATGCAAAAAACAACATATCATTGTCAAAAGTATCATGGAAAAAATTCATTTGTTTGACATTGGATATGGAATTTGTAGTTAGTTGATCGTAGATTGAATAGTGTACATATGAACAGAATTTGACAAATTAATTTGCTTAAAATATGAACTTAAGTAATAATGTATCATAAGTTACTAGTGAGAAAAAAGTAATTAAGGTATTGTAATTACTAAAATCTAACTGAAATATGGTGCGAGATTGTAAAAATTTTAGGCAACATTATTGAAGCAATTATTTTGAGTGAAAAAATCGAAGGTAATATTGTACTTTTAATGCGGATACTATAATAATATAATTCTTTCGGAAATTTGTTATACTGTTTAAAAGACTGCAATTTCCAAAATGTATATGTTATGTTAAGATTATAAATGAATCACAAAGGCAGGCAAAATAGGATATTGCAAAGTATAGGTTGGGGTATTAAAAATTGTTGGAGTTTCAGAATTGCAGACGTGGGCACAGGACAACGTCTGTCGGGTCATCTAGTATATATACATATAAATGTGATTATTCTAAATTACAAATGTTCAATAATAATCAAATAATTTATCAAATTACCTTCACGCCATCTGGGCACAGTGACAAACATCCTGTCCCCCCACGTTTCGATTCCTACTGGTAAACCATTTTCAGGGATAAATTGGCCATTGCTGATGGCAGTCAGTCTTTCTTCAATTGTTGGATAAGCAAAGTCTAACACACGCCAATTAAATCTTTCTCGTAGCACTCGTGCAGATTGGCCAAATTTTAAAGCCCCCAAGAAAATGGCCAAAAGGCAGCATTCTTTGATTACAGACATCGTGCACTGATGAAAAATATTATGAAAAAATATTTATTTTTTAGTTTTAAATTGAAAGAAGAAGCTATTATTGGGGATAGGTTTTATTAAAATATGCAAATCCATGATGAATTTATGTTTTAGATTTCTTTATGTTTTAGCTCTTACTGAATTATAATTCATATTCAATATCTTATACAAAGTACTTATGTTTTTAATTGAAGTTTTAAGCATATTGCTTAATTAATTATTCTATACAGTAATAAACTTTACAAAAATACATATTCGTAATAAATATCCCATATGGCTCGAATTATTTAAAATGCTTCTTAATATAATTGAAACAATTCGTATTGCTTCATAAATTCATATAATTCATGAAATTATAATGATATATTATTGTAGTTTAGTTCAATTTTTGACATCTAACTACAAATTATAATTATGTTATACTTGTTAATTTTATGTTAATTCAAATTATTATATTTGTTAATTTTATGCTAACTAAATTTGCTTATTGAAAACCATCACTTCAGTCACCATTTTCATACCACAAACAATATTTACAATAAATCACAAGTGTAAAGTATTGACAAAAACAACTAGATTATACCTCAGACCTCAAATAATATTTAAGGTCTAAAATAATAAAAATTAAAAAAAAATATGTTTACCATTTAATTCAAGCACTTCAACACACTGCGCATTCTTAGTCAAAAATTATGGATATATGGGCGGCTCTAATTGAAAGTATTTCTTTATATATAGCGTAAAAAATATAAATTTTATTGGATATTGTGTAATTGCATTTATGAGAAATTAAATAATTCATATAAAATAATTAGAAGGTTATTGATGTGAAATTTTATAAACGCATAAATTAAACAGTGATAAATCATAAAAACCATGCAAGATAATAAAAACGTGCAAAATATATTCACAAAATGTAATATAAAATTACAGTATATATTTTTGCAAAATAGTAAAAAAACTGTTGGGGAAAAACAGTTTGTGTTAAAACTGAAGTATCTTTTCTTAAAGATTATTAATGCAAATTAACTTCAAATGCAATCAAATTAACGATTTTGAGATTGTTAAAAATTTCGAACTTCATGTATTTATTAATTTGTTAAATAATTAAATATTTTTTTAAAATTTTTTATTTATATTAAAAAAACTATCCGTGGGTGATAAATGATAAATCTTTCAAAACCAAAATAATTCAATTGACCAGTATGATATAATAAAGAATTTTTACTATATACGAAGATACTTTTTGGGATAAAATATAAAAAAATTAGGAATAAACATTTAAAAAATATAATTCTGTGATTAGAACAAATTAAATTTCTCTTTCCGAAAACAGTAAAGTTATAAAAACGATTATACGCTACGATTTTACTAGATAAAACAATAAAATCGACCGTTCTTGGTAATTAATTTTATTGAACAATTTTACGATCTGAAGAATTTGAAGAAAAAATAATAAAATTCTGCATCATATACTATAAGAATTGAATAATACGCAAAATATTTTCGTTTAGTACAAAAATTTAATTATTATAGCTTATATAAAATTTATCATTGCATTTCTAATGAGCAGTCCATATCCTTAGTAAAAGTTCTATGAATCATAGTGTCAACTTTCAATAATTATACAATTAACAGTTTAAAGTAAAATTATCTGAAGAAAGTCCACATCATTCAGCTTACATCGACTTAATCTCTTTTACAACCATTGGATTTTATCACCATCATATATTTAAACGTAAGGTAAAATGAAGAAAAACGAATTTATTTCCTACATAGATATGATATAAATATATTCAGATGTCGATTCTAATTGAGGCAAATCGAAATGTATTACGATATCTCAATATATTTTATGTTTACTGATCTCTTATTGATATTTTATTAGGATTGCTGCTACACTTTTATCAATCGATTAGCACAAGTATTTTTTTGTGCAATTATTATCGAGAACATTTACAATTTTGTATAAAGATTAGAAAATGATTTTAAAAATGTAGATTATTTGAGTTTATAAAATACTTTATTCATATCAACAAAATATTATGGAAGATATTTAAAAAATGTGGATTCAAGCGTCAACAAATGCATTATTAAATATAGATACACTATATATTAAATACTGATCTATTAATTTATGTTATTTTATCTCTATAAATTATTTATTTTCACACAAAAAATTTACCAAAAAAAAACGTAGCACAAGACGTATATGATTTTTTTTAAATTTCTGCAGAATTAAATATTCGAGCAAAAATAAAATCAATAAATATTGATTGAAATTGAAATTGATTGATTGTTTAATGATTAATGGCATTTTTTTTAAAATCTTTTCAAAGAGATAATTCTTATCACTATATATTCATTCATATAATATACAGTGACTATCTTAATTATTGCTCAAAACACTGAAAAATGTTTATATTAAGAAAAAAAGCCAAATGAATTCATCTGAAGATATATTTCCTACGATTATAATAACTCATATGAAATATATTCATTTCCGAACTGAATTGTGAATTTAAAAAATTTATATTTAATGTCTAATGATTTTTTTAGACAGCCAAATATGATTTTTTACCTCAAAACCTGAATTACCATTTTTGGCACCTTTTGTCCAGTATCTTCGAAACGGCTAAAAAAAAATCAGCACGTCTCTCCATCAGTAAGAATTGAATGTTTTTTGAATCATTCAAATCGGTTGATCCATCCGAAATCGCGAACAAAAAATTTCATCCAAACACTCATGCACACACACACAAATACTCACATACATCCATTTTTTAAGATTTTAAGGCCAAAATGTTCAGAAACGTTTGAAACGTAAAGATATATAGAAAAATATTTTCGATTTTTTTGCGATCACTATAACTTACCCTACGGGAAGTTAAAAAAGGGATTTTAAAATGCTCATGTTTTGAAACGAAATGGTTAATATCTATCAAACAAAACCAATTACCACCAATTTTCAATATGTCTTGTATTATAATTTAGCAATCAGTACCAACCCTGTTAGAGCAATTAAGCGTAGAAGATTAATTTTCATAAGCACTTGTTAATTACCCATAGATAAGTAGATTATCAAGTAGGCAATCTAAATAAATAATCAATTACTTCTATTAATTACAGATATCATTGGATAAGATTTTCTGATTTTCTACTCACCGATGTGCGTCCGTTATGTGGTAACTCTTATGGTAATGTCCTATCGGAGTCTTAGCACTTATCGTCAGTACGAGTTGCACAAATGCACTGATCGAGATTAGTGATCAGGCAAAGCCTTTATAAGAAACGACTCCCTCGCTGAAAATGTTTTGATATCGAGGTCGAATTTTCCACCGATATTGTTCCGATTGATATCAGGGAACTGACATGTGGAATGCACGGGGATAAAAATAAAAATGCATTTTAGGCGTTGGAAGTTGGGAGACCCCCCATGGGTAATAAGTTTATTCTTTCAACCAACCATCGAGTTTCTAAGCATGAAGTTTCAGAAAATGTTATAAAATATCTAGTAAAGTATGTTCTGTATCTTAAGAATATATACAGTTTCGAGCTTCTTTGGAAAATCATGAAAACACAGCTTTTATTTATTTTCTGCCTGAAAAGGCATTCAGTAATTGTTGTGATTAGTTATTAAATAAGATTTTAAAATACTACTCACTGGTAGTATTTCAAGTTAGTATAATAAATATAGATATGTGACAATAATTTCAAGCAAATAATAAATATACACATGTGAATTACAAGCACTATACAAAATATATAACTATACTAAGTCGATCTAATCTTTTTAGTCTCCTGACAGTGTTCGCAGAGAGTAGGTGTTTTGCTAGTTCATTTGGATGGTTCTCCAATCTTAACTTGTCTACTACTAATCTACTAATTTCTTTCGCTATTGTTTGTATGTTGCAGTCCTGATGAACGAGCCAATTAGGTACATACCAGTATTTTTTTGAGGATCTAGTTCTGAGCTCGCTGTAAGATATTTATATTATCGACTGCCGCTACCCCAGAAAGAAAGGCCGTAAGTCCAGATTGGTTTTAAGACGACTTTGTATACAAGAAGCTTGTTGTAGGTGGATAGTTTGGACTTCGGACCCAACAGCCAGTAAAATGAGAACATAGCTAAAACTGAAGATCGAAAATATCAGTTTAACTAAATATCCCGTAAGTATACGGTTAAGACGGGTTTTCCCGTAGGTAAACGGTTAAGAGCGACGGGACTTGATTTGGAGGTCCTGGGTTTGATACCCTAATATGTTTCCAAGTGAAAATAGCCCTTGGCTGCCATTGCTGCAACAATGAAAGCCCTATTAGATAAATTCTAATAATAAAATCATCAAATATGAATAGATTAACCATTAAGTTACCATCTAAAAATACGAAGTAAAGAGAAGTTTCAGCCCAACAGTTCATAGGACGTAAGGTTCTGATTGCTATTAAGATTTTTTTTATTCATTCAATATTATATAACAATTAAAGTTATTGATTGAACTTTATAAGTGAAAGGGCTAAGATACACATAAAAAATAATAATATTCACAGAAAGAAATTAAGAGAAAGAAAAAATAATAATAAATAAATAAACGAATAAAATGAATTACAAATAAAGAACAATAAATAATTAAAAAGCCTAATTACTCCAATAAGCAATTGACTATAGAAAACAATTTTTTACATTAAGTCTATAGGCAGTTTCTTGTGTAGTCTTCTTGAAGGCAGACTATCAATCAGATGAGCCGTTGTTGCATTAGGATAATTATAAATTTTACCATAATGTCTAGTATTGGTATTTTTGATGACAACCACTACAAAAGGGTTGTTGAGGTCATCATGTATCATTTTGTTGCTAGCTGTTAAGATATGAGAATAAAAAAAAAATCAATAATCTGATTTTTTTTAAAAGTATACGCAAATTTTGTCCTTTTTAGATTTCAAACTTTCGTTAATATTTAAAAGATATTATAATTTTTAAACATTTTTGATATATTTTGATCACTTAAAAAAATCAATTAAACTTGATGAAAACCTATATCAAACAATGAAATTATTTAGGATATTTGAACTAGTTCATCATCATAAAGAAAAAAGTTTCGTAAACCGTATCTTTGATGTCTAGGACTATCTTCGGTTAAATTACCCAAAAGGCAAAAACGCAATATTTTTTAAAATGCGTGGCTTGAATAATTAAAAATCCTTCTACATGGTGAGTATAATTGTTAGGCACTATTTATAAAAATTATTTTCAATATTTTTGCAATCACTTTGCTGATCAGTACTGAATAAATTTCTAAACAAAACATGTGAGAAATGTAACATTTTACAACTTTATATGATGGAAATATATTTCCAGAAATATGTTTCTAACAAACCAAATTTTTCAAACTACAAGACACCATTACAATTTGTTTTGAAAACACACTTAAGTTATCGACAAGAATTTCGCCATTTCACTAATATTATGAATCCACATAATATTAAAGTATTATATATATATACCTTTCCACATTTTTTAAACAATTTATTTATTTTAATTTAAGTAATACCTATAAAACGCGGAAATAAATCTTTGTAATCTACTATAATCTGTCCAACTTTTGCAAATACAAAATAAATGTTTTAAAAATATTGTTTATTTGTACTTAGGCTTTTCTATAATTTATGTTAAACTCGTTTAGTGCAAATACTTGTTTAATAAAAATAAAAGCTCGTTTATATTGTGTAACGCACTTAAGAGTTCATTCTGTCTATCATTCCAGTGAAGTGCTCTGATTTATTCATATATTTGTTAATTTTAATAAAAATTAATAAATTAAAATTACGTTTTTATGTTGTAAAATTAGTTCAGAGCTTAAATTAGAATAGTTTTTAATAGAAATAAAATCATTATCAAAATTAAGATTAATAGTCAAACCTATGAGAAGCTTTTATAATGGTTTTATAATAAATGAGATTATTTCAAATTATTAATTAAAAATAAAAATTATTAATTGAGAATAAAAAAAATTGCTCTTTACCATTAATTTCACAAAACAAATACCTACGTTTCTACGATTTGTAGAAGTGCTGGAAACGTTTTAGAGAAAAAAAAAGCTTTCATGCAGACTTCTTTTGTTTCTCTATAAAATATTCGGAATATCAAGATATTTATTTTATTTCATAAGACATATCTATTTTTATAAAGTTATGTATTTTTGGCAAAAGGGTCAAATTTGAAAAATAACATGAGCTTTACAACTGTTTCTTTCACTAGAATTAAGATGATACATGTGTAGACAATGATGAAATGAAGAGTGGCATAGTAAACTGAGTTAACAGCAAAAAAATGCATTTCTGATAAAATATAAGAACATGATTATGAAAATTAAAACGCTCTCAAGATCGTGCACAACTCATTTTGTCATTTATCAATATAAAACGTTCTCTAATATTGGTTTCTCTACAATATCAAAATAATTTCGTCACTAAATCATATTACTGTCTATAGTTCAATATCGTGACCAAGCTAAATTTAAAATATTATATATAATATATTTAAATTATAGATCCTGGATCAAATCTGAGAACGTCGATGATTGAAAATTAATTTAAAAACTTTTAAAATAATGATCATGGCAAAAAATCTTCAGCGCCAAATTTTAGTTAATAATTATTAACTTCCCGTAGGGCAAGTAATAGTAATCGCAGTAAAAAAATCGAAAATGAAATTTTTTATATATAATTACATTTCAAAACCTTCTGAACATTTTGGCATACCTTATTTAGAAATAACGGATGTATGTGTGTGTGTGTGTATGTATGTATGTATGTATGTGTGGTGTATGTACGAGTACGTGTATGTGTGTGTGCGGATACAAATTTTCGTCGACGATTTCGTAAACACGGATGAAGCGATTTGAAAACATTCGATTCGTATTGATAAGGAGACGTGCTGGTTAGTTTTTGGCGAAGGCAGGTCTAGCCGTTCCGAAGATACGGGGCAAAAACGGTAACTTAGTTTTTAAGAGAACGGAGCGTCTGATTTAAATAATTCAAAAAAATATTACTTCTATTGACAAGATGAACTACTGAATTAATTTTTGGGAAGGCAGGTCCAGCGGTTATGGACTCTCAAAAATAAATTAAAAAATTTCAATGATATTTTATAGAAATTTAATAATATGTACACTTTTTGTGTAATTTTTGTTTGGGTTCTGTACCAAAAATTTTTTATTACGGTACGGTAAGTTCCAGCAATTTTCCCTAAGACACGATGCCATGCACCACACTAGTTTTATTATAATTTGATGATAATGCATTATGCATTGTTAATTTGTTACAAGTGTAATATCCATGAAGAATTTGATCACATATGCCAAGAACACAATATTGATAAAAAAAATCATTGAAGTAGTAAATATTTTAGCTAATTTACAATTATATGTTCATTACAAATATTCAGGTTAATAATGAAAGTCAATTAGAAATTTTTAGCATTAATAAAATTATAATTTTAGCATTGTTCAGTGTCAGTGATACGTTTTATGAGTGGAACTAATTACGCGTGAATATATGCTTGGATTAATTTCTACTTATGAGTTGTTTAAACAGTCTTCAGAAATTATGTCACATGCTCTTATTAGATATTGATATATCTATGAGAAAATATGTTGAATATATATACACACACATATATACATATATATATATACACTAGTTGACCCGGCAGACGTTGTCCTGTACCCATTATTTAATATCCTATACTAATATTTACCGTTGACCTAAAAATAATTATTGTTTTTAAAATCACTCTTCACACCAAAATGCATATACATCAATATGAGCAATGTTAAATGTAAAACTACTTTAAATGAATTGAATTTAAATCAATTCCTACACTATATTGAAAATTGAAGTCTTTTAAACGTTGTAACAAATTGAGAAAAAATTAATATATAGTATCCGCGGTGAAAATGCAATGTCACCTTGGATTTTTCACCCAAAATAAATGCTCTAATAATGTTGCTTATAATTTTTATAATCTCGAATTCATATTTTAACATCCTACAAAATTCCCTTAGCAAACTTCAGAATGATTTATCAAAATCCGAATAATCGTTCGGGAGGAGTATATTTACATACATCATAACAGAAGAATTCAATATTAATTAAAAATTTATATTAAAAATTGGTTTAATTTTGAGTTTCGTTCTTTTGGATATGATGTATATATTTTTAACAAAATAAATTTAGAAAAAGTTCAATAAAAATGTTATTCCTTAGTATTTTTTTTTGTAATTGGCATTTGCTGAATGGTAACATAAATCAAAAACTGGAACGTTTTGTAAAGAATTGTCAATATTAATTTATTTTTTTTATTTCAAAAATGCTTTTGGAATTTTTCTTAAAAAAATTAAATTCGATCAGTCATAAATACATTAGGGTAGTGGCAGGCAGGCTGGCAAAAGTGACTCTTTCAAGAGTCTCCATTTGGATCAAAACAAAAGAATAAATAGTAAATTGGTTAGTATATTGCATGTATATTTTCTTAATAAGTTTTCCTAATAAGCAAAAAGCAAAATTTTAATTTCAATCATATTGACTTCAATTCAAATGCAGATATCTTTGAAGGTCTTAGAAACCGTATATGTAATTTTCACATCCGCTTCACTATATTTTATGATAGCGTGAAAATATGCGATAATAAAATTATATTTGCATTAATCTTGGCATTTAACCTCTGTCGGTCTAAATAAATTAATAATCTAATCATTTAGAATAGTTAGTTATATAATCATTATTTAGAAATTCTCTATTTGAACAGAATAGTTCGGCCAGGATATGGATATAATTTCACTTCTTATAAAATATGAAATAGTATAAAAAATAAATTAAATAATCACTTTTTATCACATAAAATTACGTATAAATTAATGAATCCTCAAGTCAAAGTAAATAATAAATAAATACCAAAACAAAACCATGCGAAGTTTTTGGACACGTACCTAAAACAGCAAAAAAACTTAACTTTACAAAAGAAACAAAAGTAATTAGAACACCTTGAAAGTTCAAAAATTACCTTAAAGTAATAATATTATTACTCAATTCATATTGCAGAAAAGGAATGAACATTTTTTATACCACTATTACTTGATATTATATAAAAAATACCTAGGACTCAATCATATCATTTTTGATACAGTTAACATAAATATAAAAATATGGCTTTTGTCCTAATGGTTAATAAATAAAATTTTATAAAATGGATTATTCAATTATATATTTATATTAAAGATTTTACTCATTCACAGGGCAAATTGTGGTATTTTCAATCATACCTGTGTGTCGTTTTAGTTGCTTTCGTTCAGGCTAAAGTTAAAAATTATTCTATCTAGAATCTTATACGAATTACAACGTGATCTGGCTCAATATATATAATATATCAGTTTTTGTTCAACATTATTTTAATACTAATTAAAATATTTCATGAGTCATGAGTAAACTTTTCATATTTTCAGTTACATGTGCATTTTTAATAATTCTTACGATTTATTATTTATATTTTAAATTTTGTTTGTAATTTCAATCACCTCGAACGTAGAGTATTCAATACATCAAATAAAATAATAAATAAAAAAAAAAATAATAATGAAATAATCTCTTTAATCACTATAAATAATCACTGTGAAATTTTCAATTTGGCTAAATATTATTGACTGAATTGCAATGGTTTTTAGCAATTACCAGTAAGTTGATAAACTTTTGTTACTGGTCCGTAAATTTATTTAATTAAATTTTGATAATTTTATTTATTTAATTATTCATATATTTATTTATAAATATATAAATTATTAACTTCTTGTAGGGTTAAAATATTAATTTTTTTTTTGCGATTTCTTTGCGTTTTAATATTTTCTGACCATTTTGAACTTCAATTAGAAAAAAATGGACGATTTCGGGAACACGGGTCAACCCGATTTGAATAATTCAAAAAACATTCTTTTCGTATTTATACGGAGACATGCTGATTAGTTTCTGGCATAGGCAGGTCTAGATTTTTCTAGATCTTGTTATGATTTTATTTGCAGGTTATATTAATGCTGCTTAGTTAAGATCAGCCATATTAACAATATAGCAAATGGGATTATTAATTATATTTTTATTTATATATTATACATATATAATTAAACTTTTATGATTATTTTAATTATAATAATAGCAATTAAATTTACATATATTTAATTATATTTGTTTTAAGTTTGTAGATAATGTGTATAATTTAAATGGTTTTTAATATGTACTATTTTCTTGAAAATGATTTCATTGTAACTATATAAAATTATAGACAACTTTCTAAATCCTGTAATTATAAGAAATCTTCCAGGTTTTGATTAATTAATCCAACACGCTTTAGCTGGTTGAACTCGAAAATAATCACATCGTCTATACTTTTTTTGACCTGAATTATTTTATATTAAATATTAAATTTTAAACTATTACCAATTACATAAAGTTGGTATGGAACGATAGTACTTTAAGGGGGTTACAAAATATGATATAGTACTTCACTAATTATAATTTGTAGTTGCCAAAAATTCTCTTTTTAAATTCAACTTACATTTAACAATATCCAAACAATTTCTGGTTGTTATAGTCATTAGATAGAACTAATATTGTCATAAAAAAAATCGGACGCAGCGTTTTCTCAAAAAGTGAATAAACCGTTCTTGGCACTTTTTGCCCCGTATCTTTGGAACGGCAGGACCTGTCTTCACCAAAAACTAATCAGTTTAATCAGTCTCATTAATAAGAATCGAATGTTTTTTAAATTATTTGAATCGGTTGATTCGTGCGTCCGAAATCGTGCACGAAAAATTGTATCTAAACATACATACATACTACACACACACACACACATATACATCCATTTTTTCTGAGGTATGCCAAAATGTTCAAAACCCTTTAAACGTAAAGATATGCAAAAATTTTCATTTTCGATTTTTTTGCGATTACTATAACTTATAATGGATTTTAGGACAAAAAATCAATGCACAATTTCAATGATATAAAATAATATACATATAATGTATATAAAAATGTACAAATAAAATATATCAATTTTGAACTTAGTTAGTTAGGTATAATATTAAAAGCTTCTCAGCATATTATTATTATTATTATTATTAGCATACATTTTTGAAAATAAAAATTCATAATCAAAGTACTAAATTACTCAATCTCAGCAATCAACTATCCGTCTATTCCACCAAAACAAATTTTTACCTGTTCTAAGATATGCATCGAGGGTGGCTTTTATTCTTTTATTAAAAGGCCGCTAAGCAAACATAATTTTGTGTCGAAAAAAATGTATATTTTTACGCCCTTACGTGGCATACCTTTTCGTTTTCTATTCCTATATATACATTAGAATATGAGTATTTAAATTATTGTTCATGGAACAAGGGTTAAGGGTGTCAGTGGTCATTTATAAAGGGCTCGTCTTTGATTAAAGCTCATCCATCATTTTAAAAATTATCCTTAGAATGGAGAATTCTTCGTTTTGAATTATTTGTTATGATTTAATAAAAATAATTAATTCTCATAGAACCGTATAATTTTTCCTTTAAATACTATGAATTAACTTCTCCTTCTAATTAAAACGAAGGTATAAATTGAAGTTAAAACTTTTATAAACGACCGTAAAATGTCTTTTGATAGCTCCATCATTTTCGATCCATCTCATCGTGACATCTAATCAGAATCATTCACAGAATAATGGAATAAATTTAGTGAATTTACACATTAACTGCGACGTTAAACACGTTTTATAGTTTTATAATTACTATACGTGGCTCCCAAGCAATAAAAATATCACTTGATTTACAATATGTACAACATATCATGAAATACAATCTGGGATTTGTGTTTTTTAAATTGTACAATTAACTACTAACATTGGTAAACATTAAAACATTTTTACAGCCTTGTATAATTGTTCTAGATATAAGAATCAGGGTAAAATTTATTGTTTCTAGTTGTGAGTTCCCACAAAAAAAAATCTTATAAGAACTAACTAAGTTAGTTCAGAAATTAATATAATATTTACTAAAAATAAACAAAATTGCAATATAAGCATAGTATGAATTTGTATGTGACATTTATTTGATTTATTAAAATAGGTTTAAGAAATCTTCTATAGCTTAAGATGATTTCTTAAACCTTTTTTTAAGAAATCATAATTTTTAATTCTTAAACCTATTAATAAAGATTAGTTAGTGTTTAATGATCAAAGGGTAATTAGGGAAAGTCTAGTAATAAATTTTAAAAGGGTTTTATATCACTTACTTTATTAATATACTTTTTCTAGCTTTGTTAACTGTTAAAAAAATCGAAAATGAAAATTTTTGCATATATTTACGTTTCAAAGGTTTCTGAACATATTAGCATACCGTAGAAAAAATTAATGTATGTGTGTGTGAAAATTGTACCCAAGCATACGTAAACACGATATTTGGATACAATTTTTCATCCACGAAATCGGGCGCACGAACCAATTGATTTGAATGATTCAAAAAACGTTCGATTCCTATTAATGGGAAGACGTGCTGATTAGTATTTGGCGAAGGCAGGTCTAGCCGTTTCGAAGATACAGGGCAAAAAGTGCCAAAAATAGTAATTCAGTTTTAGAGATAACAGAATGCCCAATTTGAATGATTCAAAAAATCTATTACTTGTATTAACAAAATGAAGAAGTGATTCAATTCTTGTGTTCAAAAGCTGAAATACCAGTTTTGGCACTTTTTGCCCCGTATCTTCGAAACGGCATCCTTGCCATTACCAAAAACTAATCAGCACGTCTCCCCATCAATACAAATCTAATGTTTTTCAAATTATTCAAATAGGTTCATCCGATGTTTCATGTTCACGAAAATTTGTATACAAACACACACACACTTCAATTTTTTCTAAGGTATGCCAAAATCTTAAAAACTTTGAAAAGTAAAGATATAAAAAATTTTCATTCTCGACTTTTTTGCAATTACTATAATTCAAGCCTACGGGAAATTAAAAATCTGATGATCATGAATAAAATTCTAGATTTTTCAATCTAAATCGAACCTCTTTCATCAAATTATTAAATCATATATATATTCATTATTTGATTTAATAATTTATTTGAAAATTAATTTAATGATTAAAATTAATGAATTTTATCTTAATATATATTATTTACCCGAGAGCAGACCAACCCTCTTGGTACTTGTTTGCTTTGTAAAAGCAAAGAAAATATAAATTTATAAATAAATTATATATTAAAAGTTAAATAGTTTATGCCATCAATGATGACTGTGCCATCAATTTGGGTCAAAAATTTGAAGAATAAAATTAAAATAGGCAAAATAGCAAAATGTGAAGGGATGAATGGCAAAATAAAATTAAAACTGTACAAATAAACATAAAAAAATCTAAAACAATACGATAATAAACATATATATGAAGATATTTATACATATGTATATACGTATATATCTCAAGATTATCTGAGGAAACACGTGCGTATAAATATCAAGCAATGTTATTAACGGCACACGTGAGCAGGTGTATTTCACCTGCTCTAGAAGTCTCGCTTCCTTAATGAAAAATATATTTTTTACATAATATTGTTCTTGTTTTTAAATGTGATACTTTTTTATGCCGACTTCTAAGAAAGTATTTCAAAGGACCACCGAATTATCGATTGTAAAAAAATGAGCGTTTTCTGATCCTTTGATTTCACGACCTTCCATTGTTTCAAGAGTTTTGTTTTGATTTTGTAATCGCGTATTTATCGCAATAATTGCATTTTATTTATTATTACTCTTCTAGCTAAAAAATAGTCACTTTACGTGAAATATTAAAAAAATAAGATTAATTACAAAGATGATTTTTGCAGCATGTAGAAATATGATGTTCACCTTAAATTCTATATCAATTCAATTTAATTTTACTTCCTCGAGAGCTGGCAAAAAATCTTTATTCTTGTTTGATTTGTAAAAGAAAAGATAACAGTATTTCGAATAAAAAGCAAATCAAATTATTATTTATTAATTTTTATTATATATATAAATATTATTTATCAAAATTTTCCGCCACCCCCTCTACCAGAGGTAGCAACCATCCCGTGTAAATGCTCAATGCCATGAAGATTGTCACCTTCATGGTCAATATAATGAAACAAAAATACGTCCGAACTGTAGGTATATTAAAAAATATTCGGTTGAAGCCAGACCCAGAGTTTGAGAGACCATTATGATCAAAATGTTCTGTTTATTTAAATTTCAAACTGGCCAATCAGAAAATCTGCGAAATAGCAAGGAAAAAAAATATTTCTATGAAGTATATATGTGAACAAAGATACATTTTGTGCATAAGATGCATTTTGTTGATTTTTATTATCAATTATTATCAACTTAAAAATAACAAATTATAGCTCAACATTTCTTCACAGTTTTCTAGAGAAACTTCACAGTTTCTTCACAAAGGAAAGAAGAAATAGTTAAAGTAATTTAAAGATTATTAAATGTAATACATTTACAGGCCAATTTGAATATTTGAATCTAAATTACAGTATAAACACAACTGTATGTAACTTGTGATTACTTCAACGCTTCAAATTGAAAAATTATAAAAAATTAATTATTCAAAGAAATCTGTTATATAAATATACAATTATATTATTTCATATCATTGTTGAATTTTGGATAAAAAATATGAACGTTTAGAAAAATATACAATGTGTGTTATATATAATCATAGGCAAGTTTAATTTAAATGTAGGGTAGATAACACCGTATAGTTTGCATCGCTAATTTTTCGCCTTGAGTTGTTATATAAATAATAGGTTATCTTAGTATATCCGTTTTGTAGAATAAACAACAGGGGATAATGTATGTATTTTATAAAATAACTTAAGCCTAAATACAGTAATGAATAAAAAACATAATATCAGTCAAGTTTTTTTTAAGGCTAGTATTCAGAGTTCTAGGGTGAATAGTCGCTTCTCTCAATCCGATCTAAGATCATAGTATGGCTAAAGATGCCGAAATTTTATTTTTTATCATTGCGTAATAAAAGTTTAATATATTTGCGATATAAATTATATCAATACGTGCAGTTGTTTTCATTTGCTCCGGAAATGCCCGGAGCCCGGCAGCTGCAGTTTTTATGTAAAACATTTTTCATTGGGCCAAAATTATACAAGACGAATTATTTACACTTTTGCTTTTCAAGGATGTCAAGAAAACTTGAAAACAATAAGGCAGTTTCTAGAAAATTCAAATTAAATTGGTAAATGATAGAATATAATTTTTATTAGCTAAGCTTGCTAATATATTAGTGCTTGTAGATTATATTATTTTAAACCTTTTTTTATTGATTTTTTTGAATAACAATCTGTCTTTTTTGAAGACAGTAATTGGTAATTAATTTGTTATTTGTAAAAGATGGCAGTTTAGAAGACAACCTGGAGAAATGCCACTAATGGAAAACCAAAAACCGTTCATTGTTTTATTTAAACAGATATTATTAGAAGTGTCCATATGCATCTGTCTCATAATTTATCCTAGTATACTCTCTAAAATTATATATGACGTAATTTAATTAAACATCCAGGAGAGAAGATCATGGTGATTTGATCCTTAGGCAATATCACTTTGTATTCTAATATGTTAAAATTGTTTATATAATCAAAATCATCTATAAAACCTACATATTTCAATCATCATAAAAACAAAAGATATCAACTTAAATATACTTAAAACCTACTTTATATGTAAAACAGTAAAGAACAATTCATCATGCATCTTGGCGACAGTTTCAGTAAAAAATATTCATCATCAATCATCCCATTTAGTTACAGTTTTTAATATCATTTATACCTGACGGCATGGGAATTCTTGCATATGAAATTTTACTTTAGTTTCTGATATAATAATACCATAATTATTCAAAAATCCAATTTGATGACAGCTTGGTCATTGGTCACATACTGTGAATGTAAATTGATTATGGATATTTCTAAATTCTCAGATTAAAAAAAGTTGGTAACTTTTGATGACAAAGTTAGTGCAAGTGTGCAAGTGTTCACAATTTTCGTTAGGTTATTTGGATTCTAGTAGTATTTCAACGTTTTTTCAGTAGAATAAAGGTTTCTTCCATAAATGGAAATTTAGATACTATTTTCCTAGACAATATTAGAATATGATGTATTCATACTATTTTATCGAAAGTGTTTAAATATCAATCTACTTTATCAAAAAGTGTTTATCGTTAGTTTTTTTTGCTATTTCAAATAGTAGAATTAATGAATCAACCGTTATTTTACAACGCAGACTCGACAATCAAAATTTTTGTATAAAAAGCCAAAAAAACGGCTATCCATTTAGGTCGATCGCACACCCTTGAATGAAATATGTGGTTTTAAACAAAAAGTAAATAGATGAATGAAATATAAAGTCAGAAATATTCCAAAAATTACTGTAGCGCCATAATCCGACAAAATGACCTGTATTAAATCCACATTAGGATATATTAGAAGCCACGCGTCCCGGACTAATAATAATCTATGAGTAAAGTCGCCCTTTTGACCACAAATAAATAGCCGACGATTCAACCGCAAAAATCATATTCCCAAGAAAATAAATATACGAATTAATCTTATATTGGCCTAGAAAATACAGGAATTAAACTTTTAATATGAGACTATTCTTATTTTAATGCATCGTTTCGGAAATACAGTAATATTCCATATAGGATAGCGGCTTATTTAATGACACACCATAGATATTGACCGTAAATCATTTTGTCAAAAATCCGTTTCTTCGAAAAAGTAGGAACTTTTAATAAACTTAATTGTCTAACAATAAGTAAAATGGTATTTTTCAGAGAGTAAATGATTGTTTTAAAGGGACAATTTTGTATTTACTTTGCTGTTATAACACCAATATTTTGGAAAAGAGCATACTTTTTTCTTAACTAACTGCAAATGCATAATATAAACAATTTAGCCAACATTTTGAATGATTTTTTGTTCAGCTTGATAATTGTGTTAAATCTCAGAGAACAAATTTGTTTCTCAATTCTATATATTATTTCAATATTTTTTATCATTTTTTTTTAAGTTATTAAGATTGTCATATTTAAGTAACATTTAGCGAACATTTTGAATGATTTTTCGCTCAGCTTGATAATTGTGTTGAATCTCAGAGAAGAAATTTGTTTCTTAATTTTATATATTATTTAAATTTTTTTCATTATTTTTCTTTTTGAAGAAAGTTGTTGAGATTGTCATATTTAGGTAAATGGTATCTACATATAACAAAGCTCTACGAACATATATGACGAATCTATTTTAAGAATACCAGTGAATATTTCAGAGTACAAAAATAAATTATTTAAATGTTAGATATTGGAACATTTAAAAAAATAGTGTTGCAATATATCTTGTGTTTACTTATAATGTAAAAAACTATTTATTTATTAAGAATTCAATTTCTCTATAATTCCTGAACCAATATAAAGTGCTGATAGAGTTGGCGGACCATCACTTGCTTTTATTCACAAGAAAAAATTAAATGAAAAAAATTTCACACCGAATTTCAAAATAACTTTAATAATTCGCTATGAAGCGCAAAGGACCTCGTTTGGTTTCTTCACACAGAGGATGACTAGACCATTTTTTGTCAGTCAATTTCAGTTTTTTATGTGGCGCCTGTTTTGTACCAGGCCTAAGCGCCGAAGAAATTATTTTTTCAGTTTTTTTTATTTTGAATAATTGTTTTGTCAAAAATAGAATTTGCATTCAATTGTTATAAATGTTGAAATATTATTGTTGAAGCTATATCATTAGAACCTCACAATTAAGACCTATATATATATATATATATATATATATATAATAATTTTTGCTTCTCAATTTTATATAAAACCGTTTTTAGTTTAGTCTTATTACTATCTATCCGGTACATAATCCATTCCTTTATAACAAAATTTTTTTTCTAATTAATCTGTATTGACCATTGTTAATTAATGTTAATCAGTATTTTAAAAAACATTGTATTTGACAGAATAAACCTGATGATGGAACGTACCTAGTTCCGAAACGTCGTATTAAACATCTTCAAAAAACAAATTGTTTTTTATTATTGGATTTACTGTTCGGAAAAGAAACAATCAATATATTGAAAAAATCCAGGACTTATCTATTGAATATATATATAAGTTTTTTCGGGCATTCAGTCTTATTCTTAAACAATATTATATAATTATTAAATAAAACTATAAGGTAGGTAATATAGAAATAATTTTGATTAGCCTAACCTGCATCATGGTTCTCATTTTAAATTTAGTAGGTCAACAATAGTGACTTCAAATGTCTTATTTTATTTTTTGTCCATATGCAACTTTACATTTGATATTTTTTATTTAGATTTAGAAATATTGTTTATACCTGATTCATTATTCTTTATTTTTTATTATTTATCTTTATCATTTTTACCTAAAGGCAAGCCAGAACAGGATTCGAAACGTGTTTCCTTTAATAATTAATAGACGCCTGAAAGCCTTTTTATTATATTTGTATATACTAATAATAATTGCACCAAAAATATACAAAACAAATATATATAATACCATTAAAATAAATATTTTTTTAATTCATTCGTAAATTTTTAAATAAACAAAAGGTGTTAATGTATTCTTTAGGAATTCTCTAACACTTTGTGACGATTGACCACTTAACATGTATTTGAAAAGAATTCACGCATTCAAGTGTAAAACTTTTAGGGACAATTAAAAATTTTATGATGATGAAATAGAGGTTTCTTTTTAATGATTTGATCCTTAGATATGATGTCACAAACACCCACAATTTTTAGGTCCAAAATCTTATAAAATCAGTTTTGATATACCAAGTGATAAGAAAAGGAAATATATTGGAGTAACCAGGAGAGGAGATGGTGATATGATTCTTAGGAAATATCATTTCGAAATTCTATTATGTTAAAATTGTTTATATAATAAGTATATATACTATATATACATGGTCTGTTCAAAAAGTACCCGGAATTACTAATAATTAAATTTCGCGGGTCTGGAGTGTCTGATTGTCAAAATTTTTTTTATTGTGTTGGTATACATGCCCCTAAAGTATGATGAAATTTTCAGCTATATTCACTGTTTACTTTGTCTGTGGTAGTCGCTAAGGTTCGACGTGTTTTTCTGAGCTCGATTTTTACAATGGAAGAATTGAAAAAGTCAAAGAATTTGTATTAAATTTTGCGTAAAAAATGAAATAAAGTGTTGCAAAGTGCAAAAATTCACCAGATATGGCTCCGTGTGACTTTTTCCTATTCCCAAAGTTGAAGAGACCCATGAAAGGACGGCGGTTTTCCTCGATTGAAGAAAATCGCCGAGAGTGCTCAAGGACATATCAAAAAGTGAATATCAAGGGTGCTTCGAAAATTGGAAAAAACGTTGGCATAAGTGTATTATATCTGGGGGGGACTACTTTGAAGGGGACCACATTAATGTAGACGAATAAATAAATATTTTTTTGAAAAAACGAAAATTACGAAAACTTTTTGAACAGACCTCGTATATATGAAATGAGGACGGGTATTGGACAGATATGATGAAGAGTATATTGCTTAGAAATTTTGAAAATTTGAACAGAGAAGAATTTATGTCAGCAACTATTAGTCTAAAAATACCAATAAACATATCTTTTAATTTCGCTATAGGAACGAAAGTATCATTCCAAATTTCTATCACCTTAAATTAGAAAAATTCTTTCATCTTAGCAATAATCTCAATAACGAATTCAGTTCTTTAAGTTTACATATCATTTCCCTAGAAATCAAAAATTGTATTTGGAACATACAAAATTTTAAACTTCAATATATATATATATATATATATATATATATACATATATATAAATTAGTACAAATTTCAGAAATAAATTTCTCATTGTTTAAAAATATAAGCTCATATAAGCAAGAAACAACAATCAATTTTTATAATTCTGAAGCTGAGATTAAATGAATATTACTTTTTGTATTTTTATTACTGATTTTGCAGTTATTACAATAGTTATTATCAATTAATATTGATAGATATCATAGATAAAGATAAAGTTATCTATTGTTTCGTACAATGTGGTAATTGCATTTCCAGTACTTGAGACCACCCAAATAATTATTATTCATAAAGTATTCTTTTTTGGTGTAATTAACAGCATATTATCTCAGCAATTAAATTTAAAAATACGTTAAAAATAATAAACAATCAAGTCAATATAAAAATTGTTATGATACATGTACCCAACCGTTACTAATTTCTCCTACAACATTTACTTCACGCCTGATTCTGTATCAAATATCAATTCTAAAACTAGTTAAATTTGTTTGCTTTAATTAAAAATACAGTGACCGAAAGAAAACACAATCGCAACAGATCAAATTTTTAGATAAATCTTTTTTAAACACAATATTATTTCTAAAATGTTTTATTGTATCTCTAAAATATTTCATGATGATTTGAGCCAATTTTGGAAAACACAAAAGAATTTTTCGCTTGTTCTTCGATTTTAGCGTGTCGACAGTTTTCGATTGGTTCTTTCTTTCTTTTCAAAAAGACGTGTGAAATCATTCTTAACGAGGTGGTTATGAAGAAAACTATAAATGTGACGAATTATTAACAAGAGTTTTTTTAAAATATTTTTTATTAAATTATATAAAATAAATTATATAGAATAAAAATAGTATAAAATAGTGGTGCATGTCATCGTGTCTTTAAGCAAATTGATGATATATTCTAAGAATAAAATTAAGTAAAAAAAAACATTTTTTAGAAATTAAAAAAAATCTGTCCCGAGTTGAAATTGTTTCGTCAACACAAGCAGAAAGTTCTTTGAATCATCATCGGATGCTTAGTTCGTTCAGAAACTGCCATTTTTGCATATTTAGCTCCGTATCTCCGAAATGGCAGGCCTTTCTTTGCCAAAAACTAATCACCACTTCTCCACATCATTACGAATTGAATGTTTTTTTAGATCATTCAAGTCTGATCCACCGTTCTATCAAAAACTGGATTTCTATTTTCTGCCCTCTTTGTTCCATATCTCCGTAACGGCTAGATCTGCCTTTGCCAAAAACTAATCACCACTTCTCCCCATCATTACTAATTGAATGTTTTTTGAACGATTCAAGTCAAATGCTTCGTCCTCACAAAAATTCGATTTCTATTTTCTGCACTCTTCAGATTACTCCAAAACGGCAGAACTGACTTTTGACAAAAAACTAATCAGTACATCTCCTTTTCAATAGGAATCGAATGTCTTTTGAACCATTGAAATCGGATGTACCGTGCGCTTGAAAACGTAAACAAAAAATTGTATCCATACATACACACGCACATCTCTAAGGTGTGCTAAGTTGTTCAGAAACCGTCAAAACGTGAAGATATGCAAAAATGTTCAATTTCGATTTCTGGACGATTACAATAATTTACCCTTCGAGAAGTTAATTATTGGATGTTCGTCATATTTTGCAACTTTATGAATTATTACACGATTATCCAGATATGCTTACATAACATGTTAGTTTTTATCGTGTTTAAACGCAGTAAATCACTTTACCACAGATTTAATATTCCAATTTACTACCATTACATATTTTACACATTAACTGCTTTACAAAGTAATATATTTTCGCATTACTGTGGATTTTCAATTTCATATTGACATTCTGAACTTATTCAATTCAATGTATTCTACTTATATGTATTATATGATACGGGTTTGCGCATTTGTTAAGATTACATGAGAACTAAATCCACATGTAACTGACTCGATAAATATAAGAAATATAAATGCTTTTTATTGATAACTTTCTCGTTAACACGTTAATAGTAGAAGGTCTCAATCCTCAGACCCAAAATTTTTTTTTTTCAATTTCTTGCCAAAATAAAGCATCTGGGTTTCAAATCTAATTTTTTTGTATAATCTATTACCTCAAGTTTATAATCTACTTCTTGTACAATATATAAAATATTTAGCATTGCTCTCTAAATCCCTATGGTTTGGAATTAACTCATCTTTTGCCTATAATTTATTGATTGAAATTTTCTCCAAATTTATCATGTATCGATTCAATAAACTTTGCAAAGTGAATATAAATTATATACGTGTAACTTTTAATACTACTTACTCAGGAGCAATTACACAATAATTACATAGTAAGAAACAGACTTGCTTAATTTATTAGAAAGATTTGATATAGTAGGTACATTTAAAATGATATAGATTTAGTAGTTATTTTAAATTTAATGTATGCATTAATCATACGCTTAGTTTTATTAAATTTTGTTAAATTAACAAAAACCGAATGAATGTTATAAAAAGGTTTTAATAATAATAAGTTTTAATAATCATAAAGACGTAATTTTGAAATTTTGCTTAGTTGAAATTAATTATGGTTATGAATCTATGTTTCAATCATGACAAGGGTTAGTCTCCTGCAATTTTTTTTAAAAAAATTATGAAATGTAAACTAGTGATTTATTAAAGAAATATAAAATGTAAACTAGTGATTTATGGAATTGGCCGAGTTCGTAATGCATTACACTAGATTTAGGAAAATATTGATCAATAACTCATGTTTTATCATAAGTAACTTTTTATTTAACAACAATATCCTTGCTTGATACAAATGCCTCAGTGTTCAAGATCTTCCCTTACAACACTTAAATACTTGAAAAAACTAAATTTTTTCAACAGATTTCTCTATTCAATCTCTTCGAGTCTTTGCATAAAAAATATCGGCGACCACATTCAAATCTTCAGATACAGTCATCAAGCCTTGGTATCTTTTAAATTCTACGATAACATAAGTAAAAACAGCAATAATATCGCTTAATTATTTTATCACCTCATCTACTGATCTAGAACAAGCAATGCCTTTTATAACCATCCCGTTGCGATTTCGTCTAGTCTTCATACCAAAAAAATCACAAAAAATGAACTGGTATTGTGACGCCTGGCTAATGGAATATGTGGGTCAAAACCAGACAGCGGTATTATAAAATAGTATTAGTTAAATCATTGGATAGTTTGAGAGCCAGTTTACTCTTTAATTTCACTTGGAAATTGATTTCTTCGATTTCTATACTGAAATCGATGAATAATCAGCGAGGGTTGTGAGTCAAAATTTTGTTTCCTATGATTTATAAAGTTTCATGCAAAATTGTACGAAATCTAAATCGATCAACTTGCTCTATATTTTTTTCAATTAAAGTTATCAAGTATAACTTGTTATTACTAAATAAATGATATGTTGTAGGTTGATAAAAACTCTAAGAAAGCGAGGCCAATAAAAAAAATATTGAATACACATTCCACTAGCTCTCTTTTTATGGCTTTGTCTTCAAACTGCGGAACTTGCAAATTACAGATTTGATTTTTTACATTTCTAGACCTAATATAAAAATTATTATGATTTATGAACTCATAAAATAAAATTTTGTATTTTTTTCATTTTTAGCATAATACTAAAATCATTTTATTTTAATTATAAAAAATAACTAAATGCGTAGAAAATAGTCTAATTATTATCATAGTTTCATGAAATGCTAGTTTCTTTATTGATTTAACATACTTTTTTATTACCTATATAAAAATTAACTTCTTCTGCAATTAAAATTTGCTGCTCATCCAACTTGTTTATAAATATTACATCTCTGAATTATTAAATAATTTGGCCCACTAATTTTGTTATTTGAATAAATTTTATTTTTAATTTTATTTCAAAATTAATTTCTTCTGCAATAAAAACTTGCTGCTCATCTAATTTGTTTATAAATATCACATCTCTCAATTATTAAATTAATATACACACTAATTTTGTTACTTGAATAAATTTTATTATTAATTTGATTTTATTGTATATACAATGCTCAATCATGTGTACAATCAAGCAATTTTTACAATAATACGTTCGATTAGATCCTAAATTAGTATTCAATTCAAATAATTTCGACTCATTTATATATAAATATAATTTTAGAAAAAACTAGTGGGGTGGGTGGCATCGTGCCTTAAGGCAAATTGCTGGAACTTCCCGTACCGTAACGAAACGTTCGAGGAATATTGAATGTTTTCAAATAGATTATTATAAATATTGTATTATTGTCTAATATTTATAATAATTATATAAACTGAATTGCCAGAGTTGAAATATTGTTTTTTAAAGTATATTAGAACTATAGTCAGAATTAAAATAAAATCTGAATTATTTTCGATATACAAAAATTAAAAAAAAAAAAAAAAAAAAAAAATGGTACAAATTTTTTTTTTCCAAAATTAATTATTTTGTTAAGGCAAGCAGAAAGTTCTTTTGAATCAATTGAATCGGACGCTTAGTTCTCTCAAAAACTGCCATTTTTGTACATTTAGCTCTGTATCTCCGAAATGGCTGGGCCTGCCTTTGCGAAAAACTAATAACCCTTTCTCCCAATCATTACTAATGAATGTTTTTAGATCATTCAAATCGGATGCTCCGTTCTCTCAAAAACTCGATTTCTATTTTCTGCACTCTTTGCTCCTTATCTCCGTAACTGCTGGACCTGTCTTTGCCAAAAACTAATCAGCTCTTCTCCTTATTAATAGGAATCGAATGTTTTTTAAACCATTCAAATCGGTTGATCCGTACGCCCGAAAACGTGGACGAAAATTTGTATCCATACATACATACACACACACACACACACACACACACACACACACACACATCCATTTTTTTCTGAGGTATGCCAAAACGTTCAGAAACCTTCAAACGTCGAGAATGTAAAAATTTTCAATTCCGATTTTCGGCCCATTACAATAACTTACCCTACGGGAAGTTAATAAAATCTTATCTATGCAATAAAGTGTGCAATGAGATGCAAAATAGAAAACAACGAATGCATAAATCAGTGCAACGAAAACAACACATTTGTAATTTCACCAGTTGAGATCATTGGATCATTTGCATCAACCTTGTCTTTTGTATTATCTAACTCGTCTAAAAAGCTTTTAAGTCGAATCGGTCTAGAATGTAATAAATAACATTCAAACATCTTCATCTATTTAGATTTCGCCAAAAAAAACTTTCGTTCCTTATCATTTGCAGACCAGAAACATGACCAGTGCGGTTGGTCGGGAGATAAAGAGTGTCAAATTAAGACTGACTTGAGGAAGTGATAATTTTTTTACCACGCAGAATGAGGTAAGACGTATTGTAAATGGTTTTGCACAGTATAATTTATTATGTTTTCCTATTTGGGTTTGATTAATATGCTGGGGTTAATGGCATTGAGATAAGGCATGCACTAATTTACTATTATCATTTATTCGATTCAAAATTCTGTTTAATACATCTTTCTAATTATTACCTGAGCTAAATTTTTTAATTATTATCTGGGCAATATCCGTCTATATAAAAACTGACCAAATCTATGTCATAGTAAATGGGGTTCTGAAGTTAAAATTTTCTAGCTGCACCATGCGTTCAGGTCTCCTTCGTTTTGCAAGTGCAATCCAATAAGAAAAGTTGTATCTTTATAATAAAAGAACAAAAATATTAATCAGAAGCAGAATATGAAGCAAATTCTCCCATAAAGCAAGCGTCCATAAAACGATCATAACTCACGTTAGTTGTAGCAATAAAGTTGCATACGAGCGTAACGTATGATATCCATTTATCAAAATATCCGAAGCGTACAATTATCTTACTTCTTATATGAAATTACGAGATGCCGTCATGTCAGAACAATTACGTTATTAAACAATGTCACGCTAATTATGTGTCAGTATAATCGTAACCGAACGGTACTCTTGGATTTTATCAGAATTGATGACTACAATAACCAGAGTTACCAAAGGACCTTAGGTTAACATTGGAAACAAAATCATAACAGGGCAAATTGATTATCTTCTTCATCAGAGGTCAAATATCACTTTTGATTTCTCTTTGGGGGGTAATCAATTTACTGCAAACATGTGGTAATTTAAAAACATCAGCAGTCTTGATTTTTTCAATGATAATACAAATGTGTGTACAGAAATGCCTATATTATTCACTGGACAAGGTTTGGACATAAGAATAACTAGCTGTAAGTGGAATTCTGTCTTGAGGCAATTATGGCATCGTGCCATAAGGCAAATTGCTGGAACTTCCCGTACCGTAACGAAATGTTCGAGGAATACTGAATGTTTTCAAATAGATTATTATAAATATTGTAACATTGTGTACTATAGTCAGAATAAAAATAAAATCTGAAATATTTTCGATATACAAAAAACTAAAAAAAAAAATAAAAAAAAATGGAACAATTTTTTTTTTCAAAATCAATTATTTTGTTAAGACAAGCAGAAAGTTTTTTGAATCATTTAAATCGGACGCTTAGTTCTCTCAAAAACTGCCATTTTTTACATATTTAGCTTTGTATCTTCAAAATGGCTGGGCATGCCTTTGCTAAAAACTACTAAACACTTCTCCCAATCATTACTAATTGAATGTTTTTTAGATCATTCAAATCGGATACTCCGTTCTCTCAAAAATTCGATTTCTATTTTCTGCATTCTTTGCTCCGTATCTCCGAAACGGCTGGACCTGCCTTTGCCAAAAACTAATCAGCCCTTTTCCGTATCAATAGGAATCGAATGTTTTTTGAACCATTCAAATCGGTTGATCCGTACGCCCGAAAACGTGGGCGAAAATTTGTATCCATACATACATACACACACACACACACATACACACACACACATCCATTTTTTCTGAAGTATGCCAAAATGTTCAGAAACCTTCAAAACGTCGAGAAATGTAAAAATTTTCAATTCCGATTTTCGGCCCATTACAATAACTTACCCTACGGGAAGTTAAAAAAGTAAATGAATTGGGTCAGAGTTTTAAATATTAAACAAAAACAGAAAGCAGATGATCAACCATCACTTGCCAGAAAAGTTAGAATAAAATACAGAAAATTGAGGTATTGAACACTAAAGCATAGATTATATACAATAGAAGCGTGGTTTGTAAACAAGAAAAAATATTTATGTGTAATTAGTTTCACAGTATATTTCAAGATGTAGGTAAATATTTTCTACCAAATGTTCACTAATTATTTAACATCTGTGGTTTGTGTAAAGATGCCAAACAGAAACTACTGCATAAATTGGGTATTCCATACACCATATCCTTTACAACTTAGGTCATTTTTCAGTGAAGAAAGTTCATTTATATCTGTTAGAAAAAATAAATTATTTTCCAAATAATCTAGTATTTGTTACAGAATACCGGAAGAAAACAAGTGCACAATGTTGTGTACAATAGATAAATCTGTTTGCAGTAATTCACAAAGTATTCGCACATAACGATAAGAAAGCCACACATTACAAGTTCACACTCTACAATTTTCTCAAGCTCGCATTCGATTGATATCATCGGGATTTAATAAATTTGCAGTTCATCCGCAATATAAAGGAGAGCTGAGCAAAATTTTTCTCAAGAAATAATTAATCTAAGATTAAGAGTGCATTTTATGCACAACATCATATTTGTTCATATTTGATTATGGAATAGAACCATTAAAGTTAGTTAAATTAAATGATTAGTATAATGTAATTGCAACGCCTCTGAGTGTAGGTATCAAAAGAAGCTGTCAAAACTATCTATTATCTTAAAAAACATCTCTAATATATTACCTTATATATAGCTAATATCACGTAATAAAATAGTTTTACAGTACTTACCAAGAGGTAATAAATTTATGGCTAAATTTTGGAAAATAATGCAATCATGGCATAAGAGCATTATTTATTATATAGATAGTACCACAAAGAGCTTATAAATTTATAGCTATATTTCGGACAATAATGCAATAAGTGTTTCATGTGATAAATACGTTTTTCAGTATCCACCAAGAACTAACAAATCATTAGTTAAATGTTAGACCATAATGCAATTCTTCTAAAAATATGAAAAAGTTTAATATCACCCACGAAAAGTTAATATATAACAGCTAACATTTTGACAGAGGTGTAATTCCTCCTGAAATTTAGTTCATAGCTACTAATATGTAGTGCCATGCATATTCTTTGTGAAATGACAAATTCTTTCTGGGCTATTATTAACCAGTTAACTGTGGCGTTCCCATTGAACTATACGCATAGTTTTGTGTCGTCAGAATAAATGTAAAATTTAGTTTTTAGGTAAAATCTTACTTACGACCTTATTTTATAATACAATAGCCTTAAAATATTCAAAATATCTTGAAATTTCATGTATAATGTTTTGAAATCTGACAAATTGGAAATACCACATTTAAAAACAATTTTTAATACAAAAGCTTCTACAGCTGTAGCTTTCTTGATTTGGAATAAGGATTCCATATGCAAAGTTTGTCACAAATAGGCATGATGAGTATACTTCACAACTTCATATACTTTTCCATGAAGATTATATTTTCCCCAACGAAATCTTAATTCTATATGAAAAGTATCTTAGATCACAAATATGCATGATGAGTATATTCACAGTATACTTTTCCATGAAGATTATATTTTCCCCAACGAAATTTTAATTTTACAAATGTTTCAAGATTATGTTAGTATAGGATATATATTCACATCCATATTTTGATTAATATTAATAAATTACATTAATAATGATTCAAACCATCATAATGTTTGTAAAATTTAGAAAATTTAATAAAAAATGCAAAAAAGTACAGCGTTTTCATATTTCCTATATTTTTTATAGGAAATTGGTTAAGAAGATATAGCGTCAAATTAAAATACTAATAAGAAAACATATTGTACCAGTCGATATATTTATAATGTAATAATAAAAATCGTCCACCGTCCATCCATCTATTATTTTTTGACTCGAAATCCACCCGCTCGTTCGGTTAAAGATTCCGCGTGTGTGCGGAGTCGAAGCGCGCGTATCTGATTTTCGTTTGTTTCTCTCTTCGATTTTTGTTTGTTTAACTGCCTTTGTTTTTCTTCATTTTATTTTATTATTTTATATTCGTCGGTGCGCGGCTTTCCGATCGAGATTAAGACATATATAATGTCGACGCTCTCAGATCCATAAAGAAATCGATGCGAATGTCTCAAAATTGAATGAGCATCAGTAAACATTGCTGAGTAGGTATGGATTTTAAGGAAAATCTAATTTGTGATACCCTACATAGACTGCTGGTCGAATGCAAAATAAGTGCTCAAACATAGAAGGGACTGTGACGTCACTTGCTGAGCGAACGTTGCCGACAATCGCGGAACTCTTCCGATTGATTAAATGTCATATGTCATATGTTTTATTTTTATATTATAAAGGCAATTATGATAACTGATAATTTTGAAAGAAATGATATTAATAATATTTAATAATAATTATCATAATAGTTAATGTTACTAAAAAATTATCTGTGATAGTTTTATTTCAATAATATAATGGCAATTGTGATGACTGATATTTTTGTCGGAAATGATATTAATAATATTTATCATAATAGTTACTTCAATTCAAATATTATCTGTGACAGTTTTATTACAATATTATATTGACAATTGTGATGGCTGATAGTTTGTAAGATTTGTAAAACCGGTTTATATCTTATAAGATTTATGTTAGAAAATTAAAATATGACATGTGAGACTTAATCAATCGGGAGAGCTTTGCGATTGTCGACAATGTTCGCTCAGCTAGTGACGTCACAGTCCCTTCTACGTCCGCGCACCGACGAATATCTATGCTTTAGCACTATATACAATAGAAAACATTTGAGGACTATCAATCATTGTAGTGTATATCTATGTACCCGTGACAAACTTTTTTTAAGTCCGGAGTTAGGAAACTTTATTGGCTTATCAAACATAGTTCAAAATTAGCACTCAAAAATCCTGATTTATAAAAGGATATTAATTCCAATCTGTGGCCAATGTACAAGCTTACAAAACCAATAAAAATAAATAAAAAAAAATCCAATCTGGTCATACGGAATAGAGCTTTGGGGCTGCTCTAGAAAATCTAGTAATGTGTAATTAGTACAGCGGACCCAATCAAAACTACCCTGGCATCCTGGTATGTGAGAAGTAAAGTCTGTAAAGTGATCTGAATGCGCTATATATTAAAGGCTTTTTAAAAATAAGATCTATCACCATCACAAATTAGAAAAACCACAACAATTTACTTGTTGCTCCGCTGCTCCTAACACCAGAATTTAGAATATTTAAAAAATTATGGTTTAGTGACTTGATTCAATAAATTGTATCTAACAGTAATTCTAATAACCCACTAGAGTGACTACTATATATATTATATTGAATTAATATAAACCAAATTTACTCAGATAAAAACGTCAAATAAAAATAAATTACTCAAATAAAAAACTACCGTCATTCAAAGTTTCATCAAAATCTCAGTTTAGTTTTAAATGATATTTTTCTGGAGTGTTTATTCTTATTCGATGCACCTCTGCATTTTATTTCATATATTTATATTGTTGATCTACAAAATGTGCGTTACTGCACAACGCAATGGCATTGCATGTAGTAGCTCAAGGCGGATCACGACTATGTGCATTTCGAACGCATATGATCATTCATCCTGGAAATCCATAGAGGTAATACACAGGAGATTGTAAAATAATCTGTTTTGAGAAATTAAACTTTTCTTATCATATTAAAAATGGCATCATCAATTTGTCAAATAACTCACAAATATCAAGAAAAAGCTCTTATTTACAGTTAGATAGGGAGAAACTAGATAAAATTTACTACGATTTCATGCCAACAGTTATATACACTCTGATGAAAAACTTTGAATTCGATCTTTCATATTCTTTAGGATTTAATAGAAATTTCAGGACATTTTTTTGGTTTTTGTCAAATACCTCAC
>NW_020537758.1:42514916-42539674 GCF_003426905.1 Ctenocephalides felis
CGGCCTGAAGACAAATATATATTACTATTTTTAGGTCGACGACATTTGAAAAGAAAAATGAATATCGACATAGCTGGGTCAGCAATAACATATTTCATAAGTTCACTTATCGTATAATTTATTTCATTTTATATATACAAAAAAGTAAATACGATATAAAATTTAAAAAAAATTATATATTATATCAATTTAAGAAAATAATTTGCCATACCATAGTTCATCTCGTTATCCATCCATAAATGATTTCAGTTATGACTAAATACAAATCAATTTTTTTGATTAAATATATATTTTATTTAAAATGAATGGCCGTACATAGGTGAGTAATAATTATATCTATATAATTAAACAATAAATATATATTTAGAGTAATTAAATGCCATTGTGTTATTAGTAAACATATGATCCCATATATTCGTCTTTGTCATAAATTCTTTTAGATTGAAAATAACATTAATAAGATAAGTTTAGATTTTTAGTATAGATACTTTTCAATTCGTATACATAAATATAAGTGATGAAATAATAAACAGCAAATTTAAACAGGTTTGTAGGCTTCTAATAAAACGCTAACATAATGCCTTTTAAACTGTAGTCTACATATATCTATGTATTAAAGAAGACGTTTGTTCAATTTAGACAATTGTAGTTTTATTGCATCTAGAAATTTTAAAAAAGAGTAATTTCAGAAATTATTCACAAAAGTTTTATGAACAGATTAACTTTTATTTATTATATCACGAAGTGAACTTTAATAACTTTAAATAAGACTCATTTTCACAAGTGGAAATATAAGTACTAATTAACGAATAAATACTTGTAACAAATCAGAGTATTTTCAACACGTAAATAAAGTACAAATGTGTACCCTATTTGTAAAACAAAGTATTATGCCACCAGTATGCAGCAGGAGTTGATCCCTGATTTATAACTGGTTTATAGACCGTCTGCGGATTATATATCGGTTTATAGAAAATAGGTTCATAAATAATATTATTTCTGGTATTATCGATTTCGCAAACCGTTCCTTTTACTAATTCTTGTACTGGAGCCAAAGACCTGAAATTAATATCATGGTAATCCAATTCGGATAAGAGGAAAACTGGCATCCTATCTGATAAAACCCAAGCAATTCCTCCTTTTATCGATTTTTATATCACTAGGAAAGACTAATCCGACATCGTCTTTGTCGACAAGGGCATGATTTTGCTTTTGGTATGGAGAGATAATGCCAGCATCCAATTCCATTACGATCTATGAGGTTGTAAAGCATGAGGCCGCTGTCATCCATAACCTTGGCTGTAACATGACCTAAAGTTTCACGTTCCCTCCAAAACCTGCCAAAAATTAAAATCTTGTATATTATCTGATTAGTACCAATTAGGGTTTGTCGGTTTTCAAAAACCGGTTTTAAAAACCGTTTTTTTGGCGAAAATTATCGAATTCGAAAACCGGGTTTTTAGTGAAAAAGTCGTTTACGCTGTATAAATGGAAAATGACAAATATAGCCAAATATAAAAGATAGATGAAAGCGTTTCGATACTTGAAATCATATTGGTTCATAGCATGATATCTTAGTCTGCATCACCCGAAAGTTTTTATAATGTTAGATTTTTATAATTAGTGTTATACCGTGTATACATTAATTTAATCATGTGACTTCTTCTTGAAGAAGTAATTTTCCTTACTCAAACTTAAAAAAAAGAGTTTTAAACCTTAGAAGTCACAAGTTAAAGAACAAAAAAAGAATTATTATATCAGCCTTTAAAAACAATTAAAAATCATTTGGTCGCAAGTATGAGAGTATTTAAAACGTATGTATCACACATGTATCAACATGTATCTATATGTTTTTGTTTTCTTTAATTTAATGAATTTTTTTATTTAAAAATGTATAATTTTTATTTATTCGAAAACTTTCCTTCACTTTCATAAAATATTTTCATCCTTATGCGAAATGATGCTGAATACCGAATAATCATTTTCAAAGTTATTTAATCAAGATAAACTATTTTTATTTAGTTCTACTAATGGAAATTAAAAAAAAATTGTTCACTATCTATAAAATTGAACAATACAAAAATTCAGTCAAATACTGCCCTAAATTACACTAAATTTTCGGATAACTTACTGAATATTCGAGCAAAAATTTATTTTCTATATAAAATTCGAAAACCCGGTTAAAACCGGTTTTTTAGTAAAATTAAAATTCGAAAACCGGTTTTCTAAAATATCGTTTTGGTATAACCCTAGCTACCAATATCAAACTATTTTGGTTCGTATATTTTGAACTTAGCAGCATTTGTAATAAACTTCAACTATTGACTGTATTAGAAATTTCCTAATACTATTATGTACTTGAATATATATAAGTTTACCTGGAATCATGATAACTATCTTCTACCCTCTTTTCATCCCTCAAAATTTTTGTAGACACAGCAAACTCCCTCTCACTGGCCAAAGGACTGAAGAACAATGTTCTAAATCCATCGCTCATTATTGGTGACAAGTTATACCAAATATTCCTTCTTCTCCCCATTGGAAATTCAAACCAGCCACATTAAAATCTCCTTTAAGAGGATCGGGCATGAAGAAACTGTGCTCAAATCTCCAAGTTTTATCTTTTTCCCAAGAGTAAACTATCAAACCGTATCCTAACTCGTCGCTCATGTAAGCGAAAGTATCATCGCAAGATGAACCCATGTCAATTGCTATGTTGGCGATAAATGTGTCTGGATTGGTATCCTTAAGTAAAAAATATATACTATATTAGGGAGTACATACAATTTTGTTGAAAAATGATCAAGATCTTACCTCGGGTCTAAATGGAGTACGTCTTATGCGTCTATTTGTTCTTAAGTCGAAGACATTCAGGGCGTAAGGGCACACATTCACAGTGGTATTTCCTATGTTCAAAACAAATAGTTTTTTAAAATAATTGATGTATTTGAATATTGCTAAATTCTTAGAAAAAAAGTTGATCTCTTAAGATAATTCTTCTAATCAGACTAATTTTGAACAAGTAACATATGACTATAATTTACATACCGATTCCGACAGTACCAGTATCTAGGACCCATAGTCTATTACATTCATCGACTTTAATCCTGTAAGCCGTAGTGATGCCCCTCAAGCAGTCTCCTTGTTTATTAGATGGCCAATCTGGGTATGGTTCTAATGGAGGCGACTTGTCATTGGAATGCAGGGAAATGCTGTTTAAAGTTGCAGGTATACCTATGAAATTAAATCAGTTCACAAAATATATGCTACTAGGTCAATGATAGAAAATAAACTATTGGAAATTAATTAAAATATAAGTACATTTAAGTCCTAAAAGCCTTAACACTTTATCAACTGGTTTACGTGATGCTCATTAATCGTGAAGTAAAATATCAACAAACGGAGGACGGAGGAAACTTCATAGATACGATAAAATTTAATAGTTTGACAAAATTTTATTACGACCAGGATGGGATAATCATTTCTAGCGATTAGATCTAAATTTTTACAGTTGTCATGGAAACTCATACAAGTGCATTCGTCGCAACGGCAATTGTTCAACAATATGTCTCCGAATTTGAAAAGAGGCTCAATAAGTGGAAGATTAAAATAAATAAAAGAAAATCTAGCCATATAACCTTCACAACAAGAACCCTGGACTGCCCAAGCGTAAAAATAAACAACATAGAAATACCAAAATATGAGAGCGTAAAATACAAAGCTATGAAAACAAACTCCTTTTATATAAAACAATAATTATCCCAATTTGGACATACGGCATTGAGCTATGGGCGTGCGCAAGCAATTCAAATATAAAAAAAATACAAGTAGCGCAATCGAAAATTTTAAGATGCATGCCCTACATAAAGACCTAAAAATAAAAACTATTAATGAAATGATAAAAGAAAGGAGCAAAAAATACCACGAAAAACTACCAGGTCACCCAAACATGTATTTAAAAGAATTAAACGAAGAATATCCCACACAAATTTTGAGGAAAAAATGGACTTACAATCTTAAATAAAATGTCAAAAAAAAAGAGTTATCTCATAAAGATAATCTCTTAAATGCATTAACATTACAGCACATTGTCTTAAAAATGTATATTATTTTGATTGACAATAAAACTATGCAAAAAAAAGATCTAAATTTTATTGAGATTGAGGATATTTTGAACTCTGTCTTGAAGATAGTCAGTCCTAATCATGTATCATAAAATTATCAAATTTTTGCGCAACCGATCAGTTTTTTGGTATTTCAATAATCAACCAAAAGAGCTAAATATTATCTGACATAAATTTACCAATAATTTACCATAAATTAGACCTGCAAATTTAGTAATTTTCCAGCAAAAAATCTTATAGGTAGGCGTAAAACATACTAGATTATTGCAATTATTGGTATATTAAAAACAAGTTGCAAAATAAATAATTTATTATATTGCAATGTCAGTGAATGTGTACCCAGTCAACCACGTTTAACGATATTCAGCATAATTGAACAGTTTACGAGAAACGGTAATTTATCTATCAGGACATTTATGTAATAATTAAGTAAAATGTGTCTCGAACATGCTAGAAAAAGTAACACGGCTGCCGATTTTCCAATGTCAACCATTTGAGATATTAGTTAATCGACGTAGAAAATGTTGAAAGTATTTCATCGTCTTAGTGATATATAAATATCTGCATACTTGAAATCATTGCGAGTGATTTATAATTTATTAATGTTGTTTATAACTATTTATTAAGTATTCAGTTTTATTTTTAATACGTCAGTCGTTATCGTGTCATTTTTAGATTTTGAAATTTCTTAATATTAAAATTATCAAGTATTTTACCATTTTACAATCCTGATTAGATGCGCCAAATTTGAAACTTGCATCACACTTCAGTACATTTTTCTCAAAGGAAGGCCTCTCAGAGTCGACCGATTTTAAAAATTTTAAATTCTTAGTTTAAATAGTTAAACAAAAACTCTTAATTCTTGAAAACTTGGGCAATTGTGTTTTTTTACTGTGGTCCTAGAAATGTTATTCACGATTAAGGTTCCAAAGACTGAATGCCATAATTGTATCAAAGCTTTAGGTTGCACTTAAAAGCTCATATTTTCCAAGCGATGTAAAATATTTTTTTTTGACGTCAAGATCTGGGACACCTTTTATATATATCAGAGGAGTCGATTTGTATGGGTAAAAAAATTGCTTAGGCACATATGATTTTGGTATACGAGGGATCGAAATAAGATTTGCTAAAGAAACAATATCTTTAAAATGAATTCGGATGTCCCGTGTATTGACCCTAAAATAATTTAAAAAAATCTTTTTTGACCCATTTAGAGTGCCCCAATCAGGTCCACTTTGCAAGGCCGATTTACCCATGCCCGTGGTTTACCCCATGAAACCCCCCCTGAGTGGTTTTTAAAAATTTAACCCATATCTTTGGGTCAATGCACGGGACATTAGAATTAATTTTAGAGGTATGGTTTCCTCAGCAAAGTATCTTATTTTGATTTCTAGTATCCGAAAATCATATGCCTAAGAGACCTAAAAATCGACCGGCCCTATATATATATATATATATATATATATATATGTATATATATATATATATATATATATATATATATATATATAAGGATATAGTAATAAATATAAATATTTATATTTCAGTTCAATATTTCAAACATAAAAAGTGTAGCAGTAAATAAAAATAAGTAATTATTTTTTCCTATATACTGTTATGTATATTTTTTAAATTGAATTTATTTTAATTTATTCAAGATCTAAATAATAAATAAGGTGCAAATTTTATATTAATATTTAATAGCAATAATAATATACATCTGCAAATTCAGAATAATACTAACTATTAATAATACGTCTTAGTATTTAGTAATTCAAATTACAATAAATTTATCATTAGTTGATATCGATTTCATCATGGTACAGCAAATATTAATTTGCATGTATATACCGTAGTTTTCAATATTCATTATAAGAGTTTAAATATCTAATATAATCACTAAAATAATTGCTGGAACGTAAAGTGATTAAGTAATTAGGAAACTACTTTTGATTTGCGTTCAACATGAGTAAAATGATACAGAAAAATGTACACGATTTACATTTCACTAATATATAATATTTTATGAAACACTCACATACACACGCACACACACACATATATATATATATATATATACATACTTATATATCTGTACAGATGTATGAATCAAAACGCCTCCTACACGGTTATTCGAATTTTGTTAAATCTTTTGAAGTTTGTTAAGGAAAATTTTAAGGATTTAAATGATTATAGAACTATAGTAATATTGTAAAATGGAAAAATGCAAAAAACAACATATCATTGTCAAAAGTATCATGGAAAAATTCATTTGTTTGACATTGGATATGGAATTTGTAGTTAGTTGATCGTAGATTGAATAGTGTACATATGAACAGAATTTGACAAATTAATTTGCTTAAAATATGAACTTAAGTAATAATGTATCATAAGTTACTAGTGAGAAAAAAGTAATTAAGGTATTGTAATTACTAAAATCTAACTGAAATATGGTGCGAGATTGTAAAAATTTTAGGCAACATTATTGAAGCAATTATTTTGAGTGAAAAAATCGAAGGTAATATTGTACTTTTAATGCGGATACTATAATAATATAATTCTTTCGGAAATTTGTTATACTGTTTAAAAGACAGCAATTTCCAAAATGTATATGTTATGTTAAGATTATAAATGAATCACAAAGGCAGGCAAAATAGGATATTGCAAAGTATAGGTTGGGGTATTAAAAATTGTTGGAGTTTCAGAATTGCAGACGTGGGCACAGGACAACGTCTGTCGGGTCATCTAGTATATATACATATAAATGTGATTATTCTAAATTACAAATGTTCAATAATAATCAAATAATTTATCAAATTACCTTCACGCCATCTGGGCACAGTGACAAACATCCTGTCCCCCCACGTTTCGATTCCTACTGGTAAACCATTTTCAGGTATAAATTGGCCATTGCTGATGGCAGTCAGCCTTTCTTCAATTGTTGGATAAGCAAAGTCTAACACACGCCAATTAAATCTTTCTCGTAGTACTCGTGCAGATTGGCCAAATTTTAAAGCCCCCAAGAAAATGGCCAAAAGGCAGCATTCTTTGATTATAGACATCGTGCACTGATGTAAAAAATATTATGAAAAAATATTTAGTTCTAGGTTTAAATTGAGAGCAAAAACTATTATTGGGCATAGGTTTTATTAAAATATGCCATTCCATAATATCACTTCATAATTTATGTTTTAGGTTTTCTTTATGTTCCAGCTTTACTGAAATTATAATAAATATTAATAATTTCATCAAAATCTATAATAATACATAGAGTACTAAATATTTTGATTGAAGCTATGACAACATTTTTTTCTTAGTTTTAAAAAATTATTTTTTAAACTAATAAATTTTACCAAAATCATATTTTTGTTAATGTCCCATATAGTTCAAATTATTTAAATAAAATGCTTTTTAATATAATTTAAGACAAATTCGTATTGTTTCATAAATCACTGTGATACATTATTGTAGCTTAGTACAATTTTTGACTTCTAGTTCTAACTACAAATTATAACTCTGTTATACTTGTTAATTTTATGTTAATTCAAATTATTATATTTGTTAATTTTATGTTAACTAAATTTGCTTAATGAAAACCATCACTTCATTCACCATTTTCAGACCACCAACAATATTTAAAAAAAATCACATTTATAAAGTATTGACAAAAACAACTATATTAATAATAAGAATAAAAATATGTTTACCATTTAAATCAACACACTGTGCATTCTTAGTCAAAAATTATGGATATATGGGCGGCTCTAATTGAAAGTATTTCTTTATATATAGCGTAAAAAATATAAATTTTATTGGATATTGTGTAATTGCATTTATGAGAAATTAAATAATTCATATAAAATAATTAGAAGGTTATTGATGTGAAATTTTATAAACGCATAAATTAAACAGTGATAAATCATAAAAACCATGCAAGATAATAAAAACGTGCAAAATATATTCACAAAATGTAATATAAAATTACAGTATATATTTTTGCAAAATAGTAAAAAAACTGTTGGGGAAAAACAGTTTGTGTTAAAACTGAAGTATCTTTTCTTAAAGATTATTAATGCAAATTAAATTCAAATGCAATCAAATTAACGATTTTGAGATTATTAAAAATTTCGAACTTCATGTATTTATTAATTTGTTAAATAATTAAATATTTTTTTAATTTTTTTATTTATATTAAAAAAACTATCCGTGGGTGATAAATGATAAATCTTTCAAAATCAAAATAATGCAATTGACCAGAATGAAGTAATAAAGAATGTTTACTATATACGAAGATACTTTTAGGGATGAAATATGAAAAATTTAGGAATAAAAATTTAAAAAATATAATTCCGTGATTAGAACAAATTAAATTTCTCTTTCCGAAAACAGTAAAGTTATAAAAACGATTATACGCTACGATTTTACTAGATAAAACAATAAAATCGACCGTTCTTGGTAATTAATTTTATTGAACAATTTTACGATCTGAAGAATTTGAAGAAAAAATAATAAAATTCTGTATCGTATACTATAGTTCAATAACTGGCAAAATATTTCCGTTTGATACAAAGTTTAATTATTATAGCTTATATAAAATTTATCATTGCATTTCTAATGAGCATATCCTTAGTAAAAGTTCTATGAATCATAGTGTCAACTTTCAATAATTATACAATTAACAGTTTAAAGTAAAATTATCTGAAGAAAGTCTACATCATTCAGATTACATCAACTTAATCTCTTTTAAAACCATTGGATTTTATCACGATCATATATTTAAACGTAAGGTAAAATGAAGAAAAACGAATTTATTTCCTACATAGATATGATATAAATACATTCAGATGTCGATTCAAATTGATGCAAATTGAAATGTATTACGATATCTCAATATATTTTATATTTACTGATCTCTTATTGATATTTTATTAAGATTGCTACCACACTTTCATTAATCGATTAGCACAAGTATTTCTTTTGTTGCAAATATTATCGAGGATATTTTCAATTTTGTATAATGATTAGAAAATGATTTTAAAAATGTAAATTATTTGAGTTTATCAAATACTTTATTCATATTAACTAAATAGTATGGAAAATATTTAAAAGATGTGGATTCTAGCGATATCAAATAGATGTTTTAATATAGGTACACAACATTTTAAATACTGATCCTTCGATTTATGTTATTTTATCTCTATAAATTATTTATTTTTACACAAAAAATATACCAAAAAATGTAACACAAAATGTATATAATTTTTACACATAGAATTTTGACATGAACAGTCACATTGCAAAAAATGGAAACTTTAAAACATAAATAATAATCTAATATTTATCATACATTTGATTATAAAACTTTTGAAAAATTTGCTTTAGTTATATACTAATAGTTTTCTATTTTCGTTTACAGTTTTAAACTATACCAAGAAGCTCAATCTTTTTGCAATAGTTTTTTTTTTAATTTTGTATAAAATTGTGTTTAATTCACTTCTTATTAGGTAATACGATTAAATTAAATATAAGATATAATAAAAATATTTATAACTAAATTGTCAATTCAAAATTGAAATAGCTACACAATTACAATGTACAATAATGTGGACTATTTTGGTGCAACATGTACCAAAATAAAAAATGATTTGAAAAATAACCTATATTTTAAACTGTTATATAAGTCAATCAAATTTATAATAAGTAGTATAGAGATATCACCTAGAAAACAAATATTTTTGATATTTTCGATGTGAAGCTTATTGCAAAAACTTCATAATCATAACAATAAAGCTTGTTTATTGTTAATAAATCTATGTGTAAAATAGTGATTTATTTTAAGCAAATTATAATTTATTATTAACTTCCCGTAGGGCAAGTTATAGTAAATTGCAAAAAATGGAAAATGGAATTTTTTATATATCTTTACGTTTCAAAGGTTTCTGAATATTTTGAATATTAGAAAAAATGGATGTATGTGTGTGTGCGGATACAAATTTTCGTCAACGATTTCGGGAACACCGATTAACCGATTTAAATAATTCAAAAACATTCGATTCGTACTAATAAGGAAACGTGCTAATTAGTTTTTGGCGGGGGCAAGTCTAGCCGTTCCAAAGATACGGGGCAAAAAGTGCCAAAAACGGTAACACGGTTTTTAAGAGAACGGAGCATCCGATTTTAAAAATTCAAAAAACATTTTACTTGTATTAACAAGATGAAGAACTGATCAAACTTTCATAAAGGCAGGTTTAGCAGTTTCGGAGATCGAGTAAAAAAAGTAAAAAAAATGCCATATGGCGGTCAAAAATGATCATTAGTCATATGCACATCAAATTATTAGATATTTTATAGAGATTTTAATAATAAGTATAAATTTTGTTTACATTTTTATGGGTTCCGTACTAATGTTTCTCCGTTGGACGGATAAAATTCGTTAGCTTACGCGCTTCGATATTTCGTCTCTATGCAGTAAAAGCAGTACGATTGCTTTGAAAAAAGTTCAGAATTTTCAAAATATTTCAAAATAAATTTTTCTTCGAAAAGTTTTTTTTTCAAAAAAAAGTAAATATTTATCAAAAATGTATAGTTTCTCAAAAATCTAATTTTTTCAGAGTAGTAGAGTTTCAAAAATGTTAATATTTAAAAAAAAAATTTTGCTACGGGAAGTTCCAGCATTTTGCCTTAAGAAACGATGCCATGCGTCCCACCAGTTTTTAGAATTAATTTGTAGACAAATATTAGAAGAAAGATCAAATCTCTTTGATGATATTTGCTAAAGATACGATTATAACACAAAAAATAAATTTAACTCTATTTCGAAATACTTTAATTGTTCATTTTCTAAATATAATATTTGCTGATGATAAGTACGCCCGTTTATCATATAAAAATGAAATTTTAAAATGCTCTTGTTTTAATGGTTAACATTTATCAAAGAAGAACGCCAAATGCCACCAATTTGCTATTTGTCTTATATTATAATATAGCAATCAGTACCGAAAAAATCTAATTCCGGTATTTTATTTTTTTAAACCGGTAATCATTATCATCAGTTTGATTCTATTTATTGTAAATCATATTGTTTGGAAAACAATTAATATTCAGTTTAATGACGAGTTGAGATAATATTTTGGCAATTGTTTATACTATAGAACCACTTATATATAACTGTTTATGCGATTATGGAATTTAAAGATAAATTTGTTCCGATAAATTTAAACTCGAGTGTAATATGTATCAATTAGCGCCTATATAAAAATACCAAAAACACCGAAATTTTTAAGGGTAATACCGGTATAAATACTGCCGAATAAATAATAGGGTATTGCATTCCCTAGTACCGAGCCTGTTAGAGCAATTAAGCGTAGAAGATTAATTTTTATAATCACTTGTTAATTGCCCATATATAAATAGATTATCTAGTAGGCAATCTAAATAAATAATCAATTACTTCTATTAATTACAGATATCATTGGATAAGATTTTCTGATTTTCTACTCACCGATGTGCGTCCGTTATGTGGTAACTCTTATGCTAATGTCTTATCGGAGTCTTAGAACTTATCGTCAGTACGAGTTGCACAAATGCACTGATCGAGATTAGTGATCAGGCAAAGCCTTTATAAGAAACGACTCCCTCGCTGAAAATGTTTTGATATCGAGGTCGAATTTTCCACCGATATTGTTCCGATTGATATCAGGGAACTGACATGTGGAATGCACGGGATAAAAATAAAAATGCATTTTAGGCGTTGGAAGTTGGGAGACCCCCCATGGGTAATAAGTTTATTCTTTCAACCAACCATCGAGTTTCTAAGCATGAAGTTTCAGAAAATGTTATAAAATATCTAGTAAAGTATGTTTTGTATCTTAAGAATATATACAGTTTCGAGCTTCTTTGGAAAATCATGAAAACACAACTTTTATTTATTTTCTGCCTGAAAAGGCATTCAGTAATTGTTGTGATTAGTTATTAAATAAGATTTTAAAATACTACTCACTGGTAGTATTTCAAGTTAGTATAATAAATATAGATATGTGACAATAATTTCAAGCAAATAATAAATATACACATGTGAATTACAAGCACTATACAAAATATATAACTATACTAAGTCGATCTAATCTTTTTAGTCTCCTGACAGTGTTCGCAGAGAGTAGGTGTTTTGCTAGTTCATTTGGATGGTTCTCCAATCTTGACTTGTCTACTACTAATCTACTAATTTCTTCTACTATTGTTTGTATGTTGCAATCCTGATGAACAAGCCAATTAGGTACATACCAGTATTTTTTTGAGGATCTAGTTCTGAGCTCGCTGTAAGATGTTTATATTAGATCGACTGGCGCTACCCCAGAGAGAAAGGCCGTCAGTCCAGATTGGTTTTAAGACGACTTTGTATACAAGAAGCTTGTTGTAGGTGGATAGTTTGGACTTTGGACCCAACAGCCTGTAAAATGAGAACATAGCTAAAACTAAAGATCGAAAAATCAGTTTAACTAAATATCCCGTAGGTATACGGTTAAGACGGGTTTTCCCGTAGGTAAACGTTTAAGAGCGATGGGACTTGATTTAGAGGTTTCGGGTTCGATACCCTAATATGTTACCAAGTGAAAATAGCCTTTGGCCAACATTGCTGCACCAATGAGAAGTCAGCCCTATTAGATGAATTCTAATAATCAAATCATCAAATGTGGATAGATTAACCATTGGGTTACCATCTAATAATACGAAGTAAGTAAGTTGCAGCCCAACATCTCATAGGCCGAAAAGTTCTGATTGCTGTTAATTTTTTTTTATTCCTTCAATATTATACAACAATCAGAGATATTGATAGAACTCTAACTTATAGGGCTAAATTACACATAAATAATAATTACAAAAATAAATAAAGAAAAAGAAAAAATAATAATAAATAAATAAATAAATAAAAATAAATTATAAATAAAAAAAATAAATTGTAGTAATTGCTAGCCAATGAGCAATTACTTGTGTAGTCTTCATTGTTGTATTAGGATGATTGTAAATTTTAGCATGATGTCAAGTACTGGTTTTTGATAGTACTGGTTGTTTTTTTGATAGAAAATGCAAATTTTGTCATTTAGATTTCAAACTTTTTTTAATATTGTAAAGATATTCTTAAATACTTTTGATATATTTCGAAAACTTAAAAAAATCAATTATACGTGACGAAAACCTATATCAAACTATAAAATTATTTAGGATTTGAGAACTAGTTCATCATCATCAAGAAAAAGGTTTTTGAAAACCTTGTCTTTGGTGTCTAGGAGTATCTCCGGTAAAATTACCTAATTTTAAAATGAATAGAAAAATAATGTTTAAAAATTCTTATACATGGTGCGTATAATTGTTAAGCACCATTCATAAAAAATATTTTCAATATTGTTAAGATCACTCTGCTGATCAGTACTGAATAATTTTCTAAACGAAGCAAGTGAAAAATGTAACATTTCACAACTTTATACGATAAAAATATATTTCGGGAAAATATGTTTCTGACAAACCAAATTTTTCAAATTACAAGACACTATTCCAATTTTTCCGAGCAAAAACGTTCTTAAGTTATCCACATGAATTTCGCCATTTCACTAATATTTTATATCCATATAATATAAAAGTTATATATATATATATATATATATATATATATATATACCTTTCAACATTTTTTTTATCAATTTCTTTATTTTAATTTAAGTAATACCTATATAACGCGGAAATAAATCTTTGTAATCTACTATAATCTGTCCAACTTTTGCAAATACAAAATAAATGTTTTAAAAATATTGTTTATTTTGTACTTAAGCTTTTCTATAATTTATGATAAACTCGTTTAGTGCAAATACCTGTTTAATAAAAATAAAAGCTGGTTTATATTGTGTAACGCACTTAAGAGTTCATTCTGTCTATCATTCCAGTGTAGTGCTCCGATTTATTCATATATTTGTTAATTCAAAAAAAAATGATTAAAATTGAATTTTTTTATGTTGCAAAATTAGTTCAGAACTAGAATTAAAATAGTTTTTAATAGAAACAAAATCATCATTAAAATTAAGTTAATTACTCAATCCTATGAGAAGCTTTTATAATGGTTTTATAATCAATGAGATTATTTCAAATTATTAATAAAGAATAAAAATTAATAATTAAGAATAAAAAAATAGCTCTTTACCATTAATTTAAAAAAACAAATACCTACGTTTCTACGATTTTTCGAAATGATGCAAACTTTTTAGAGAAAAAAGGGCTTTCATGCACACTTCTTTTGTTTCTCTATAACTTATTCTGAATATCAAGGTATTTATTTTATTTCATGAGATATATCTATTTTATAAAGCTTTGTATTTTGGCAAAATGGTCAAATTTAAAAAATAACATGCGTCTTACAACTGCTTCTTTCACTACAATTAGAGATATGTAGACAATTATGAAACGAAGAGTGATTTATAAACAGCCAAAAAAATTGTAATATCGTTCAAACTAAATGAAAAAAAGAAAAACATACATTTCTGATAAAATATGAGATCATTATTATAAAAATTAAAACGCTTTCAATATCGTGCACAACTCATTTTGTCATTTATCAATATAAAACGGTCTCTAATATTGGTTTCTCAACAATATCAAAATAATTTCGTCACTAAATCATATTACTGTCTATAGTTCAATATCGTGACCAAGCTAAATATAAAATATTATATATAATATATTTAAATTACATATCCAGGATAAAAATGTCAATGACGGAAAATTAATTTTGATACTTTTATAATGGTGGTCGCATGATGATAATATAATCTTCAGAGCAAAATTTGAGTTTAGTAATTATTTATAATTGTAACTCAAAGTTTGTTGCTGATTTCTTATATAAGTGACTAGTAGCTAAAACTATAAACAAGCGAGTCATATAAAATTTTTAAACAAAATCAGGATTTGAACAATTAAAATTGATATTCAACTATTGCAATTATAATATTGATACATCTCATTTATCACATACGTAATATTCATGAGGAATTTATGTCATATCATATAATAATCATATATGCAATATTAATATTTTATTTATTTATTTATACCAAAATATTTATATCAATTTTCAAAATATACAATTTACAATTATTACAAGTATTCAGGTTAATAATGAAAGTCAATTAGAAATTTTTAGCATTAATAAAATTATAATTTTAGCATAGTTCAGTGTCAGTGATACGTTTTATGAGTGGAACTAATTACACGTGAATATATGCTTGGATTAATTTCGACTTATGAGTTGTACAAACAGTATTCAGAAATTATGTCACATACTCTTAATAGATATTGATATATCTGTGAGAAAATATGTTGTATCAATTTATATATATATATATATATATATATATATATATATATATATATATATACTAGATCACCCGGCAGACGTCGTCCTGTACCCATTTTTTAATATCCTATACTAATATTTACCGTTGACCTAAAAATAATAATTATTGTTTTTTAAATCACTCTTTACACCAAAATGCATATACATCAATATGAGCAATGTTAAATGTAAAACTGCTTTAAATAAATTGATGAGTCTCAATTCCAACACTATATTGGAAATTGAAGTCTTTTAAACGTTATAACAAATTCAGAAAAAAATAACATATAGTATCCGCGGTAAAAGTGCAATATCACCTTGGATTTTTCATCCAAAATAAATGCTCCAATAATGTTGCCAATATATATATAATAATCTTTATTATCTCAAATCATTTTTATAATCTCGAATTCATATTTTAACATTCTAAAAAATTCCCTTAACAAACTTCAGAAAGATTTATCAAAATCCGAATGATCGTTTAGGAGGAGTATATTTACATGCATCATTACAGAAGAATTTTATATAAGAGATATAATTCTATACTAATTAAAAATTTATAATAAAAAGTGGTTTAATTTTGAGTTTTGTTCTTTTTGATATGATGTATATATTTTTAACAAAATAAATTTAAAAAAAAGTTCAATAAAAAATGTTATTCCTTAGCAAATTCAGAAATGTTAATATTATTACATTCCAAAAAGTTTAATATTTTTTATTTTTTTTAATATAATTAAATTCAATCAGCCATAAATACATTAGTGTGGTGGCAGGCAGGCAGACAAAAGTTAAACTTTCAAGAGACCATTTGGACCGTAACAAAAGAATAAATAGTAAATTGGTTTGTATATACCATGTATATTTGCTTATTAAGTTTTCCTAAAAGCAAAATTTTAATTTCAATCATATTGACTTCAATTCGAATGCAGATATCTTCGAAGGTCTTAGAAACCGTATATGTAATTTTCACATCCGCTTCACTATATTTTATTATAGCGTGAAAATATGCGATAATAAAATTATATTTGCATTAATCTTGGCATTTAACCTCTGTCGGTCTAAATAAATAATTAATCTAATCATTTAGAATAGTTAGTTATATAATCATTATTTAGAATTTCTCTATTTGAAGCGAATAGTTCAGCCAGGATGTGGACATAATTTCTATATTATATATAAAAAATAAAATAATATAGAAATAAATTAATAAATAAAATAAATAAATAAATTGAATAAACATGAAATTACCTATCGCTTGAATATAAATTAATGAATTCTCAAGTCAAAGAAAATAATAAACAAATACCAAACCGTGTGAAGTTTTTGGACATGTACCTAAACTGAAAGTCTTATATCCAAAAGAAACTGAAGTAATTTGAACACCTTCGAAGTTTGAAAATTACTCTATAGTAATAATATTAGTACTCAATTTATATATCAGAAAATGAATAAACATTTTTCATATCACTATTTCTTAATATTATATAAAAAAATCCCTAGATAACCATCATAATTTCATTTCTGATACAGTCAACATAAATATAAAAATATGGCTTTTTCCTAATGGTTAATAAATAAAATAACCATTTAATAGTTTTATAAAATGCATTATTCAATTATATATTTATATTAAAGATTTTACTCATTCACCGGTGCAAATTGTGGTATTCTCAATCATACATGTGTGTCGTTTTAGTTGCTTTCGTTCAGGCTAAGTTAAAAATTATTCTATCTAGAATCTTATACGAATTTACAACGTGACCTGTCTCAATATATATAATATATCAGTTTTTGTTCAACATTATTTTAATACTAATTAAAATATTTCATGAGTCATGGGTAAACTTTTCATATTTTCAGTTACATGTGCATTTTTAATATTTCTTACAATTTATTATTTATATTTTAAATTTTGTTTGTAATTTCAATCACCTCGAACGTAGAGTATTTAATACATCAAACAAAATAATAAATAAAAAAAATTTAATGATGAAATAATCTCTTTAATCACTATAAATAATCACTGTGAAATTTTCAAATTGGCTAAATATTGTTGACTGAATTGTAATGGTTTTTAGCAATTACCAGTAAGTTGATAAACTTTTGTTACTGGTCCGTAAATTTATTTAATTAAATTTTGATAATTTTATTTATTTAATTATTCATATATTTATTTATAAATATATAAATTATTAACTTCCTGTAGGGTTAAAATATTAATTTTTTTTTGCGATTTCTTTGCGTTTTAATATTTTCTGAACATTTCTGAACTTCAATTAGAAAAAATGGACGATTTTGGGAACACGGGTCATTCGATTCGTGTTTATACGGAGACATGCTGATTAGTTTCTGGCATAGGCAGGTCTAGATTTTTCTAGACCTTGTTATGATTTTATTTGCAGGTTATATTAGTGCTGCTTAGTTAAGATCAGCCATATTAACAATATAGCAAATGGGATTATTAATTATATTTTTATTTATATATTATACATATATTATTAAACTTCTGTGATTATTTTAATTATAATAATAGCAATTAAATTTACATATATTTAATTATATTGTTTTGAGTTTGTAGATAATGTGTATAATTTTAAATGGTTTTTAATATGTACTATTTTCTTGCAAATGATTTCATTGTAACTATATAGCTTTATAGACAATTTTCTAAATCCTGTAATTATAAGAAATCTTCCAGGTTTTGATTAATTAATCCAACACGCTTTAGCTGGTTGAACTCGAAAATAATCACATCGTCTATACTTTTTTTGACCTGAATTATTTTATATTAAATATTAAATTTTAAACTATTACCAATTACATAAAGTTGGTATGGAACGATAGTACTTTAAGGGGGTTACAAAATATGATATAGTACTTCACTAATTATAATTTGTAGTTGCCAAAAATCTCTCATTTTAAATTCAACTTACATTTAACAATATCCAAACAATTTCTGGTTGTTGTAGTCATTAGATAGAACTAATATTGCCATAAAAAAATCGGACAAACCGTTTTCTCAAAAACTGAATAAACCGTTCTTGGCACTTTTTGCCCCGTATCTTTGAAACGGCAGGACCTGTCTTCACCAAAAACTAATCAGTTTAATCAGTGTCATCAATAAGAATCGAATGTTTTTTAAATTATTCGAATCGGTTGATTCGTGCGTCCGAAATCGTGCACGAAAAATTGTATCCAAACATACATACATACTACACACACACGCACACACACACACATATACATCCATTTTTTCTGAGGTATGCCAAAATGTTCAGAACCCTTCAAAATGTACAGATATGCAAAAATTTTCATTTTCGATTTTTTGCGATTACTATAACTTATAATGGATTTTGGGACACAAAATCAATGCATAATTTCAATTATATAAAATAATATACATATAATGTATATAAAAATATACAAATAAAATATATCAATCATGTATATATTTAAAAAAATGTTGCATTTCAAAATGTTAACTTATACGTACATTAAAAATTCATCAAGCGTATAGAACAGTTTATTTTGACTAATATTTATCCGATTTGAGAATTTTAAACTGAGTTAGGTATATAAAGCTTTTCAGCCCATAATTTTAAGACATTTGTGAAAATAAAAATTCATAATCTAAGTACTGAATTACTTAATTTCAGCCATCAACTATCCGCCTATTCCACCAAAACAAAATTTTACCTGTTCTAAGATATGCATCGAGGGTGGCTTTTATTCTTTTATTAAAAGGCCGCTGAACAAACATAATTTTGTTTTGAAAAAAATGTATATTTTTACGCCCTTACGTGGCATACCTTTTCGTTTTCTATTCCTATATATATTAGAATATAAGTATTTAAATTATTGTTCATGGAACAAGGGTTAAGGGTGTCAGTGGTCATTAATAAAAGGCTCGTCGTTGATTAAAGCTCATCCATCATTTTGAAAATTATCCTTATAAGAGAGAATTCTTCGTTTAATTTTTGAATTATTTGTTCTGATTTAATAAAAATAATTAATTCTCATAGAAACGTATAATTTTTTCTTTAAATAATATGAATTAACTTCTCCTTCTAATTAAAACGAATGTATAAATTGAAGTTAAAACTTTTATAAACGACCGTAAAATGTCTTTTGATAGCTCCATCATTTTCGATCCATCTCATCGTGACATCTAATCAGAATCCTTTACAAAATAATAGAATAAATTTGGTGGATTTACACATTAACTGCGACGTTAACAATGTTTAAACACGTTTTATAGTTTTATAATTACTATACGTGGCTCCCAAGCAATAAAAATATCACTTGATTTACAATATGTACAACATATCATGAAATACAATCTGGGATTTGTGTTTTTTAAATTGTACAATTAACTACTAACATTGGTAAACATTAAAATTTTTTACAGCGTTGTATAATTGTTCTAGATATAAAAGTCAGGGTAAAATGTAATGTTTCATATTGTGAGTTCTCACCAAAGAAATTATATAATTTTAAGAACTAACTAAGTTAGTTCAAAAATTATTATGATATTTACTAAAAATTAACAAAATTACATAGTAAGTATAGTATGAATTATTATTCATTAGTTTTTTGATTTATTAAAATAGGTCTAAATTTCATCAATAGCTTAAGATGAAATTATAAAGATTAGTTAGAGTTTAATGATCAAAGGATAGTTAGGGAAAGTCGAGTAATAAATTTAAAAAAGGGCTTTGATATCACTTTTTCCAGCTTTGTTTACTTTCTATTCTAACCCTAACATTATAGTACATTCCCTAATGTTATAGTAATCGCAAAAAAATCGCAAATGAAATTTTTGCATATCTTTACGTTTCAAAGGTTTCTGAACATTTTAGCATATCTTAAAAAAATTGATTTATGTATGTATGTTTAGATAAAAATTTCCACGATTTCGGGCGCACGTCAATTGATTTGAATGATTCAAAGAACATTCGATTCCTATTGAAGGGTAGACGTGCTGATTGGTTTTGGCAATGGAAGGTTTAAAGGCACTGTGCAAAATGTGCCAAGAATGGTGACTCAGTTTTTGAGGTAACGGAACGCCCGGTTTGAATGATTCAAGAAACATTTTACTTGTATTGACAAAATGAAGAATTGATGAAAATACAGAAAAAAAATAAAAAATAAATTATATTTTATTTATTTTTTAAATCATTCAAATCGCGTACTTCGTTCTCTCAAAAACTGAATTACCATTTTTGGCACTTTTTGCCCCGTAGCTTTGAAACTGCTAGACCTGTATTCACCAAAAATTAATCAGCTCTTCTTCTCACCAGTAGAAATCGAATGTTATTTGAATCATTCAAATCTGTTGATTAATGGGTCCGAAATCGTGAACGAAAAATTGTACCTAAACATACACATACACACACACACACATACATCCATTTTTTCTAAGGTATGCCAAAATGTTCAGAAACCTTCAAAACGTGAAGATATGCAAAAAATTTCATTTAAAATAATTTATACGTGATTGTGCCATCAATTTGGGTCAAAAATTTAAAGAATAAAATTAAAATAAGCAAAATGACGAAATGTGATGGGATGATTGGCAAAATAAAATTAGAACTGTGCAACTAAACATAAAAAAAATCTAAAACAATACAATAATAAAGATATATATGAATTTTTATATACATGTGTATATACGTATATATCTCAAGATTATCTGAGGAAACACGCGTATAAATATCAAGCAATGTTATTAACGGCACACGTGAGCAGGTGTATTTCACCTGCTCTAGAAGTCTCGCTTCCTTAATGAAAAATATATTTTTTACATAATAATGTTCTTGTTTTCTAATGTGATACTTTTTTATGCCGACTTCCAAGAAAGTATTTCAAAGGACCACCGAATTATCGATTGTAAAAAAATAAGCGTTTACTGATCCTTCGATTTCACGACCTTCCATTGTTTCAAGAGTTTTGTTTTGATTTTGTAATCGAGTATTTATCGCAATAATTGCATTTTAATTATTAATAAATACTTTTTTGGCTAAACAAAATAGTCATTTTACGTGAAATATTGAAAAAAATAAGATTAATTACAAAGATGATTTTTTGTAGCATGTAGAAATATGGTATTTACCTTCAATTCAATATAATTTATTTCCTCGAGAGCTGAAAAACCATCTTTGTACTTGTTTGATTTGTAAAAAAAGACAACAGTATATCGAATAAAAAGCACAGCATAGAATTATTACAATCATCCAGTCTAAAAGCTCAATGCCATAAAATTGTCACCTTCATGGCCAAAATAATAAAACACAATACGTCGAACAGTAGGTATATTAAAAAAATTTCGGTAGAAGCCAGACCCAGACAATAGTGCCACCAAATTTTCATTATTGCATTTGGTTGATTTTGTAATTTTCAATTGTAACAAAATTATTAAATTATTATCAACTTGAAAAAGGAAACTTGTTTTCTAGAGAAATTTTTCTTCACAGTTTCTTCACAGAGGAAAGAAGAAATAGTATAAGTAAAAAGTTTAAAAATAGTAAAAGTATAAAGTAATATAAAGATGATTAAATGTAATGCAGTTTCAGGCCAATTTGAATATTTTTTTGATCTTGAATCTGAATTGCTATATCTAACTTGTGATTACCTCCACGCTCCAAAATTAAAAATTATAAGAAATAAATTATTCAAAGAGATCTATTATACAAATATACAATTCGATTATTTCGTATCATTGTTGAATGTTGGAAAAAAATATAAATGTTTATATAAATATATAATCTTTATATATTTATAAATATACAATGTGTGTTATATATAATCATAGGCAAGTTTAATTTAAATGTAGGGTAGATAACACCGTATAGTTTGCATCGCTAATTTTTCGCCTTGAGTTGTTATATAAATAATAGGTTATCTTAGTATATCCGTTTTGTAGAATAAACAACAGGAGATAATGTATGTATTTAATAAAATAACTTAAGCCCAAATACAGTAATGAATAAAAACATAATATCGGTCAAGTTTTTTTAAGGCTAGTATTCAGAGTTCTAGGGTGAATAGTCGCTTCTCTCAATCCGATCTAAGATCATAGTATGGCTAAAGATGCCGAAATTTTATTTTTTATCATTGCGTAATAAAAGTTCAATATATTTGCGATATAAATTATATCAATACGTGCAGTTGTTGTTTTCATTTGCTCCGGAAATGCCCGGAGCCCGGCAGCTGCAGTTTTTATGTAAAACATTTTTCATTGGGCCAAAATTATACAAGACGAATCATTTACACTTTTGCTTTTCAAGGATGTCAAGAAAACTTAAAAACAGTAAGGCAGTTTCTAGAAATTTCAAATTAAATTGATAAATGATAGAATATAATATGATTAGTTAAGCTTGCCAATATAGAAGTGTATGTAGATTATATTATTTTAATATTTTTTTATTGATTTTTTTGAATTACAATCTGTCTTTTATGAAGACAGTAATTGGTAATTAATTTGTTATTTGTAAAATATGGCAGTTTAGAAGACAACCTGGAACACTAATGGAAAACCAAAAACCGTTCATTGTTTTATTTAAACAGATATTATTAGAAGTGTCCATATGCATCTGTCTCATAATTTATCCTAGTATACTCTCTAAAATTATATATGACGTAATTTAATTAAATATCCAGGAGAGAAGATCATGGTGATTTGATCCTTAGGCAATATCACTTTGTATTCTAATATGTTAAAATTGTTTATATAATCAAAATCATCTATAAAACCTACATATTTCATCATCAAAAACAAAAGATATCAACTTAAATATACTTAAAACCTACTTTATATGTAAAACAGTAAAGAACAATTCATCATGCATCTTGGCGACAGTTTCAGTAAAAAATATTCATCATCAATCATCCCATTTAGTTACAGTTTTTAATATCATTTATACCTGACGGCATGGGAATTCTTGCATATGAAATTTACTTTAGTTTCTGATATAATAATACCATAATTATTCAAAAATCCAATTTGATGACAGCTTGGTCATTGGTCACATACTGTGAATGTAATTGATTATGGATATTTCTAAATTCTCAGATTAAAAAAAGTTGGTAACTTTTGATGACAAAGTTAGTGCAAGTGTGGTTTCACAATTTTCGTTAGGTTATTTGGATTCTAGTAGTATTTCAACGTTTTTTCAGTAGAATAAAGGTTTCTTCCATAAATGGAAATTTAGATACTATTTTCCTAGACAATATAGAATATGATGTATTCATACTATATTTATCGAAAGTGTTTAAATATCAATCTACTTTATCAAAAAGTGTTTTATCGTTAGTTTTTTTTGCTATTTCAAATAGTAGAATAATGATCAACCGTTATTTTACAACGCAGACTCGACAATCAAAATTTTTGTATAAAAAGCCAAAAAACGGCTATCCATTTAGGTCGATCGCACACCCTGAATGAAATATGTGGTTTAAACAAAAAGTAAATAGATGAATGAAATATAAAGTCAGAAATATTCCAAAAATTACTGTAGCGCCATAATCCGACAAAATGACCTGTATTAAATCCACATTAGGATATAATTAGAAGCCACGCGTCCCGACTAATAATAATCTATGAGTAAAGTCGCCCTTTTGACCACAAATAAATAGCCGACGATTCAACCGCAAAAATCATATTCCCAAGAAAATAAATATACGAATTAATCTTATATTGGCCTAGAAAATACAGGAATTAAACTTTTAATATGAGACTATTCTTATTTTAATGCATCGTTTCGGAAATACAGTAATATTCCATATAGGATAGCGGCTTATTAATGACACACCATAGATATTGACCGTAAATCATTTTGTCAAAAATCCGTTTCTTCGAAAAAGTAGGAACTTTTAATAAACTTAATGTCTAACAAAAGTAAAATGGTATTTTTCAGAGAGTAAATGATTGTTTTAAGGGACAATTTGGATTTGGCTGTTATAACACCAATATTTTGGAAAAGAGCATACTTTTCTTCTAACTACTGCAAATGCATAATATAAACAATTTAGCCAACATTTTGAATGATTTTTTGTTCAGCTTGATAATTGTGTTAAATCTCAGAGAACAAATTTGTTTCTCAATTCTATATATTATTTTCAATATTTTTTATCATTTTTTTTTAAGTTATTAAGATTGTCATATTTAAGTACATTTAGCGAACATTTTGAATGATTTTTCGCTCAGCTTGATAATTGTGTTGAATCTCAGAGAAGAAATTTGTTTCTTAATTTTATAT
>NW_020537758.1:42540674-42571694 GCF_003426905.1 Ctenocephalides felis
TATTTATTAAGATTGCTACCACACTTTCATTAATCGATTAGCACAAGTATTTCTTTTGTTGCAAATATTATCGAGGATATTTTCAATTTTGTATAATGATTAGAAAATGATTTTAAAAATGTAAATTATTTGAGTTTATCAAATACTTTATTCATATTAACTAAATAGTATGGAAAATATTTAAAAGATGTGGATTCTAGCGATATCAAATAGATGTTTTAATATAGGTACACAACATTTTAAATACTGATCCTTCGATTTATGTTATTTTATCTCTATAAATTATTATTTTTACACAAAAAATATACCAAAAAATGTAACACAAAATGTATATAATTTTTACACATAGAATTTTGACATGAACAGTCACATTGCAAAAAATGGAAACTTTAAAACATAAATAATAATCTAATATTTATCATACATTTGATTATAAAACTTTTGAAAAATTTGCTTTAGTTATATACTAATAGTTTTCTATTTTCGTTTACAGTTTTAAACTATACCAAGAAGCTCAATCTTTTTGCAATAGTTTTTTTTTTAATTTTGTATAAAATTGTGTGTTAATTCACTTCTTATTAGGTAATACGATAAATTAAATATAAGATATAATAAAAATATTTATAACTAAATTGTCAATTCAAAATTGAAATAGCTACACAATTACAATGTACAATAATGTGGACTATTTTGGTGCAACATGTACCAAAATAAAAAATGATTTGAAAAATAACCTATATTTTAAACTGTTATATAAGTCAATCAAATTTATAATAAGTAGTATAGAGATATCACCTAGAAAACAAATATTTTTGATATTTTCGATGTGAAGCTTATTGCAAAAACTTCATAATCATAACAATAAAGCTTGTTTATTGTTAATAAATCTATGTGTAAAATAGTGATTTATTTTAAGCAAATTATAATTTATTATTAACTTCCCGTAGGGCAAGTTATAGTAAATTGCAAAAAATGGAAAATGGAATTTTTTATATATCTTTACGTTTCAAAGGTTTCTGAATATTTTGAATATTAGAAAAAATGGATGTATGTGTGTGTGCGGATACAAATTTTCGTCAACGATTTCGGGAACACCGATTAACCGATTTAAATAATTCAAAAACATTCGATTCGTACTAATAAGGAAACGTGCTAATTAGTTTTTGGCGGGGGCAAGTCTAGCCGTTCCAAAGATACGGGGCAAAAAGTGCCAAAAACGGTAACACGGTTTTTAAGAGAACGGAGCATCCGATTTTAAAAATTCAAAAAAACATTTTACTTGTATTAACAAGATGAAGAACTGATCAAACTTTCATAAAGGCAGGTTTAGCAGTTTCGGAGATCGAGTAAAAAAAGTAAAAAAAATGCCATATGGCGGTCAAAAATGATCATTAGTCATATGCACATCAAATTATTAGATATTTTATAGAGATTTTAATAATAAGTATAAATTTTGTTTACATTTTTATGGGTTCCGTACTAATGTTTCTCCGTTGGACGGATAAAATTCGTTAGCTTACGCGCTTCGATATTTCGTCTCTATGCAGTAAAAGCAGTACGATTGCTTTGAAAAAAGTTCAGAATTTTCAAAATATTTCAAAATAAATTTTTCTTCGAAAAGTTTTTTTTTCAAAAAAAAGTAAATATTTATCAAAAATGTATAGTTTCTCAAAAATCTAATTTTTTCAGAGTAGTAGAGTTTCAAAAATGTTGATATTTAAAAAAAAATTTTTGCTACGGGAAGTTCCAGCATTTTGCCTTAAGAAACGATGCCATGCGTCCCACCAGTTTTTAGAATTAATTTGTAGACAAATATTAGAAGAAAGATCAAATCTCTTTGATGATATTTGCTAAAGATACGATTATAACACAAAAAATAAATTTAACTCTATTTCGAAATACTTTAATTGTTCATTTTCTAAATATAATATTTGCTGATGATAAGTACGCCCGTTTATCATATAAAAATGAAATTTTAAAATGCTCTTGTTTTAATGGTTAACATTTATCAAAGAAGAACGCCAAATGCCACCAATTTGCTATTTGTCTTATATTATAATATAGCAATCAGTACCGAAAAAATCTAATTCCGGTATTTTATTTTTTTAAACCGGTAATCATTATCATCAGTTTGATTCTATTTATTGTAAATCATATTGTTTGGAAAACAATTAATATTCAGTTTAATGACGAGTTGAGATAATATTTTGGCAATTGTTTATACTATAGAACCACTTATATATAACTGTTTATGCGATTATGGAATTTAAAGATAAATTTGTTCCGATAAATTTAAACTCGAGTGTAATATGTATCAATTAGCGCCTATATAAAATACCAAAAACACCGAAATTTTTAAGGGTAATACCGGTATAAATACTGCCGAATAAATAATAGGGTATTGCATTCCCTAGTACCGAGCCTGTTAGAGCAATTAAGCGTAGAAGATTAATTTTTATAATCACTTGTTAATTGCCCATATATAAATAGATTATCTAGTAGGCAATCTAAATAAATAATCAATTACTTCTATTAATTACAGATATCATTGGATAAGATTTTCTGATTTTCTACTCACCGATGTGCGTCCGTTATGTGGTAACTCTTATGCTAATGTCTTATCGGAGTCTTAGAACTTATCGTCAGTACGAGTTGCACAAATGCACTGATCGAGATTAGTGATCAGGCAAAGCCTTTATAAGAAACGACTCCCTCGCTGAAAATGTTTTGATATCGAGGTCGAATTTTCCACCGATATTGTTCCGATTGATATCAGGGAACTGACATGTGGAATGCACGGGGATAAAAATAAAAATGCATTTTAGGCGTTGGAAGTTGGGAGACCCCCCATGGGTAATAAGTTTATTCTTTCAACCAACCATCGAGTTTCTAAGCATGAAGTTTCAGAAAATGTTATAAAATATCTAGTAAAGTATGTTCTGTATCTTAAGAATATATACAGTTTCGAGCTTCTTTGGAAAATCATGAAACACAACTTTTATTTATTTTCTGCCTGAAAAGGCATTCAGTAATTGTTGTGATTAGTTATTAAATAAGATTTTAAAATACTACTCACTGGTAGTATTTCAAGTTAGTATAATAAATATAGATATGTGACAATAATTTCAAGCAAATAATAAATATACACATGTGAATTACAAGCACTATACAAAATATATAACTATACTAAGTCGATCTAATAATCTTTTTAGTCTCCTGACAGTGTTCGCAGAGAGTAGGTGTTTTGCTAGTTCATTTGGATGGTTCTCCAATCTTAACTTGTCTACTACTAATCTACTAATTTCTTTCGCTATTGTTTGTATGTTGCAGTCCTGATGAACGAGCCAATTAGGTACATACCAGTATTTTTTTGAGGATCTAGTTCTGAGCTCGCTGTAAGATATTTATATTATCGACTGCCGCTACCCCAGAAAGAAAGGCCGTAAGTCCAGATTGGTTTTAAGACGACTTTGTATACAAGAAGCTTGTTGTAGGTGGATAGTTTGGACTTCGGACCCAACAGCCAGTAAAATGAGAACATAGCTAAAACTGAAGATCGAAAAATCAGTTTAACTAAATATCCCGTAAGTATACGGTTAAGACGGGTTTTCCCGTAGGTAAACGGTTAAGAGCGACGGGACTTGATTTGGAGGTCCTGGGTTTGATACCCTAATATGTTTCCAAGTGAAAATAGCCCTTGGCTGCCATTGCTGCAACAATGAAAGCCCTATTAGATAAATTCTAATAATAAAATCATCAAATATGAATAGATTAACCATTAAGTTACCATCTAAAAATACGAAGTAAAGAGAAGTTTCAGCCCAACAGTTCATAGGACGTAAGGTTCTGATTGCTATTAAGATTTTTTTTATTCATTCAATATTATATAACAATTAAAGTTATTGATTGAACTTTATAAGTGAAAGGGCTAAGATACACATAAAAAATAATAATATTCACAGAAAGAAATTAAGAGAAAGAAAAAATAATAATAAATAAATAAACGAATAAAAATGAATTACAAATAAAGAACAATAAATAATTAAAAAGCCTAATTACTCCAATAAGCAATTGACTATAGAAAACAATTTTTTACATTAAGTCTATAGGCAGTTTCTTGTGTAGTCTTCTTGAAGGCAGACTATCAATCAGATGAGCCGTTGTTGCATTAGGATAATTATAAATTTTACCATAATGTCTAGTATTGGTATTTTTGATGACAACCACTACAAAAGGGTTGTTGAGGTCATCATGTATCATTTTGTTGCTAGCTGTTAAGATATGAGAATAAAAAAAAAATCAATAATCTGATTTTTTTTAAAAGTATACGCAAATTTTGTCCTTTTTAGATTTCAAACTTTCGTTAATATTTAAAAGATATTATAATTTTTAAACATTTTTGATATATTTTGATCACTTAAAAAAATCAATTAAACTTGATGAAAACCTATATCAAACAATGAAATTATTTAGGATATTTGAACTAGTTCATCATCATAAAGAAAAAAGTTTCGTAAACCGTATCTTTGATGTCTAGGACTATCTTCGGTTAAATTACCCAAAAGGCAAAAACGCAATATTTTTTAAAATGCGTGGCTTGAATAATTAAAAATCCTTCTACATGGTGAGTATAATTGTTAGGCACTATTTATAAAAATTATTTTCAATATTTTTGCAATCACTTTGCTGATCAGTACTGAATAAATTTCTAAACAAAACATGTGAGAAATGTAACATTTTACAACTTTATATGATGGAAATATATTTCCAGAAATATGTTTCTAACAAACCAAATTTTTCAAACTACAAGACACCATTACAATTTGTTTTGAAAACACACTTAAGTTATCGACAAGAATTTCGCCATTTCACTAATATTATGAATCCACATAATATTAAAGTATTATATATATATACCTTTCCACATTTTTTTAAACAATTTATTTATTTTAATTTAAGTAATACCTATAAAACGCGGAAATAAATCTTTGTAATCTACTATAATCTGTCCAACTTTTGCAAATACAAAATAAATGTTTTAAAAATATTGTTTATTTTGTACTTAGGCTTTTCTATAATTTATGTTAAACTCGTTTAGTGCAAATACTTGTTTAATAAAAATAAAAGCTCGTTTATATTGTGTAACGCACTTAAGAGTTCATTCTGTCTATCATTCCAGTGAAGTGCTCTGATTTATTCATATATTTGTTAATTTTAATAAAAATTAATAAATTAAAATTACGTTTTTTATGTTGTAAAATTAGTTCAGAGCTTAAATTAGAATAGTTTTTAATAGAAATAAAATCATTATCAAAATTAAGATTAATAGTCAAACCTATGAGAAGCTTTTATAATGGTTTTATAATAAATGAGATTATTTCAAATTATTAATTAAAAATAAAAATTATTAATTGAGAATAAAAAAAATTGCTCTTTACCATTAATTTCACAAAACAAATACCTACGTTTCTACGATTTGTAGAAGTGCTGGAAACGTTTTAGAGAAAAAAAAAGCTTTCATGCAGACTTCTTTTGTTTCTCTATAAAATATTCGGAATATCAAGATATTTATTTTATTTCATAAGACATATCTATTTTATAAAGTTATGTATTTTGGCAAAAGGGTCAAATTTGAAAAATAACATGAGCTTTACAACTGTTTCTTTCACTAGAATTAAGATGATACATGTGTAGACAATGATGAAATGAAGAGTGGCATAGTAAACTGAGTTAACAGCAAAAAAATGCATTTCTGATAAAATATAAGAACATGATTATGAAAATTAAAACGCTCTCAAGATCGTGCACAACTCATTTTGTCATTTATCAATATAAAACGTTCTCTAATATTGGTTTCTCTACAATATCAAAATAATTTCGTCACTAAATCATATTACTGTCTATAGTTCAATATCGTGACCAAGCTAAATTTAAAATATTATATATAATATATTTAAATTATAGATCCTGGATCAAATCTGAGAACGTCGATGATTGAAAATTAATTTAAAAACTTTTAAAATAATGATCATGGCAAAAAATCTTCAGCGCCAAATTTTAGTTAATAATTATTAACTTCCCGTAGGGCAAGTAATAGTAATCGCAAGTAAAAAAATCGAAAATGAAATTTTTTATATATAATTACATTTCAAAACCTTCTGAACATTTTGGCATACCTTATTTAGAAATAACGGATGTATGTGTGTGTGTGTGTATGTATGTATGTATGTATGTGTGTGTGTATGTACGAGTACGTGTATGTGTGTGTGCGGATACAAATTTTCGTCGACGATTTCGTGAACACGGATGAAGCGATTTGAAAACATTCGATTCGTATTGATAAGGAGACGTGCTGGTTAGTTTTTGGCGAAGGCAGGTCTAGCCGTTCCGAAGATACGGGGCAAAAACGGTAACTTAGTTTTTAAGAGAACGGAGCGTCTGATTTAAATAATTCAAAAAAAATATTACTTCTATTGACAAGATGAACTACTGAATAAATTTTTGGGAAGGCAGGTCCAGCGGTTATGGACTCTCAAAAATAAATTAAAAAAATTTCAATGATATTTTATAGAAATTTTAATAATATGTACACTTTTTGTGTAATTTTTGTTTGGGTTCTGTACCAAAATTTTTTATTACGGTACGGTAAGTTCCAGCAATTTTCCCTAAGACACGATGCCATGCACCACACTAGTTTTATTATAATTTTGATGATAATGCATTATGCATTGTTAATTTGTTACAAGTGTAATATCCATGAAGAATTTGATCACATATGCCAAGAACACAATATTGATAAAAATAAATCATTGAAGTAGTAAATATTTTAGCTAATTTACAATTATATGTTCATTACAAATATTCAGGTTAATAATGAAAGTCAATTAGAAATTTTTAGCATTAATAAAATTATAATTTTAGCATTGTTCAGTGTCAGTGATACGTTTTATGAGTGGAACTAATTACGCGTGAATATATGCTTGGATTAATTTCTACTTATGAGTTGTTTAAACAGTCTTCAGAAATTATGTCACATGCTCTTATTAGATATTGATATATCTATGAGAAAATATGTTGAATATATATACACACACATATATACATATATATATATACACTAGTTGACCCGGCAGACGTCGTCCTGTACCCATTTTTTAATATCCTATACTAATATTTACCGTTGACCTAAAAATAATAATTATTGTTTTTTAAATCACTCTTTACACCAAAATGCATATACATCAATATGAGCAATGTTAAATGTAAAACTGCTTTAAATGAATTGATGAGTCTCAATTCCAACACTATATTGGAAATTGAAGTCTTTTAAACGTTATAACAAATTCAGAAAAAAATAACATATAGTATCTGCGGTAAAAGTGCAATATCACCTTGGATTTTTCACCCAAAATAAATGCTCCAATAATGTTGCCAATATATATATATATAATAATCTTTATTATCTCAAATCATTTTTATAATCTCGAATTCATATTTTAACATTCTAAAAAATTCCCTTAACAAACTTCAGAAAGATTTATCAAAATCCGAATGATCGTTTAGGAGGAGTATATTTACATGCATCATTACAGAAGAATTTTATATAAGAGATATAATTCAATACTAATTGAAAATTTATAATAAAAAGTGGTTTAATTTTGAGTATTGTTCTTTTTGATATAATGTATATATTTTTAACAAAATAAATTTAAAAAAAAGTTCAATAAAAAATGTTATTCCTTAGCAAGTTCAGAAATGTTAATATTATTACATTCCAAAAAGTTTAATATTTTTTATTTTTTTTAATATAATTAAATTCAATCAGCCATAAATACATTAGTGTGGTGGCAGGCAGGCAGACAAAAGTTAAACTTTCAAGAGACCATTTGGACCGTAACAAAAGAATAAATAGTAAATTGGTTTGTATATACCATGTATATTTGCTTATTAAGTTTTCCTAAAAGCAAAATTTTATTTTCAATCATATTGACTTCAATTCGAATGCAGATATCTTCGAAGGTCTTAGAAACCGTATATGTAATTTTCACATCCGCTTCACTATATTTTATTATAGCGTGAAAATATGCGATATTAAAATTATATTTGCATTAATCTTGGCATTTAACCTCTGTCGGTCTAAATAAATAATTAATCTAATCATTTAGAATAGTTAGTTATATAATCATTATTTAGAATTTTTCTATTTGAAGCGAATAGTTCAGCCAGGATGTGGACATAATTTCTATATTATATATAAAAAATAAAATAATATAGAAATAAATTGACTTGAATAAATAAAATAAATTAATAAATAAAATAAATAAATAAATTGAATAAACATGAAATTACCTATCGTTCGAATATAAATTAATGAATTCTCAAGTCAAAGAAAATAATAAACAAATACCAAACCGTGTGAAGTTTTTGGACATGTACCTAAACTGAAAGTCTTACATCCAAAAGAAACTAAAGTAATTTGAACACCTTCGAAGTTTGAAAATTACTCTATAGTAATAATATTAGTACTCAATTTATATATCAGAAAATGAATAAACATTTTTCATATCACTATTTCTTAATATTATATAAAAAAATCTCTAGATAACCATCATAGTTTCATTTCTGATACAGTCAACATAAATATAAAAATATGGCTTTTTCCTAATGGTTAATAAATAAAATAACCATTTAATAGTTTTATAAAATGCATTATTTAATTATATATTTATGTTAAAGATTTTACTCATTCACCGGTGCAAATTGTGGTATTTTCAATCATACATGTGTGTCGTTTTAGTTGCTTTCGTTCAGGCTAAAGTTAAAAATTATTCTATCTAGAATCTTATACGAATTTACAACGTGACCTGGCTCAATATATATAATATATCAGTTTTTGTTCAACATTATTTTAATACTAATTAAAATATTTCATGAGTCATGGGTAAACTTTTCATATTTTCAGTTACATGTGCATTTTTAATATTTCTTACGATTTATTATTTATATTTTAAATTTTGTTTGTAATTTCAATCACCTCGAACGTAGAGTATTTAATACATCAAATAAAATAATAAATAAAAAAAAAATAATGATGAAGTAATCTTTTTAATCACTATAAATAATCACTGTGAAATTTTTAAATTGGCTAAATATCATTGACTGAATTGCAATGGTTTTTAACAATTACCAGTAAGTTGATAAACTTTTGTTACTGGTCCGTAAATTTATTTAATTAAATTTTGATAATTTTATTTATTTAATTATTCATATATTTATTTATAAATATATAAATTATTAACTTCCTGTAGGGTTAAAATATTAAAAAAAATTTTGCGATTTCTTTGCGTTTTAATATTTTCTGAACATTTTGAACTTCAATTAGAAAAAAATTGACCAATTCGGGAACACGGGTCAACCTGATTTGAATAATTCAAAAAACATTCGATTCGTATTTATACGGAGACATGCTGATTAGTTTCTGGCATAGGCAGGTCTAGATTTTTCTAGATCTTGTTATGATTTTATTTGCAGGTTATATTAGTGCTGCTTAGTTAAGATCAGCCATATTAACAATATAGCAAATGGGATTATTAATTATATTTTTATTTATATATTATACATATATAATTAAACTTCTGTGATTATTTTAATTATAATAATAGCAATTAAATTTACATATATTTAATTATATTTGTTTTAAGTTTGTAGATAATGTATATAATTTAAATGGTTTTTAATATGTACTATTTTCTTGCAAATGATTTCATTGTAACTATATAGAATTATAGACAACTTTCTAAATCCTGTAATTATAAGAAATCTTCCAGGTTTTGATTAATTAATCCAACACGCTTTAGCTGGTTGAACTCGAAAATAATCACATCGTCTATACTTTTTTTGACCTGAATTATTATATATTAAATATTAAATTTTAAACTATTACCAATTACATAAAGTTGGTATGGAACGATAGTACTTTAAGGTGGTTACAAAATATGATATAGTACATCACTAATTATAATTTGTAGTTGCCAAAAATTCTCCTTCTAAATTCAACTTACATTTAACAATATCCAAACAATTTCTGGTTGTTGTAGTCATTAGATAGAACTAATATTGCCATAAAAAATCGGACAAACCGTTTTCTCAAAAACTGAATAAACCGTTCTTGGCACTTTTTGCGCCGTATCTTCAAAACGGCAGGACCTGTCTTCACCAAAAACTAATCAGTTTAATCAGTCTCATCAATAAGAATCGAATGTTTTTTTAAATTATTCGAATCGGTTGATTCGTGCGCCCGAAATCGTGCACGAAAAATTGTATCCAACATACATACATACTACACACACACACCTTTCATGTTTAGAAACCTTTGAAACCTAAAGATATGCAAAAATTTTCATTTTCGATTTTTTGCGATTACTATAACTTACCCTAAAAAAACTTAAAAATTATAATGGATTTTGGGACAAAAAATCAATGCATAATTTCAATTATATAAAATGATATACAGATAATGTATACACAAATATACAAATAAAATATATGAATCAAGTATATATTTAAAAAAAAAATTTTGCATTCCAAAATGTTAATTTATACGTACATTTAATTTATCAAGTGTATAAAAACAGTTTTGTCTAATATTTATCCGATTTGGAAATTTTGAACTAAGTTAGCTGTAGAGTTAGTTAGGTATATATCAAAAGCTTTACAGCCCATAAGTTTAAGACATTTGTGAAAATAAAAATTCATAATCTAAGTACTGAATTACTTAATCTCAGCCATCAACTATCCGTCTATTCCACCAAAACAAATTTTTACCTGTTCTAAGATATGCATCGAGGGTGGCTTTTATTCTTTTATTAAAAGGCCGCTAAGCAAACATAATTTTGTGTCGAAAAAAATGTATATTTTTACGCCCTTACGTGGCATACCTTTTCGTTTTCTATTCCTATATATACATTAGAATATGAGTATTTAAATTATTGTTCATGGAACAAGGGTTAAGGGTGTCAGTGGTCATTTATAAAGGGCTCGTCTTTGATTAAAGCTCATCCATCATTTTAAAAATTATCCTTAGAAGGAAGAATTCTTCGTTTGATTTTTGAATTATTTGTTCTGATTTAATAAAAATAATTAATTCTCATAGAAACGTATAATTTTTTCTTTAAATAATATGAATTAACTTCTCCTTCTAATTAAAACGAAGGTATAAATTGAAGTTAAAACTTTTATAAACGACCGTAAAATGTCTTTTGATAGCTCCATCATTTTCGATCCATCTCATCGTGACATCTAATCAGAATCATTCACAGAATAATGGAATAAATTTAGTGGATTTACACATTAACTGCGACGTTAACAATGTTTAAACACGTTTTATAGTTTTATAATTACTATACGTGGCTCCCAAGCAATAAAAATATCACTTGATTTACAATATGTACAACATATCATGAAATACAATCTGGGATTTGTGTTTTTTAAATTGTACAATTAACTACTAACATTGGTAAACATTAAAACATTTTTACAGCCTTGTATAATTGTTCTAGATATAAGAATCAGGGTAAAATTTATTGTTTCATGTTGTGAGTTCTCACCAAAAAAAAAAATCTTATAAGAACTAACTAAGTTAGTTCAGAAATTATTATAATATTTATTAATAATAAACAAAATTACAATAGAAGTATAGTATGAATTTGTATGTGATATTTATTTGTTTTTTGATTTATTAATTAAGAAATCATCTATAGCTTAAGATGAATTTATAAAGATTAGTTAGAGTTTAATGATCAATAATAACAGTAATAAGGAAAAGTTTTGTGATAAATTTTAAAAAAGACTTTGATATCACGTATATTATTATTATAATTTTTCTAGCGTTGTTAACTTCCCTTAGAGTAAGTTATAGTAATCGCAAAAAATCTGCTAAAAGTTTCTCTTAGAAAAAATTGATGTATGTGTGTGCGCGTGTGTATGTATGTTTGGATACAAATTTTCGTCCACGATTTTGAGTGCACGAATCAATTGATTTGAATCATTCAAAAAACATTCGATTCCTATTGATAAGAAGACATGCTGATTATTTTTTAGCGAAGGCAGGTCTAGCTTTTTCGATGAAACAGGGCAAAATGTGCTAAGAATGGTGATTCAGTTTTTGAGATAACAGAACGTCCGGTTTGAATGATTCAAGAAACATTTTACTTGTATTGACGAAATGAAGAATTTATTTCTTAAATCATTCAAATCTCTCAAAAACTGGAATACCGTTTTTGGCACTTTTTGCCCCGTAGCTTCGAAACGGCTAGACCTGTCTTCACCAAAAATTAATCAGCTCGTCTTCTCACCAGTAGAAATCGAATGTTATTTGAATCATTCAAATCGGTTGATTAATGCGTCCAAAATCGTGGACGAAAAATTGTACCCAAACATACACATACACATACACACACACATACATCCATTTTTTCTAAGGTATGCCAAAATGTTCAGAAACCTTCAAAACGTAAAGATATGCAAAAAATTTCATTTAAAATTCTAAATGTTAGCTTTGTTTCTCACACTCAGAAAAATTTCAGGGCAGACAAGTAGCTTTTCTTCTGCAAAAATAGAATTTTACCAATAAGATCTATTCCATACTTCCATATGATTTCCAATATCTTTGCAGGGTCAACAGATTTTCAATCTAAATCGAACCTCTTTCATCAAATTATTAAATCATAATATATTTTTATTATTTGATTAAATAATTTAATTATAAATTGATTTAATGATTATAATTTTTTTTTGAATTTTATTTTAATCTCTTGATACTTGTTTGCTTTGTAAAAGCAAAAAAAATATAAATTTATAAATAAATTTTATATTAAAAGTTAAATAGTTTATAGGTGACTGTGCCATCAATTTGGGTCAAAAATTTAAAGAATAAAATTAAAATAGGCAAAATAGCAAAATGTGAAGGGATGAATGGCAAAATAAAATTAGAACTGTACAACTAAACACAAAAAAATCTAAAACAATACAATAATAAACTTATATATGAATATATACATATGTATATATGTATATATCTCAAGATTATCTGAGGAAACACGTGCGTATAAATATCAAGCAATGTTATTAACGGCACACGTGAGCAGGTGTATTTCACCTGCTCTAGAAGTCTCGCTTCCTTAATGAAAAATATATTTTTTACATAATATTGTTCTTGTTTTTAAATGTGATACTTTTTTATGCCGATTTCCAAGAAAGTATTTCAAAGGACCACCGAATTATCGTTTGTAAAAAAATGAGCGTTTTCTGATCCTTCGATTTCACGACCTTCCATTGTTTCAAGAGTTTTGTTTTGATTTTGTAATCGCGTATTTATCGCAATAATTGCATTTTATTTATTATTACTCTTCTAGCTAAAAAATAGTCACTTTACGTGAAATATTAAAAAAATAAGATTAATTACAAAGATGATTTTTGCAGCATGTAGAAATATGATGTTCACCTTAAATTCTATATCAATTCAATTTAATTTTACTTCCTCGAGAGCTGGCAAAAAATCTTTATTCTTGTTTGATTTGTAAAAGAAAAGATAACAGTATTTCGAATAAAAGCAAATCAAATTATTATGTATTAATTTTTTATATATATATAAATATTATTTATCAAATTTTCCGCCACCCCCTCTACCAGAAGTAGCAACCATCCGTGTAAATGCTCAATGCCATGAAGATTGTCACCTTCATGGTCAAATAATGAAACAAAAATACGTCCGAAACTGTAGGTATATTAAAAAAATTCGGTTGAAGCCAGACCCAGAGTTTGAAGACCATTATGATCAAAATGTTCTGTTTATTTAATTTCAAACTGGCCAATCAGAAAATCTGCGAAATAGCAAGACAAAAAAAAAATATTTCTATGAAGTATATATGTGAACAAAGATACATTTGTGATAAGATGCATTTTGTTGATTTTTATTATCAATTATTATCAACTTAAAAATAACAAATTATAGCTCAACATTTCTTCACAGTTTTCTAGAGAAACTTCACAGTTTCTTCACAAAGGAAAGAAGAAATAGTTAAAGTAATTTAAAGATTATTAAATGTAATACATTTACAGGCAATTTGAATATTGAATCTAAATTAAAGTAAAAACACAACTGTATGTAACTTGTGATTACTTCAACGCTTCAAATTGAAAAATTATAAGAAATTAATTATCAAAGAAATCTGTTATAAAATATACAATTATATTATTTCATTAATTGTTGAATTTTGGATAAAAAATATGAACGTTTAGAAAAATATACAATGTGTGTTATATATAATCATAGGCAAGTTTTATTTAAATGTAGGGTAGATAACACCGTATAGTTTGCATCGCTAATTTTTCGCCTTGAGTTGTTATATAAATAATAGGTTATCTTAGTATATCCGTTTGTAGAATAAACAACAGGGGATAATGTATGTATTTTATAAAATAACTTAAGCCTAAATACAGTAATGAAATAAAAAACATAATATCAGTCAGTTTTTTTAAGGCTAGTATTCAGAGTTCTAGGGTGAATAGTCGCTTCTCTCAATCCGATCTAAGATCATAGTATGGCTAAAGATGCCGAAATTTTATTTTTTATCATTGCGTAATAAAAGTTTAATATATTTGCGATATAAATTATATCAATACGTGCAGTTGTTTTCATTTGCTCCGGAAATGCCCGGAGCCCGGCAGCTGCAGTTTTATGTAAAACATTTTTCATCGGGCCAAAATTATACAAGACGAATTATTTACACTTTTGCTTTTCAAGGATGTGTCAAGAAAACTTGAAAACAATAAGGCAGTTTCTAGAAATTTCAATTAAATTGGTAAATGATAGAATATAATTTTTATTAGCTAAGCTTGCTAATATATTAGTGCTTGTAGATTATATTATTTTTAAACCTTTTTTTATTGATTTTTTTGAATAACAATCTGTCTTTTTGAAGACAGTAATGGTAATTAATTTGTTATTTGTAAAAGATGGCAGTTTAGAAGACAACCTGGAGAAATGCCACTAATGGAAAACCAAAACCGTTCATTGTTTTATTTAAACAGATATTATTAGAAGTGTCCATATGCATCTGTCTCATAATTTATCCTAGTATACTCTCTAAAATTATATATGACGTAATTTAATTAAACATCCAGGAGAGAAGATCATGGTGATTTGATCCTTAGGCAAACATCATTTGTATTCTAATATGTTAAAATTGTTTATATAATCAAAATCATCTATAAACCTACATATTTCAATCATCATAAAAACAAAACATATCAACTTAAATATACTTAAAACCTACTTTATATGTAAAACAGTATAGAACAATTCATCATGCATCTTGGCGACAGTTTCAGTAAAAAATATTCATCATCAATCATCCCATTTAGTTACAGTTTTTAATATCACTTATACCTGACGACATGGGAATTCTTGCATATGAAATTTTACTTTAGTTTCTGATATAATAATACCATAATTATTCAAAAATCCAATTTGATGACAGTTTGGTCATTGGTCACATACTGTGAATGTAAATGAATTATGAATATTACTAAATTCTCAGATTGAAAAAAGTTGGTAACTTTTGATGACAAAGTTAGTGAAAGTCTGGTTTCGCAGTTTTCGTTAGGTCACTTGGATTCTAGTAGTATTTTATCGTTTTTTCTAGTAGATCAAAGGTTTATTCCATAACTGAAAATTTAGATACGATTTTATCAAACGTGTTTTAATATGAATCTATTTTATTAACGAGTGTTTTATCGTTAGTTTTGTTGCTATTTCAAATAGTAGAATTAATGAATCGACAGTTATTTTACAACACAGATTTGACAATCAAAATGTTTGTATAAAAGCCAAAAAAAACGGCTATCCATTAGGTCTATCGCACACCCTTGAATGAAATATGTGGTTTTTAAACAAAAAGTAATAGATGAATGAAATATAAAGTCAGAAATATTCGAAAAATTACTGTAGCGCCACAATCCGACAAATGACCTGTATTAAATCCACATTAGGATATATTAGAAGCCACGCGGCCCGGACTAATAATAATCTATGAGTAAAGTCGCCCTTTTGACCACAAATAAATAGCCGACGATTCAACCGCAAAAATCATATTCCCAAGAAAATAAATATACGAATTAATCTTATATTGGCCTAGAAAATACAGGAATTAAACTTTTAATATAAGACTATTCTTATTTTAATGCATCGCTTCGGAAATACTGTAATATTCGATATAGGATAGCGGCTTATTTAATGACAACCACATAGATAGAGAAAATTGACCGTAAATCATTTTGTCAAAAATCGTTTTTTTTTTTAAAAGTAGGAAGTTTTAATAAACTTTATTGTATAAGTAAAAAAGTATTTTTCAGAGAGTAAATGATTCTTTTAAAAGTCAACTCGTCTTTGCTTTATAACTCCAATCTTTGGAAAAGAGCATACCTTTTTCTAAACTAACTGCAAATGCATAATTTAGCCAACATTTTTGAATGATTTTTTGCTCAGCTTAACAATTGTGTTAAATTTAAGAAAACAAATTTGTTTCTCAATTCTATATATTATTTAAATATTTTTATTATTTTCCTTTTTGAAGAAGTTATTAGGATTGTCATATTTAGGTAAATGGTACCTACATATGACAAAGCTCTACGAACATATATGACAATTCTATTTTTTCTAAAGAATACCGGTATTATTATAAGTGTGAAATTAATTTTTTAAAACACTTTTTTATAAAACTGTATTTAGTGTAGTTAGTGTAACTGTATATGTATTTAATCTGATCATTTATAAAAGACCACAGTTGATTACATGATAAATTTGGAGAAAATTTCAATCAATGAATTATAGGCAAAAGATGAGTTAATTCCAAACTTTAGAGATTTAGAGACAATGCAATATTGTATATATAATACAAGAGGTAGATTATAAACTTGTATAATAGATGGATAAAGAACAAAACAAGAAAATTTGATCAAGCCGACTAAAACTGCAATATAAACTTTACATTTAAGTGAATATTTCAGAGTACAAAAATAATTATTTAAAATGTTAGTTATTGGAACATTTAAAAAACTAGTGTTGCAATATATCTTGACTTTATATATTGTGAAAAACTATTTATTTATTGAGAATTCAATTTCTTTATAAAAGAAAGCTGATAGGGTTCGCAGACCATCACTTGCTTTTATTCACAAGAAAAAATTAAATGAAAAAAAATTTCACACCGAATTTCAAAATAAATTTAATAATTCGCTATGAAGCGCAAAGGACTCGTTGGTTTCTTCACACAGAGGATGACTAGACCATTTTTTGTCAGTCAATTTCAGTTTTTTATGTGGCGCTGTTTTGTATCAGGCCTAAGCGCCAAAGAAATGATTTTTTCAGATTTTTTTTTTCATTTTGAATAATTGTTTAGTTGCAAATAGCATTTGCATTCAATTGTTATAGATGTGTTGAAATATTATTGTTAACGCCGTTTCATTAGAACTTTTTAGAATATCACTAGAATCACATAAGACCTCCAGGAAATTAATTAGAACCTCTACACATATACATATATAGTAATAATGAAATATATTTTTTTGGGCATTCATCCTTACCTTACACAAAATTAAATAATTATTAAATAGAAATAAAAAGTAGGTATATAGAAATAATTTTAATTAGTCTAATCTACATCATGGTCCTCAATTCAAATTCAGTATGTCTATATTAGTGTTCTCAGATGTCTTATATTATTTTGTCCATAAATATTGTATTATTTAATTTTTTAACTATGTTAGATAGATCCAGAAAAAAATGTTTATATCTGATTCACCATTCTTCACTTTTTATTTATTTTTATCAATTATTCTTACTAAACTAAGAAGACGATTCAGAACAAGATTCAAAACATATTTAAATTAATAAATAATAGATATCAGAAAATCTTTTTATTGTATTTTTTTATATTTAAAACAAATATATTTAATACCATTGAATTAAATATTTTTTTAATTCATCCGTAAAATTTTAAATAAACAAAAGGTGTTAATGTATTCCTTAAGAATTCTCTAACACTTTGTGACGATTGACCACTTAACATGTATTTGAAAAGATTTCACGCATTCAAGTGTAAAACTTTTAGGGACAATTAAAAATTTTATGATGATGAAATAGAGGTTTCTTTTTAATGATTTGATCTTTAGATAAGATGTCACGAACACCCACAATTTTTAAGTCCAAAATCTTATAAAATCAGTTTTGATATACCAAGTGATAACAAATGGAAATATATTGGAGTAAACCGGAGAGGAGATTTTGGAGCATGGTGATATGATATGATTCTTAGGAAATATCATTTTGCAATTCTATTATGGTAAAATTGTTTATATAATTAGTATATATATATATATATATATATATAAATTAGAACAAATTTCAGAAATAAATTTCTAATTGTTTAAAAATATAAGCTCATATAAGCAAGAAACAACAATCAATTTTTATATATCTGTACCTGAGATAAAATGAATATTACTTTTTGATTGTTATTACTAATTTTACAGTTATTGCTATAGTTATTATCAATTAATTTTGATTTCAGAATTGAAAAATCTGTAAGCCAATAGATAGTGAATCGAATAGGCAGGTTTATTATGTACATAATATTTTTTTCAACACAAAAAATTACAAAACATGGAAATTTGAATGTAAACTTCAATCTCATGATTTACCTAATATTTATTTTAATGTGTAATTTAATAAAAAACATTAACTCATTATAATTTATATTAAAGCAAAATAAACCACAAATATTACATGGGCACATCACCGATGAAGATAAAGTTATCTATTATCTCATAAAGTAATCTGTTTTGATTTAATATAAAGAATATTATCTCAGGAATTCATTTAAAATACTAAATTTAATCAAATCAATATAAAAATTGTTATGGAACATGTACCCAGACATTACTAATTTCTCCTACAACATTTACTTCACGCTTGATTCTGTATCAAATATCAATTCTAAAACTAGTTAATTTGTTTGCTTTAATTTAAAAAATACAATGACCGAAAGAAAACACAATCGCAACAGATCAAATTTTAGATAAATCTTTTTAAAACACAATATCATTTCTAAAATATTCTATTATATCTCTAAAATATTTCATGATGATTTGAGCCAATTTTGGAAAACACAAAAGAATTTTTCGCTTGTTCTTCGATTTTAGCGTGTCGACAGTTTTCGATTGGTTCTTTATTCTTTTCAAAAGACGTGAAATCATTCTTAACGAGGTTGGTTATGAAGAAAACTATGAATGTGACGAATTATTAACAAGAGATTTTTTAAAAATATTTTTTATTAAATTATATCGGAATAAAAAGTATCTACCTTGGTAGTAATGAAAACGATGGTATGAAATAAATTATTGGTGCCACTTTTGGATTTATTCATTTCTTTTAAATTTAATTTTAATGAATGCTTATGCGATTGCAACATAACATGTTAGTTTTTTATCGTGTTTAAATCCAATAAATCACATAACAACAGATTTAATATTCCAATTTACTACCATTACATATTTTACACATTAACTGCTTCACAAAGTAATATATTTTCGCATTACTGTGGATTTTCAATTTCATATTGACATTCTGAACTTAACTTACAATTCAATTAATTCTACTTATATGTATTATATGATACGGATTCGCGCATTTGTTAAGATTACATGAGAACTAATCCACATATAACTGACTCGATAAATATATGATATATAAACGCTTTTTTATTGATAACTTTCTCGTTACAACGATAATAGTAATAAGTTTAAAATTCCCAGGCATAAAAGGCTTTTGTTATACCACAAATTTTAATTTTTTCCAATTTCTTGCCAAAACAAATGGTCCAGAAACACCGTCAGGCATCGTTATGTTTCGAAATTGATTTTTCTTGTATAATCTATTACTTCAAGTTCATAATCTACTTCTTGTACAATGTATAGAATATTTGCATTGTTCTCTAAGTCCCTAAGATTTGGAATTAACTCATCTTTTGCCTATAATTCATCGATTGAAATTTTCTCCAAATTTATCATGTAATTGCAGATATCGCTTTTAATAATTAATAAGTGCTCGATCGATTCAATAAACTTTGCAAAGTGAATATAAATTATATACGTGTAACTTTTAATACTACTTACTCAGGAGCAATTACACAATAATTACATAGTAAGAAACAGACTTGCTTAATTTATTGGAAAGATTTGATATAGTAGGTACATTTAAAATAATATAGATTTAGTAGTTATTTTAAATTTAATGTATGCATTAATCATACGCTTAGTTTTATTAAATGTTGTTAAATTAACAAAAACCGAATGAATGTTATAAAAAGGTTTTAATAATAATAAGTTTTAATAATCATAAAGACGTAATTTTGAAATTTTGCTTAGTTGAAATTAATTATGGTTATGAATCTATGTTTCAATCATGACAAGGGTTAGTCTCCTGCAATTTTTTTTAAAAAAATTATGAAATGTAAACTAGTGATTTATTAAAGAAATATAAAATGTAAACTAGTGATTTATGGAATTGGCCGAGTTCGTAATGCATTACACTAGATTTAGGAAAATATTGATCAATAACTCATGTTTTATCATAAGTAACTTTTTATTTAACAACAATATCCTTGCTTGATACAAATGCCTCAGTGTTCAAGATCTTCCCTTACAACACTTAAATACTTGAAAAAACTAAATTTTTTCAACAGATTTCTCTATTCAATCTCTTCGAGTCTTTGCATAAAAAATATCGGCGACCACATTCAAATCTTCAGATACAGTCATCAAGCCTTGGTATCTTTTAAATTCTACGATAACATAAGTAAAACAGCAATAATATCGCTTAATTATTTTATCACCTCATCTACTGATCTAGAACAAGCAATGCCTTTTATAACCATCCCGTTGCGATTTCGTCTAGTCTTCATACCAAAAAAATCACAAAAAATGAACTGGTATTGTGACGCCTGGCTAATGGAACATGTGGGTCAAAACCAGACAGCGGTATTATAAAATAGTATTAGTTAAATCATTGGATAGTTTGTGAGCCAGTTTACTCTTTAATTTCACTTGGAAATTGATTTCTTCGATTTCTATACTGAAATCGATGAATAATCAGCGAGGGTTGTGAGTCAAAATTTTGTTTCCTATGATTTATAAAGTTTCATGCAAAATTGTACGAAATCTAAATCGATCAACTTGCTCTATATTTTTTTCAATTAAAGTTATCAAGTATAACTTGTTATTACTAAATAAATGATATGTTGTAGGTTGATAAAAACTCTAAGAAAGCGAGGCCAATAAAAAAATATTGAATACACATTCCACTAGCTCTCTTTTTATGGCTTTGTCTTCAAACTGCGGAACTTGCAAATTACAGATTTGATTTTTTACATTTCTAGACCTAATATAAAAATTATTATAATTTATGAACTCATAAAATAAAATTTTGTATTTTTTTCATTTTTAGCATAATACTAAAATCATTTTATTTTAATTATAAAAAATAACTAAATGCGTAGAAAATAGTCTAATTATTTTCATAGTTTCATGAAATGCTAGTTTCTTTATTGATTTAACATACTTTTTATTACCTATATAAAAATTAACTTCTTCTGCAATTAAAATTTGCTGCTCATCCAACTTGTTTATAAATATTACATCTCTGAATTATTAAATTAATTTGGCCCACTAATTTTGTTATTTGAATAAATTTTATTTTTAATTTTATTTTAAAATTAATTTCTTCTGCAATTAAAACTTGCTGCTCATCTAATTTGTTTATAAATATAACATCTCTCAATTATTAAATTAATATACACACTAATTTTGTTACTTGAATAAATTTTATTTTTAATTTGATTTTATTGTATATACAGTGCTCAGTCATGTGTACAATCAAGCAATTTTTACAATAATACGTTCGATTAGATCCTAAATTAGTATTCAATTCAAATAATTTCGACTCATTTATATATAAATATAATTTCAGAAAATATAAAATCTTATCTATGCAATAAAGTGCAATGAAATGCAAAATAGAAAACAACGAATGCATAATCAGTGCAACGAAAACAACACATTTGTAATTTTCACCAATTGAGATCAATTGGATCATTTGCATAAACCTGTGTCTTTTGTATTATCTAACTTTTCTAAAAAGCTTTTAAGTCGAATCTGGTTTAGAATGTAATAAATAACATTCAAAACATCTTCATCTATTTAGATTTTGCAAAAAAAACTTGTCGTTCCTTATCATTTGCAGACCAGTAAACATGACCAGTGCGGTTGGTCGAGAGATAAAAAGTGTCAAATTAAGACTGACTTAAGGAAGTGATAATTTTTTTTACAACGCAGATTGAGGTAAGACGTATTCTAAATGGTTTTGCACAGTATAATTTATTATGTTTTCCTATTTGGGTTTGATTAATATGCTGGGGTTAATGGCATTGAGATAAGGCATGCACTAATTTACTATTATCATATATTCGATTTAAAATTCTGTTTTTAATACATCTTTCTAATTATTACCTGAGCTAATTTTTTTAATTATTATCTGGGCAATATCCGTCTATATAAAAACTGACCAAATCTATGTCATAGTAAAATGGGTTCTGTAGTTAAAAGTTTCTAGCTGCACCACGCGTTCAGGTCTCCTTCGTTTTGCAAGTGCAATACAATAAGAAAAGTAAGATCTTTGTAATAAAAGAACAAAAATATTAATCAGAAGCAGAATATGAAGCAAATTCTCCCATAAAACAAGCGTCCATAAAACGATCATAACTCACGTTAGTTGTAGCAATAAAGTTGCATACGAGCGTAACGTATGATATCCATTTATCAAAATATCCGAAGCGTACAATTAATCTTACTTTTTATATGAAATTACGAGATGCCGTCATGTCAGAACAATTACGTTATTAAACAAATGTCACGCTAATTATGTTGTCAGTATAATCGTAACCGAACGGTACTCTTGGATTTTATCAGAATTGATGACTACAATAACCAGAGTTACCAAAGGACCTTAGGTTAACATTTGGAAACAAAATCATAACAGGGCAAATTGATTATCTTCTTCATCAGAGGTCAAATATCACTTTTGATTTCTCTTTTGGGGGTAATCAATTTACTGCAAACATGTGGTTATTTGAAAACATCAGCAGTCTTGATTCTTTCCACGATAATACAAATGTGTTCGCAGAAATGCCTATATTATTCACTGGACAAGGTTTGGAAATAAGAATGAAAAAGTAACTGAATTGGGTCAGAGTTTTAAATATTAAACAAAAACAGAAAGCGGATGATCAACCATCACTTGTCAGAAAAGTTAGAATACAGAAAATGGAGGTATTGGATACTAAAGCATGGATTATAGACAATAGAAGCGTGGTTTGTAAACAAGAAAAAATATTTATGTGTAATTAGTTTGACAGTATATTTCAAGATGTAGGTAAATATTTTCTACCAAATGTTCACTAATTATTCAAAATCTGCGGTTTGTGTAAAGACGCCAAACAGAAACTACTGCATAAATTGTGTATTCCATACACCATATCCCTTATAACTTAGGTCATTTTGCAGTGAAGAAAGTTCATTTATATCTGTTAGAAAAAATAAATTATTTTCCAAATTATCTACTATTTGTTATAGAGTACCGGAAGAAAACAAGTGCACAATGTTGTACAGTAGATAAATCTGTTTGCAGTAATTCACAAAGTATTCGCACATAACGATAAGAAAGCCACACATTACAAGTTCACACTCTACAATTTTCTTAAGCTCGCATTCGATTGATATCATCGGGATTTAATAAATTTGCAGTTCATCCGCAATATAAAGGAGAGCTGAGCAAAATTTTTCTCAAGAAATAATTAATCTAAGATTAAGAGTGCATTTTATGCACAACATCATATTTGTTCATATTTGATTATGGAATAGAACCATTAAAGTTAGTTAAATTAAATGATTAGTATAATGTAATTGCAACGCCTCTGAGTGTAGGTATCAAAAGAAGCTATCAAAACTATCTATTATCTTAAAAAACATCTCTAATATATTACCTTATATATAGCTAATATCACGTAATAAAATAGTTTTACAGTACTTACCAATTTATGGCTAAATTTTGGAAAATAATGCAATCATGGCATAAGAGCATTATTTATTATATAGATAGTACCACAAAGAGCTTATAAATTTATAGCTATATTTCGGACAATAATGCAATAAGTGTTTCATGTGATAAATACGTTTTTCAGTATCCACCAAGAACTAACAAATCATTAGTTAAATGTTAGACCATAATGCAATTCTTCTAAAAATATGAAAAAGTTTAATATCACCCACGAAAAGTTAATATATAACAGCTAACATTTTGACAGAGGTGTAATTCCTCCTGAAATTTAGTTCATAGCTACTAATATGTAGTGCCATGCATATTCTTTGTGAAATGACAAATTCTTTCTGGGCTATTATTAACCAGTTAACTGTGGCGTTCCCATTGAACTATACGCATAGTTTTATGTCGTCAGAATAAATGTAAAATTTTAGTTTTTAGGTAAAATCTTACTTACGACCTTATTTTATAATACAATAGCCTTAAAATATTCAAAATATCTTGAAATTTCATGTATAATGTTTTGAAATCTGACAAATTGGAAATACCACATTTAAAAACAATTTTTAATACAAAAGCTTCTACAGCTGTAGCTTTCTTGATTTGGAATAAGGATTCCATATGCAAAGTTTGTCACAAGTAGGCATGATGAGTATACTTCACAACTTCACATATACTTTTCCATGAAGATTATATTTTTCCCAACGAAATCTTAATTCTATATGAAAAGTATCTTAGATCACAAATATGCATGATGAGTATATTCACAGTATACTTTTCCATGAAGATTATATTTTCCCCAACGAAATTTTAATTTTACAAATGTTTCAAGATTATGTTAGTATAGGATATATATTCACATCCATATTTTGATTAATATTAATAAATTACATTAATAATGATTCAAACCTCTCATAATGTTTGTAAAATTTCGAAATTTTTTAAAAAAATGCATGAAAGTACAGCGTTTTCATATTTCCTTTTATAGGAAATTGGTTAAGAAGATATAGCGTCAAATTAAAATACTAATAAGAAAACATATTGTACCAGTCGAAATATTTATAATGTAATAATAAAAATCGTCCACCGTCCATCCATCTACTATTTTTTGACTCGAAATCCACCCGCTCGTTCGGTTAAAGATTCCGCGTGTGTGCGGAGTCGAAGCGCGCGTATCTGATTTTCGTTTGTTTCTCTCTTCGATTTTTGTTTGTTTAACTGCCTTTGTTTTTCTTTATTTTATTTTATTATTTTATATTCGTCGGTGCGCGGCTTTCTGATCGAGATTAAGACATATATAATGTCGACGCTCTCAGATCCATAAAGAAATCGATGCGAATGTCTCAAAATTGAATGAGCATCAGTAAACATTGCTGACTAGGTATGGATTTTGAGAAAAATCTAATTTGTGATACCCTACATAGACTACTGGTCAAACGCAAAATAAGTGCTCAAACATAGAAGGGACTGTGACGTCACTTGCTGAGCGAACGTTGCCGACAATCGCGGAACTCTTGTGATTGATAAATGTCATATGTCATATATTTTATTTTAATATTATAAAAGCTACTGATAATTTTGTAATAGTTAATGTCGCTGAAAAATTATTTGTGATAGTTTTATTTCAATAATATAATGGCAATTGTGATGACTGATAATTTTGTAGGAAATGATATTAATAATATTTATCATAATAGTTACTTCAATTCAAATATTATCTGTGATAGTTTTATTACAATATTATATTGACAATTGTGATGGCTGATAATTTGAAAGATTTGTAAAATCGGTTTATATACCATAAGATCTATGTTAGGAAAGTAAAATATGACATGTGAGATTTAATCAATCGGAAGAGCTTTGCGATTGTCGTCAATGTTCGCTCAGCAAGTGACGTCACAGTCCCTTCTATGCTTGAGCACTATATACAATAGAAAACATATGAGAACTATCAATCCATGTAGTGTAATGCCCATGTACCCATGACAAAAGTGTTTAAATCCGGAGTTCGAAAACTTTATTGGCTTACCGAACATAATTCAAAATTAGCACTCAAAACTCCTGATACGTTACAAATGAAACCATTCACAGCGATCTCAACATAAAAACGGTGCAATTAACGTTCAAAGAATTTAAGGAAAAATACAAACGTAAACTGGAATCACATTGAAACTCATCAATAGGCGACATTACCCAACCATTTGGCGTAAGAAGATTGAAACGTCAATGGCCTTTAGATTTAGTCTTAGATTAGATTCAATATAACATTATCTCTTCAATTGTTAAACTAAGATGATCTCATTGAAGTTTTTCTTAGACATCGCTCTCAAATATTTTCAATTTAGCTTATAAGAATCCTTATGTACTTCTGATTGCTGAATAAAACAGAGTTAAAAAAAATCCTGATTTATAAAACAATATTAATTCCAATCTGGTCATACGGAATAGAGCTTTGGGGCTGCTATAGCAAATCTAGTAATGTGGAATTGGTACAGCGGACCAAATTAAAACTACCCTGGCATGCTGGTACGTGAGCAGTAAAAGTCTGTAAGGTGATCTGAATGTGCTATATATTTAAAGGCTTTTTAAAAATTAGAAAAGATAGATAAAATTTAGAAAATTTAAAAAATTATGGTCTAGTTACTTGATTCAATAAATTGTATCTAACAGTAATTCAAATAACCCACTAGACACTAGAGTGACTACTATATATATTATATTGAATTAATGTGAACCAAATTTACTCAGAATGCAATTAATGTTTCGCTTGTTATTAATTAAAGAAATAAAAAACAACCGTCATTCAAAGTTTCATCAAAATCCCAGAAACTTAAACCTGGGGTTGCCTCAGTAAATTACTCATGGCAATGGTAAGATGAGATATTTTGTTTGTCCTCCACCTGTATTTCGTGTAAGTGTTTAGTTTTAAATGTTATTTTTCTGGAGTGTTTATTCTTATTCGATGCACCTCTGCATTTTATTTCATATATTTATATTGGTGATCTACAAAATGTGCGTTACTGCACAACGCAATGGCATTGCATGTAGTAGCTCAAGGCGGATCACGACTATGTGCATTTCGAACGCGTATGATCATTTATCCTGGAAATCCATAGAGGTAATAAACAGGAGATCGTAAAATAATCTGTTTTTGAGAAATTAAACATCTCCTAGTTATGGCATCATCAAATGATTTTTATAAACTTTTCATAAGATGAGCTTTTACTCCATTTTTATCTTTTGATATCTGATTTTTTGAGAACTCGTTCATTGCAAGAGGTCAAATGCGCTTATTACATATATTTATCATTCGAGTACATATTCAAGTCGATCGATAAATTATAAATGAATCAAAGTAATTCTTTTTTAAAAAAGGATCTTACGAGATGTGAATAAATCTCTGCAGATTTTTTATTGACATGAACTCAGATCTGGTGATATGCTCAGAAGATTTTTTCAGATCCGTTCATATCTGAAATTGATGCAAAATACAAATCTGAGATCGATAAATATCTGACTCAATTGATCAAAATTATATTTGGTCCATTGGAATATTGAAATTAGATGGTTTGAAAAGTAATAGATATGAATTTATTGAAATTGGAAAATAATCCAAAATGAGTTTTTTATAGATTGATGTTCATAGATTTCTGATAATTTTAGCATGCCTATAAGGTAAAATTAGTAAAGTAACATCGATTCCATTTAAGGCTTAGTGCCAAAAACTGCTAGTTGTAATTGAAATTTTGTTCAATAAATTTCATATGGTACTTTTTTCAAAGGGTTTCAAAGACTCCTGCTTTTAGCTCCAAAGCTCCTTGAAGAAACTGCCTCTGGTACCGCTACGATTGAGCAGTCAAGCTCGGATATTGATATCAGTACATCGTCATCAAAGCAAAAAAAATATTTTTATTTCGCGGATGCGTGGGCGTAAGTTTTATGTGTTTGTTTAAATGTTACTGATAACTGATGAAAAAAGAATTGCAGCCGTTCACAAAATAATAATCACGAAAGCGATCGATTTTGGAAACCAGAACAGAAATAAAATGATAATGTGGAGAAGAATTTCTCCATAGTTTGTTCAGTGTAAGTAGAAACTAAAAGTATATTTAGATTAATTCAATAACAATTGAACTATTAGGTAGATCAGGACCAATCCACCAATACCAAGTGCATTAAATCCACCAATTATACTAGACACGGCAGATATTAGATAACTATCTACCAACTCAATATATTATAGTTGTTCCAATTTCATACAATAGATAGCATTTACATTCAATAATAAATGTATAATATCAAATTGACCATTGGATGGAACTGAACTAATTAGATTTATTCAACCAAGTTCTATCAACTACCTATAATTATTTATTATTATCTATTATTATTATTTTTCCCTATTATTATTTTATATATTTCAATTTCAGACTATAAATACCTTTAGATTCAATAACCAATTGTAGCTATTGGATGATTGATTAGACTGAACCAATTTTGTTCTCTCAAGAAACTTCAATGAATAATTACTAATTCTGTAATTTTTTTTGTGCAAACTTTATATCACAAAAGCATTTAGATCCAATATTGGATTATATTCAATAACCAATATTACTTATTAACTAGTAATAGTTTAATAAACTATTAAACAATAACCAACGATTGTATAGTGTGTAAGTGACCGTGAATAGTTGAATTTGATAAAAACTTCTCCCACAGATTCCACGTACTACTTTCTGCAGGTTTTCTTCAACCAGAGCTTTTATCGTGCTTTGCGAGCTTTCAAGATCGTGGTGCATATTCGATCTTATAATTTGTGAACCAAAATATTGTTCAGGGCAGACAAATAAGACCTTGTTAATTGATAATCTTTTTATACATTTAATTTCCATACATTTGAAAAACATTCGTACTTATAAAGAAAACTCTTGCTCTAAAAGCAATATAACTACAAGTATTGTCTATTGTAACTCTCAGTATTTAAAAAGATTAGTTTACCTCTTTCATAGACAATCCTTACTAGAGATCTAAAATAATGATTCACGACAATAATAGAAATCGTATTAAATATTCCTTCAATAATTTTATACGATCTTATGAAGCTATGAGGATATCAGTTATACTCATAAGTTAAATTGCTTCCTGTTTGCAAAAACGCAGATAATTTGCTTCAGAATATATAGTATTCTCTTAAAATGCTGCGAGCTATTAAGTGATTTATCTAATGATAGTAAATATAATATATATATATATATATATATATTCGTGTGTGTGTCTCCAATGAAAATATGACTTACCCGAACATCAGTTTTTTCAGAATTCAATATGATAAAAATTCTTTTACTATTTACCCAATGCAAATGAATTATGTGTCACTTGATAGTAAAATAGAAATAGTTAAGAAAATAAGACCATATTTTTGTGATTATGTTGTGTACGCAACAATAAATATCTCATCAGAAAATATCTTTATAAGATTTACCTAATCATAATTCTCACCTCCATATCCTTCGGATAAACATTTTTTACATATCTATTAATTAAAAAGATAATGAATGATTCAATTAATTCTCAGTTTCTTATCCAAAAAAATGTCACGTGTGATGGAAAATAGGTTTCATTATCGAAACTGTCGCCACATTTAAAGAATCTAGAGACGGTTCAATACCATTAGGTGAGGATTCTGTTATCTTTCCTAGGTGCCAAGGTGAATTGGTTTTGAATTGATAAATAAGTCCCGTAATGTGCAAGACGAAGTTATTAAGTTAAAATTATATACAAAAATAAAATAGACAAACAATAAATTAATTACTCTTGATTGAGGTAAAAGTCATTTCTGCGGCCCCATAGAGGGTAAAGTAGAATAAAACTATAATTGTGACAAAAAGACATTTTTTGCAAGTTGAAAGTCGAGCCACAGCATAAAAGCAGAAGATTTATAGCTAAAATTTATAGAAGTAAACCATGGTCAAGAAAGGAAAAAAACAAAAATGTGATGTCTACACGCCATAGACCTGCCTTCTGATAGAACACTAATGAAAATAATACAAGTTGCATTAACTGCACTGACAATTTATAAAATGTCTTAGAAGTCTATGAAAATGTGAAAGCAATACAGCATTCTTGCACGTACTCACATGCATTTTTCCAGAGCATATCAAATATTAAAATTTATCATGAAATAAATATTTAAACATTGCAATTTGTGAACTTAATACATAACTTTTATGCGATAGAGAAGGTCAAGCAAAAATTTCTGAAATATATCTATTATGAAACATATAAAATTTACCCTGAACGTGGCTTTGACGACCACAACACTTTACCAAAAGAATTTGATATTTCTTCTCTTGCCTCACGTCGATTTATCTGTACAATTTAGTTCTTATTTAAACTTTGCAATAATTCTATAGACTGCCCTCTTATTCTTAAACAACTATTCTATCTACGCGTTCACAATTATTTTTCAATTATCCTACTCCTAAATCTAATTCTCTCTTAAATTCGCCTATTTTACTTATGTCCTCTAACTTTAACTTAATTAATAATGAAATAGATATTCACAACACTTCACCTAATCAAATAATCTCCATTTGCACAAGTTAACCTTTTCATTTTCTTATAAAATATCTTATTATTTTATCTTATTCTGTATATAAATATTATTGTTACATTCTGTATTATATATAATTTTATGTCAAGTGTTTTATGTTAATAACTATATATTGTAATTTTGTATATATTTTAATTGTTATTCATTATGTAAAGTAATTGTATTTTTGAGTCCTCTTGGAAGAAATTTGTGGGCT
>NW_020537758.1:42572694-42595665 GCF_003426905.1 Ctenocephalides felis
TAATAATAAAGAAATCTTCAAATTAAATTTGAACTTTACGAATGAATGAATTTTTCAAAATTGAAAAAATATTATAGTGTTAATGTTTCTATACCAGTACACTTCTTAGTATTAATTGTTAAAATACAAATTTAATTAAAAAAAAATTAGTTTTTTATCCCAATTTTTAGAATCGGCTCTGGATAACCGATTCGACTTTGAGGTCATGTTATTCTTCACCGCAGATGAAGATATCCAAATCCTTAGATAAAATCACAGTGAAAGTGGAATTGATTAAATTTACCTGTCTGACAAATGTGTTAAAATCGGTATGTCATTCGTTTTGTCTAACAACATAATACTGTTTGCATATAGTTTATATTTTTTTCAACGTCGTTTTTTGTTATTTGTCCAGCAAAGATGTTGTTTTTATGTGAGCTTTAAACGAAATATGGCAATGAGTATTAATTAGAATGAAACTAGTTTATGTTTATTGTCAAGTTATAAATACATTAAAATTATAGATAGCATCGAAAGAATAAATTTGTAGAAAGGTTTGAGATGGAATCAGGTGGAAAGGAAAATTTTACGCACATTTATTAAATTTAAATTAAATAAAATTAAACTTGTTGATGTCAAATAACTACAAATATTTATTGAAAATATTTGTGGAATTAATTCAACACATATTAAATTTTTTATTTAACATTTTTTAATTAGAACAAGCTTGTGTGGTTTGGAAGCATTACCCCAATTCAAAGTAAAATATTCTATTCCTTTGTATTGAATACCAGAAAGAATTTAACTAATTTATATAATTATTAGTAGTGCAATTAAGTTATTACTTACAATAATATAATAATATGATATTAGTACATTAAAAAATTAATGTATTGATTTTTATATTAATTAAATTACACATACCAGGCCATTTCGCAATTGCTTTTTGTAAGCGTATAATAATATTTATCATTTCTAAACCTAGAAGCATAATTTTACAGGCCAAAATTTAAATAATAGTATTACTTATATTCAAGTATTGTTATACTACTGATTTTTTTATCATTTATGATGTCGTATTATAATTAAGACTTGACTAAGTTTATTTTCGTTTCGTTTTGGCTAAAAATATATCAACATATACAGTATAAGAAACTGCCGAAATTCCATAATTGATTTATCTTGTAGAAATCTAAAAAATGTTTTGAAATGTGTTTTGACAGAGTTTGTTGTAAAACAATAAAAGTCATAAAAGTATAAATTCTTAATAATACTAATATAATCTTCAACCTTAAACGCGCCGCTTTCGTGTAAAAATTATGTTTGTTTAGTTTTTATTTGTTTGCTCCTTCTTTGATTTTGCGATTTTGTATATATATACATATATATATATATAATATATATATATACAGTGGCGGATCCAGGGGGGGGGTCACGGGGGTCATGACCCCCCCCCTGAGCCTGTTTTAGGACTTAGATAAAACACTAATTCAACAACAAAATTACTTCATAATGATTTTATTTATGTATTTTGTTACCAAACACATTTTATAACTTGAATATTTAACTTATTATAGACGAACGACGGAGTCCAAAACCCTATAATTTAAGGATTTTCAGGAACAAAATTTCATTCAAAAATCAAAAAATTGAACTGATTGTGAGTGTATTTCAGTAATCCTAACATCTCTAAATAGACGACTTAATCAATATAAAAACTAGTCGGGTGTATGGCATCGTGCCTTAAGGCAAATTGCTGGAACTTCCCGTACCTTAACAAAATGTTGGAGAAATATTAAATGTTTTCAAATAGATTATTATAAGTATTGTAACAATGTCTGATATTTATAAGAATTATTTAAACTGAATTGCAAAGTTAAAACTATTTATTTGAAGTATATAAGTTTTAAACTTTAGTCAGAATCAATATTAAAATCTGAATTAATTTCCATATATAAAAAAAAGTTTAGAAAAAAAAATTAAGCCAAATTTTTTTTCAAAAGCAATTATTTTGTCAAAACAAGCAGAAATTTCTTTGAATCATTCATATCGGCATTCATATTCATATTGGGAATCGTGCTGATGAGTTGTTGGTAGAGATCGGCCTGGCCGTTTTCTTGTAATAAAGTGTTGAAAAAATTTTTTGACGGTAGATACCATAGTCTTCTAGATAATACAAATACGGCCACACGACAACTCGTTTAGCTTTAAAAATTCGTCAAAGTTTGCAAAAATTAGTTTCGTTTTTTTGGCATTTGTCAAAATTAGACTTTTCATCGACGATTGCTCAAAAACGTCTGGACCGATTTCAGAAATTTAAAAACCATTTGATGTGTCTAAATGAGGACTAACGCTTGTCAGTTTTGTGCGACAATCGGACGAGCCGTTTCTTTGAAATTTTGAAAGAAGATTTAAACTTTTCGTCCACATTTAAGCACAAACTACCGATTCGATTTAAAAAAATCAAAAACTGTTCGAAAGATATTAGTTGAGAATGAAACTGATTAGTTTTAGGTGAAAATCTACCGAGCCGTTTGCTTGTATTTCGTCGTTGAAAAAAATATTTGAGCCGATTTTATGAACGTTTTTTGATGAATATACATGTTTCTTGATGATGAATATATACATGACAACTTATATGAAATATTACGGTTTGAAAAGTAGTTTGAAAATTCATCAAAGTTTGAGAAAATGAGTAGTTTTTTTGACATATGTTAAAATTAAAAGTAGACGATTTACTTGGTTTATCGATAGAGTAATTGGTCTTAATGAACATACTAAACCATTAAAATCCTACGGCAACTAGTTCAATTATAAAAATTATTGAATTTTGAAAATTGCCTTTAGAAAATACTCCGAGTTAATGTCGTCGTTTTGTGTGTGATATTGTAAATCCACTGGGAATACCTTTAATCCCTCATAAATAAATTCATTTTTTACTGAAAGTCGATTATTAACAAATGTAACTTTCCTAAAGGCAAAATACCAATACAAACTAGTTAAAAAATGGTTTGAATATTACACATTGATGGAAAACGAACGCATACAAAATACGAAGCCGAATACATACACACGGTGCATTTTTTAAAAGCCAAAACCACTTGTTGCAGGCCTTATTATAGTTTAGTACGTTCATTTAGAGTAGAAAATCTATCGCCATGCAAAGTTTCACTTAAATCGTCAAAAAATGTGACAATCTATTATGAAAAAGAAACGACTTGACCGATCTTCGACAGAAACTATTTATTTCCAAATGATATCAATCGAATAAAAAACGGTTAAGAATTTTTGACAAAAACATGGACGATAATTTTTGCACTTTTCTGCAAATAGTAAAGAAACGGATCGACCAATTGTCTCAAAAAACTAATCAACGCAAGCGCTTATCCAGTTTCATTTTATAGTTTTTAAATTTTAACATCGGTTTAGACGAGAAAACATCGAAGAAAGGTCGAATTTTGACTCACGTCAAAGACGCAGATTATTTTTTAAAAAATACACATACATAAGGTAAGGCTAAGTAAAGGGTATGGGCGTGTTTCCATACAGAATTGGCCCCACCCTGGTATTTAAATTATTTTGATGCCATTTTATAGGTAATTTTGAGAAAATTCGATATACCAAATTTCAAATCCGAAGCTCATCATTTGGCCGAGATATCAGTGAAAACATGTGAAAGTGGCCCTTTTTTCAAACTCACTTTTTGTCGGAAATATGAGAGATATTGAAAAACTGTTTACGTCATTCTATTTGTACTGATCTTGTCTATATTATTTATAATGAATAATGTTAAAAAATTGTCATTTACTGGATGAAAAGTTGAAAATAAGTTTTTATTTGAAATTTTCGACCAGTACGGTTAATTTGACTACTTTCTAAATAGCATCATTTTAAAGCCTGTATATTTTACTTTTATTATCCAAAATTATATTTAAATCGAAGTGGAACTTTTTATAAAAAGTTGAAAAAACCGAAGGTAGTACACGCGGAACCCATAGAATATCCGTGTAAGTAGCGTCTCTCAATAGCAAACCAGCGCACATTGCGCTTGGCGCGCATCGGAACATATTCTATATAAAGGTAATACTTATTTAAAAAATAAAACTAGATATATATATTTATGTCTTTTATATTCAAACTAGTTATATATTTATATACAATGTTTTTTTGTTTTGAAATTATACCTAAAACTTTATTTGCTTTTTATATTTTATATTTTATATTGTTACTGTATATTATTTTATAACGATAGAAATACATAAATAAATAGTCACTATATTTACCATAGTAATATGGAAGTTAAGTTACGAAGTTATTAAGACACTTTTAATTGTAGTCGCTATCATTTTTAATAGAAACTGTAAATAAATAAATCACTTGTACTATCCGATAAATTAATAATATTGCATACGCCACTAGAGTTTCTATAAGAAATTAGTCTACACACAGCACACAAAATGTCACCAATAACAACTGTTTTTCCTGTAGAACTACTGTACAATTGTGCATCATCCTCGCTTACAATGTTTTTTTTTTCTGACTACGATTTTTAAACACTTGTTTATCGCAGATTTTGCAATTTACCGGCATTATTGTTTCTATTAAGATTATAATTCTGAAATTACTAAAATACCCACTAAACCACCAAAGCTCACTAATTGTCACTTGGTCTTTTTTACCCCAAAGGCGTGGTAAAATCGGACGGCGAGAGGACAAACAATCCAATTTACTATTTTTAATTTAAAGGGATTTAACGAAATAATAGCTACATTACTCAAACAATGAAAAATATGAATATTATAGATACATTTTTTACAGAGATAACTCTGTATATAATCTTGATTTGATATTTTGTCCAAAATAATCACCAGCAGAGTTGAAATGCAGATTTATTTAATTTATCTTTTGTAAAAATGCTTTTTTTAACGTCGTAAGAGTCAGGGTGATGGCTAGTTGTACATTTTTTCCTCTACTTTCAAATATTGTTGTTAAGAAACCCTTAACTTTACTTGTTTTTGAGATATTGGTGGTGGACCTTTTACCCGCAAATCTTTAAGCCCCGCTCTATCTTATATATATATATATATATATATATATATTTGTTACATACTCATTGAGGACTATAAAAACTGTTCAATTATGACCTCCCCCTGACGCCGAAGCTGGATCCGCCACTGTATATATATATATATATATATATATATATATATATATATATATTATATACATATATATTGTAGGACAAAAATTGCTAAGGAAAAAAATATACATCAAATAAAAATGAGAGATTTCTGAAAATTTTCTTTACTATCTACTTAAATCTACTTAAATTTATTCTAGAAATTTGTAATGCTTTGTACTATTTTATAGATATTATTTTGGGACAACATAAACAAATTATTGTACTTGTTTGAAAGTATTAAAATATTCTCGAGATGAAAAGAACTACAAATTGTTAAAAAAAGTTAATATTTCTAGATGAAACCATCTTCTGCTAAATGTAATTGTTCAGTAGAATGTGCATAAATTGGAAATATATTTCATTTTTCGCGAATAAAAATAAATTAGCAACGGAGCTAATAAATACAGAACTTCTTTAAATAGACTTTATTTTAAAAAACACCATGATTAAGACAGAAAACCTGATCTCTTGGCTTTCACTTTAAATGCTTATATTCAGAATTTGGATAACATATGAATTTATTCTAATATTAGACTTTAAAAATGTGATAATTATTTGTGTGTGTGTTTTATCTTCAATTAAGAACAAAACATTTATTTCCATGTGAATATTATGCACATAAATGTATAAAACCTTATTATATCTAAATCTTCAATTAATATGTTCATAATATTAAGGAGTGCTTAATAGCTTTAATGGTGAGAAAAGTAGACGAAACTGCTAAGAATGTTTTATATTTTGAAAGAAGTCCCATATAAATTTTTTCTGAATATACAGTCATAATGGATATGATCATATTAATTAACACCAAATTCAAATGATATTTAATAAACTCCAGAAACACATCATGGCATTTCTTTTAATTTTAATCCTCAATTCAAAGTGCACTTTCACATATATGTTCGAAGCCATATGAAAGCTTAATTCTGAATTATGACGCTAAGTAACTAACACAATACATTAAAATTATTATACGCTACTCAAAATAATCGATTTGAATGATTTAATTCGTTGATCTTGATATATATGATTTTTTAATATATAAATAAGTTATTACATTCAATAATAATGATATAGTAGCAATACCTGGATGTGGAAATTTGTCAAACCCTTTCACGGACGTGAAATTTAATTCCATATCGGTTAATTAACTTCCGTAGGGTAAGTTATAGTAATCGCAAAAAAATCGAAAATGAAAATTTTTATATATCTTTACGTTTCAGAGTTTCTGAACATTTTGGCATACCTTAGAAAAAATGGATGTATGTGTGTGGTGTGTGTGTGTGTGTGTGTATGTGTGTGTATGTATGTATGTATGTATGTGTGTGTATGTATGTGCGGATACAAATTTTCGTCGACGATTTCGGGAACACGGATCAACCGATTTGAATAATTCAAAAAACATTCGATCCGTATTGATAAGGAGACGTGCTGATTAGTTTTTGGCAAAGGCAGGTCAAGCCGTTCCGAAGATACGGGGCAAAAAGTTCCGAAAACGGTAATCAGTTTTTAAGAGAACGGAGCGTCCGATTTGAATAATTCAAAAAACATTTATTTGTATTGACAAGATGAAGAATCGATACAACTTTCATCAAGGGAGGTCCAGCGTTTCGGAGATATAGAGAAAAAAGTAAAAAAATGAGCCATTTGGCGGTCAAAAATGATCATTAGACATATGCACATCAAATTATCAGATATTTTATAGAGATTTTAACAATAAGTATAATTTTGGTTCACATTCCTATGGGTTCCGTACCAATGCTTATGCGTTAGACAGCGACGCGGCGCTTACGCGCTTTATATTTTGTCCCTATGTAGTTAAAGCAGTACGATTGCTTTGAAAAAAAAGTTCAGATCTTCCACAATATGTCAAAATAAAGAAAAAAAAAATTTTTTTCAAAAAAAAATTTTTTTTTTAAAAAAAAAAATTTTTAAAAAAAATTTTTTTTTTAAAAAAAAACTAATTTTTTGTCCAATTTATAGTTTCTCAAAAATCTTATTTTTTCAAAAAATTTTTTTTAAAAATGTTAATCGTTTTTAAAAAAAAAAATTTTTGGTACGGGAAGTTCCAGCAATTTGCCTTAAGGCACGATGCCCTAATTGCCTTAAGACAGAATTCCACTTACAGCTAGTTTCGAAATGTTTTGGGGGAAAAAATCTGGGAAGTTATTTTTAACTAGCACGATATCTAGTATTATCGTTACAATATATAACTATTGTATGTAAAATTACGTTCGCTCGACATACAAAAATATGAAAAAAAATAATTTTGAAATAAAAAAAAATTATTTTAAAGCAATTGTTTTAACACAAACATATTTTTTTTAAATTATTCAGATCGGACGCTTAGTTTTCTCAAAAGTCATTTGGCACATTTAGCTCCGTATCTCTGAAATGGCTAGACCTGGCTTTGACAAAAGCTAATCACCACTTTTCTCCATCATTACAAATTGAATGTTTTTTTGAATCATTTAAATCGGATGCTCCGTTCTCTCAAAAACTCGATTTCTATTTTCTTCGCTCTTTGCTGGCTGGAACGACTTCTTCTAAAAACTAACCAGCACATCTCCCTATCAATAGGAATCGATTGCTTTTCCGATCATTCAAATCGGTGGACAAGTACTCCCAAAAACGTCGACGAAAAATTGTATCCACACACACACATATTAATTATTTCTCAGATATGCTAAAATGTTCAGAAACCCCTGAAACTTGAAGATATGCAGAAATTTTTTTTTTTTATTTTCGGACGATTACTATAACTTACTCTACGGGAAGTTAGAAATAAAATTAAACTAATATTTACATACATACCACATGTTTAGCATTAATCACTATTAGAAAATATTAGTATAAGTTCAAGAGATATGACAACCATTGGGTTGCCATCTCTGTCATATCATAGAAATCATCAAAATAGCTCACAAAACTCGTTAAGTTTTGATTTTTGTTAATATAATAACAAATACTCAAAGATTTCAATATTTGGACTATTTTGGACTATTGATTTTGAATATTTCTGATCAATTAAATAATACCTGCATTTTAGAAGCAATTAACGAATTACTCAATCTTTACGGGAATGAATATACATTGATGTAAATTATATTTTATTCAAAGCTAATTTAATTATTATAATAATAAATATGATAGTTATTTAACAATATATCAAATTATTAATATTGTTCTAAATAGAGCTCTTTAATTTTTCATAAGTTGAAATATTATTTTATTTGCTCCTATTGCTAAGTCAGTAATAAACATTGAAATGTAATATAGTAAATTCTAGGTTAGCATAAAATTTTTCATATTTTGTTAAAATATTTTAATGATCGGATCGATCGAATTCTGTGCTATAAACAATTTCACCTGTATCTGTGTGGCATTTGACCATTAGTTTGTCCCAAATTATGACGTTGGTGATAAGAATGATTATATTTCTATATATGAGCGATAATTCAAAATAAATTGCATTTTTAAGAAATTTTTCATGGAATCTTGACGTTTTCTGTAACTTTATGATGCGATAATCATAACCCGTGAAAGATGCATTTCTGTGAAGAATAGAGATTGATATAGTAAGAGAGCTGGTAACATAAACTTAGAAATGCCAAAACATTAATATAAGACAGAGTTTAATGCAATTATTGTAAATATCTCTGTAGCTTTAGCAACTAATTTATCAATTATTCCAATATAAAAATCCTTATCTTTATCAATAAAAATATATGACTATAGGTAAATAAAATAATTACTACTAATAATTTTTTATACAAAATAATCTCCAATAATTTTTGATTTTTCGATTTACTAGTTTACTAGATTTTTGAAGGTCTCAAAAAGGGCTCTTCTTAATGTATTTACCTTCTTTGTGTGTATATACTTGAAAGCATTGTATTTCCTATTTTAAATGAGATGACATAAACTTGCATATCAGAATGTTTAAAAATTGCTTTTAAATCCATAAAAATAATTTATAAAAGATATATTGACCGACATAACATTATTACTAAAATTTTCATTCGTGTCAAGGTGTACGAGCTCTCTGTTTACCTATAAAGTCTCAACAAAATATCACGTTACGCATTTCATACATAGAATTGTTATAAAGTTATGAAAACATCAAAATAATTGTCTTCGGGGTGTAAATTGACAACCCTTAACATTAAGAACGTTGTAAAATATTTTATAACATGGTAATATTAACCATGGATTTGTGGTTTGGAGCCCTCACACTTTGATGAAATTAAAATGACGAAAATGGACATTCTTTCATTTTTCAAAGAAGTTATTAGGAAAAACGGAACGGAATTAGAAAAAAAGAGTTATTATTATTTTTGGACAAACTTATTATGGATTAACTTATTTTGGATTCGAAGCTTCGTTTCTAAAAGTTTAAAGTTTATCTTATATTAAAGCATTTCAAGAGAAAGATTGTTTGTGTTAAACAAACATGTTAATTTTTCTATTTTCTATTTCATTTTGATTAAAAAATAAGATATATAATTTTACTGGAATGAATTTTAGCTTTAATTTATCATTTTTCAATGAGGCAATTTTTATTAATAATATAATATAATGATGTATATATCATATGAGAAATAAAAAAATCTGTAAATATAATTATTATATTGTAAATGCATTACATCTGGATATATCATCTATATTTAATTTATATATATGTTGAATCGCCGTTGTCAGCAAATCATGTTGTTGCCCACCCAGAGATGATGCCAAAATTTGTAGATTCTTTCTGCTGCTAACAAAGCTGTTACCAATGTGTGGGGGCTGATCTGTAAAAGCCTTTTATTTGCTCACTTTAATGTGACTTTGAAATCCTAGATAACTCAAAGATATCTCAAACTTACAATGTTCTAGCAATGAGTAATTCACTACAACTGCGTAGTTTGTACTCTGACCGGTGCATATCCCTGACAATATATATATATATATATATATATATATATATATATATATATATATATATATATATATATATATATATATTTATATATATATATATATATATATATATATACATTATTATTTGAAGATATTATATTAATCGAATAAAATAGACACTAAGCTCCTTCTGTGAATAAAAAGGAATAATAACTGTCAAGTGATATGATTGAATAGTTTTATTGAGAAACAGGATATTTATAGAACAATTTCCTAGAGTTGTGCATTTAAAGAGTTTATTACTAAAAAAATTATTTTTGAATCAATATGTACATCAAATGAAAATATATGAGAGCATAAGTGTTTATACTGATTTTGGTATAGTATAGCTAAATATTATTAAAATTAATACTGCATTAGAAACAAATTTGCAAAATGTTGTGAACACATAAATTTACTATATAAAACAAAGAATCTAGTCTCATTATATTTTCTATAAATACTCCTTTACAACTAGCTATGGCCATATAGACAGTCAACTTTTTGAAGTGGGTATGAAAATTCTTGCTTTTTTGCCTATAATTTTATTTAATTTAGATATTTTGTATATATTTCACTAAGTTTCTATCTACATGTTCTTTTTCTCATCGTTTAAACGCATATTAACATATTTCGGACATGGTCTCCGTGACCAAAATTCGATACGCTTACCGTTTATGGCAGGTATATAAGTAAAATGTAAAAATTATATTTTATATAAAAAATGAGTGGACTTCTTCATATGAATTCGAGTTTTATAATATTTATCTTAGACATTAATTCTGGGAGGTATTTTTTGTGGATTCAGTATTTTCGACGTCGACACTTTTACATTTGTCGCAGTAGATTAAGTTTTAAATATTAGATATAAATGTCGATATGAGTGATGCATAATATTGAGAAATTGGAAATGACATTAATGGTTCAATGATTTTTGAAATAGATAAAAAATAAATGTGGTATGTATATATATATATATATATATATATATATATATATATTATATATATATATATATATATATATATACGTGAAGTTGATAATTAATATCTTCTACACATACTACTAACAGGAGAAAAATCAAATCAACTTCATAATTAAACTTGCTAACAAGATACTTACAAAAGAAATAATGAAAACTTCAATATTAATAAGCATATATCGTCTAATACAAGATTCCTTTAAAACATCCATAGTTTCGTGTATTGTATTCGAATTTTACCTTCATTGTTTGCGTACAAAGAAAAATCTACGCAGAATTGTACTTTTAAAATTGGTCTTCTAAAAACTACTCCATACAAAAGAGCAGGCGTGATCATCAAGAAATAATAGAGTCTCCGTTTGTTCTGCAGTCTATTAGAAATCTATTCAATGCAATTTCTAACAAAGACTTCGAAAGAAATGATTGATATATAAATGACTTATAGATTTTACCCTTAATGCTCAATTGGTGATTTTTGTTAAAAACTTTCCTTGCTTGTTCAACCCTTCTTTTGATAACTTAATTTTGGAGTTTTTAACAAAAAGTATACAGGAATTTATAATGAGATTTGAAATGCTTATAATTTTCGGTTTCAGGGTTGATTTCGAATAGAATTTGCTCTTCGTTGTGAGAATTAGAAACTGAGTTTAATATTAAAGATAGATATTCTGCATTTTATCATTTATTTTTTCAGATCATTGAAAAGAATTGAGGAATATTTCATTTATATATACATATACTTACTTTTACCATATCAACCAAAATCACAAAACATAAATAAAATTCAATTAAAAAATTATAAAAATGTAATTTTCTATGGTTTTCCAAATGTTTCTAATTTTTTATCATTTAAGCAATAATTTAATTAAAACGTAGAAAAATGATGAAACAATCTACTAGGTACTCTTACAAATACATTTTCCAACCACATTTTTCATTAGTCAAGGAAATAAATAAAATCTACTAATTAGAAAATAGAAAAAAAATAGCAATTTGTAGACAAAATCATTATCAGGGTATAGATAATGAATTAATTAAACTTCTTTTACTTATATTACTTTTTTAAATATGAAGAAGATTTTTATGACCGTATTACAAAAGCAAAATTTGATAAGGTGTAACTTACTTTATGTCGATATTTTTTCAAACAAACATGTGATATCAGTGATAATGAGAATTAAACACTTAAAACCTGTATCACTTTATTTTCTTTTACAGGTTTGTGTTTTTTCACTTAGAATTAAGCCGATTCATTATTCAATCTGCCAAGAGTCCGATTAGATATTTTGGTTTAATATCTGCGAAGTTCGGATTAATCGAAAGCTTTTAATTAATTTAAGAACTTAGTCGATAATTAAATATTGATAATTTGCATTTTATCATCCTTCTGTCCGGTTATAGTAGATTAGCGTTATTTAAAGTTACAAAAACGTATTTATAATTTTATTTGATTTTTGTTTGTATTTTATCAATTGCTCTCGCACAAAATGATTAGAATATTATCGGATTGATTTTGTTTAAAATGCAGAGTTATATAACTATAATTTTATGATCAAATAATGCATATTATTTTCACATGCTCAGGATAGCATCCAGAGAAAAAACTGAGTTAATTAAAAATTATAAAGTTATTCATCCACATATTACAGTCTATGTCGATCTTGTTATTCAAGTTGAAATCTATTTTAATATTATAATAAAAAATCTTCAAAATATTATTTTCTATTAGATCCTTAATTTTTGTTATTTATTATGTATATTGTTCATTTTATTACCTGAGTAAGCAGGTTGATTGATAAAATAATAAATGAAGTTAAAAAATATAATAATATATAGTAAAAAATAGTGCAGAATTTTTTATGAAAAAATGAATTAGAATACATAATATATATATACATAATATTATTTTCATATGTTCAGGAATTGAACAGAAAATAAAAATAAAAATTATGAATCTATTGATCCACATATTTCATGTCTATATCGAGCTCGTTATTCACGTTGAAATCTATTTTAATATTATACTAAAAAATCTTCAAAAAATTGTTTTCTATTAGATCCTTAATTTTTGTTATTTATTATGTATATTGTATACTTTATTTGATTGTTCTTTTTATTACCTGAGCAAGCAGTTTTAGGTTGATTTATAAAATAATAAATCAAGTTAAAAAATATAATATATAGTAAACAATATTGCAGAATTTTTATGAAAAAATGAATTAGTAAACATATCGATAATGAAGTCTATAAAAACAACGATCAATGGAAAAATATTCAAGCTTAATTTTTAAACTTTTTCTTCATTTCTTCATATTATATATCATTCCAATATAAATATCAACTTCCCTTAGGGTAAGTGATAGTAAAGGGCCGAAAGGAAAAAATGAAAAATTTGCATTTGTTAACGTTTTAGAGGTTTCTGAACATTTTGACATACCTCAGATAAAATTGATGTGTGTGTGTATGTGTGGAGACAATTTTTCGTCGACGATTTCAGGCGTATGGATGAACCGTTTGAAAAGTTCAAAAAGCAATCGATTCCTATTAATTGACAGATGTGCTGATTAGTTTTTGGCAAAGGCAGGCAGATTTTATTAACTACTTGCACACGTTTCCAATAAGCCACTTGCGACAGATATATCCACAGGTAGTTATAGGTGTTTTGAAAGGTCAAGTTTTAGGGTGCTGAAGTGACCTCTTCGTATTGGGGAAGCCATGCTAAAGTTATATAGCTAAGTCTACATAGCATCGCCCCCAAAGAAGGGACCCTTAAATACCTAACTTGTCATATATATATATATATATATATATATAATATATATATATATATATATATACATATACATATATTGATTGTTTCCAATCCCTGTATAGTCATTAAAATAATCTCATTGCGCTTTCATGTATTGGCACTTAGCACCGCGAACGCGGTGCTGTTTGAGCCGCGGTCTGATTATCGACTAATATGTTAATAAATTCTGATAAAACCAATGAAAAATGTATCGTAACACGTTCATACATTTTCTCACAGCTTTCGTGTTGAAGTACTTTTGGTATACCACAGTGGCTCGCTTTTAATAAATATTTCACAATCATTCAACACCAATGCTACCCATAGCAATTACTTATGTAAAAACTGAACTTATGTAGAAACTGATTATACAACAAATACTAAGTATCAATTTTCTCTGTTTGTTTCATTTATTTTGTAATAAATTAATCTGTTTAACTAATTAATAAGAGTGAAGGGATTGTTTCTTTTTTTATTAGACATTACACACTTTTTATATTGTTTCAATAATTTTCCACTTATTTGAAAATAACGCTTTTAAAATGAGTTGAAGGTTCATAGTCTTCAATTGCCAACTTCGACATTCAATCATCATTCAGAACAAGTTGTGGGTAATATTTGTGATTATACAAATTTGTCCATAATGCAAAAAAAATCAACATAAAGTAGATATCTAAATGCAATCGATGACAATATTTTGATGTGAAAGGTATTTATTAATTTATTTATTTAGTTGAGGTTTTGAATATTTCTTTGTCACAAATCTTAACACAATATATGAAAAATGATCATATCATCAAAATCATCTATGTTTGCTATACTATAATAAACAGCTAAGTTTATTATAGTTTTTTTTGGCTTCACTGATTAATTTTCGAAAACGCCACTGGTGTTAGGATGAATAAATAATTACCTGGACATAATTTAGAATTCTGAGGAACCTGTTAATCGAGATTTCGTTCGATGAGAGTTTAAAGCTTGATCATGTGTTTAATTACTCCTGTGCCGAGTGTAGTTTTACGCTTTAACATTTTTCTTTTATCCATATATAACGACACTTGCTAATATAGTGAGAGAGCTGAATATATTCAATATTTTCGAAATACATTGTGCGAAATTTATTATTAAATCGAAAAACAATCATTCATTTTAGTTTAATAAAATAGTGTATTTTTATATTTAATTTTCCACTGTTATTTGTCACTTTCTGTTTGTACCGATTAAGTGATTAGTTTATACTTTTATTTATATGTATTTTGCAGATTTGTTTTTATACTTGAATTTTTTTTAAACAAGATATCTATAACACCTCGTGTTTCTTTTGAGCACTTGTCAAAATGTGCATTGTTTTCATAAAATTAGACCACAATTTTAGTCATCAAAACCCTATGGACAATCACAATTTTTTTTGCTTTTTTTTTAAATCTTTACTATCAATATTTTGTGTTTCCTTTATGCTAATTTAAAGTTAATTACTATAGATCATTATGAGAATGAATAGTTGTTGTTTCTTGATTTATGTTTTTGAAATCTTTCACATTTATTCCATGAAAATCTGTTTGTTGCGCTAACGCCATTAGTTCAACCATATTTTGGAGTACCCCAGGGTAGAATAGAGAGCTCTAAACCGAAACAGCCCTAAACAATTAATGTATTTAGAAGAAATTAGTGTGCATTCTTTCTCCGATTATCCTTTACAAAGTGTGTAAATTTGAATATAAACATCCAATGGCTCTCGTCGATGGCAATATTTTTTTTGCTCCGATTCCGTAATTAACGTTGTTGTTGGCTACCGCGCGGCCTTTTAAATATCGTCAAAGTGCGCGACAAATGTAATAAAGTGATCGATGGGTACGAATAAATGCATTTCAACATAATATTGAATAACATTTATTTCAATTTTTTTGTACCGCTTTAAACTTGATGATATTATGCACAGACATTAAAATTAAATATAAATTAAAAAGAAGCACAGAGTGTTAAAACAGTTTTTATTGATAAAATTTAAATGAAATTTTAATTGGTTTCGATATTTTTATATTTCAAATGTATTTTTCAAGCAAGTCACAACTGCTAATTTATTTGTAAAATTATTTAGAAAATGTAAAACAAAAACAAGAACAAATAATATCATAGTCATACCCGGACATCCAATTACTGGATTGGCATTCGATTTAGACTTTCTAAGTACTACCAAAAATTTTTGATGTTCCATTTGCAATAGATGCAGATATTGAATGAAAAATGCAGAAATCAACATTGTATTGTACTCATCCCTTGATCAAATATTTTTTTATTCTGTGTTGTTTTTTATAAGAATTTGTATGCTTTATCTACTAAGTAAGGATTAAGCTAGTACTCGAAACATATGACAAGACAACATAAATAAATAAATGTATACACAACTTTTTTTTCAATAACTGGATGGATACTTAAACGTTAAAAAAATCTTTTTTGTTTATAATTATAAGTCTCCTACTATTTGGAATATTATCACATTATTATTTACTTTTACTCTTCTTTGATGGATAAAACACACGTCTACAAAACACAAGCAATTAAAAAAATCACAAACAATGACGGAATCGTTTTGATCAAAGGATCGGGATAATACTATTTATAAAATTATTCTCAATTAATATTTAATCGAGTTTTTTCGTGGTTTAGCAGTTGGAGCTTTGGCCTTCCAACCAGAAGATCGACACCCAACTTGGCCCGCCTGATGTTAAACATCGGTTTTTGCTTGAAAACATTTGTTTACAAGTGAAAATATTCTTCCCCGGAATCAAATTAAGAGAAATCATCAGCATTAGAGAAATTATAATAACAAGAATATATCAAGTATAAGTAGGCAATCAGTTGTGTTTTTCATAGGAGTCTCGAAACAGGTCGTAGGACATTTGTAAAACTCTAGAAAGTTTTAATGCTATTCTAATTTAAAAAAACTAGTTAGCTGGTTACAGTTATTACTTTTATTTTTTAACCTAACATGGTTGTTGTTTTTTATATTTAAATTTAGTTAATTTTTTATATGACTAGATACATAGAAAGACCAAACCAAATATTTGTCCTTAAATTCGTATAGAGTCATATGGAGTTGTCCTTAAATATATTCTGGCACTGGGCAAATCTAATCTGTTTCCTGCATAATAAACCGTCGCCTTTGTCTAACTTCCAATAAATATTTGCCGCCATTCTCACAGCTTTCGTATGAAACCGCTGATAACACAATTAACACAATCATTGCCACGAGACCCTTTTTCGCCTACGCAGATACTGAAGAAACAAAACAAGCAAAAAATATTCTCATTAACTGATTCGGATTTGAATCAATTAACAGAAATTATACCGACTGAAGAATTGAAACAGGCACGAGTTTTGATAAAAAGTAATATATTAAATTATCGGAAGTTATCTGTAGTGTAGAAGTCTTGGTTCAGAGATGACACAATCATCACCGGCTTCTGTATCTGTAGAAGTTGTCTTATCGAAGGCAGATTGAAAATAAAGTAACAAATAAAAATTTTCGAATATGCCGACGAATGTTTAAAAAGGTCGGTTAATGTCTGTTAACACATTCCAAAAACGATGCAAATTATAAGATGCAAATACACTATTGAAGTAAATACTAAGTAAATATGGTGAATATTGCTAAAATTCAAATGTTGTTCAATAAATTTTCTAACAGCTTTTGAGTGGTAATAACTGCAAATTATTATTCATTTATTTATTTATTTTTAAATATATAGCCCACAAGTTTCTTCCAAAAGGACTCAAAAATACAATTACTTTACATAATGAATGACAATTAAAATATATACAAAATTACAATATATAGTTATTAACATAAAATAATTATTGATAGTCTATAGAATTATTGCAAAGTTTAAATAAGAACTAAATTGTACAGATAAATCGACGTGAGGCAAGAGAAGAAATACCAAATTCTTTTAGTAAAGTGTTGTTCAAAGTCACGTTCAGGGTAAGTTTTATATGTTTTATAATATTTCAGAAATTTTTGCTGAACCTTCTCTATTGCATCAGAGTTATGTATTAAGTTCACAAATTGCAATGTTTAAATATTTATTTCATGATTAAGTTTAATATGCTCTTGAAAATTGAATGTGAGTACGTGCAAGAATGCTGTATTGCTTTCACAATTTCATAGACTTCTAAGTCATTTTATAAATTTTAAAAACTATTCGATATTAACAATCTAGTGCAGTCAGTGCATATTTAAAGCAACTTGTATTATTATTATTAGTGTTCTATCAGAAGGCAGGTCTATGGCGTGTAGACATCACATTTTTACCCCTTCTTCTTCCTTGATCATGGTTTACTTTAATGAATTTTACCTATAAATCTTCTGCTTTTATGCTGTGGCTCGACTTTCAACTTCTTGATATATATAAATAAAATGTCTTTTTTGTCACAATTTTAGTTCTATTCTCCTTTACCCTCGATGGTGTGCTGCAGAAAGGACATTTACCTCAATGAAGAGTAATTAATTTATTGTTTGTCCATTTTATTTTTGTATATAATTTTAACTTAATAACTTTGTCTTGCACATTACGGGACTTATTTATCAATTCAAACCACATCTCCTTGGCACCTAAGAAAGATAACAGAATCCTTACCTAATGGTATTGAACCGTCTCTAGATTCTTTAAATGTGGCGACAGTTTCGATAATGAAACCTATTTTCCATCACACGTGACAAAATTTTGGATAAGAAACTGAGAATTAACTGAATCATTCAGTATCTTTTTAATTAATAGATATGTAAAAAATGTTTATCCGAAGGATATGGAGGTGAGAATTATGATTAGGTAAATCTAATAGAGATATCTTCTTATGAGATATTTATTGTGTGTATGTAACATTAAATCACAATAATATGCCATCATTTATCATTTTTTTCTCACCTATTTTTTTCTTATTTTTCTATCATGAACACATGATTAGTTTGCATGAGGTAAATGATAAAATAATTTATATCATATAGAATTTTGAAGAGACTGATATGCGGCGAAGACATATTTTCATTGTATATATATTATATATATATATATATATATATATACATGTTATATTTACTATCATTAGATAAATCACTTAATAGCTCGCAGCATTTTAAGGGAATACTATATATTCTGAAGCAAATTATCTGCGTTTTGCAAACAGGAAGCAATTTAACTTATGAGTGTAACTGATATCCTCATAGCTTCATAAGATCGTATAAAATTATTGAAGAAATACTTAATACGATTTCTATTATTGTCATAAATTACTTTCCATATACATAATTATAATCAACTTTCCGTGGGTAAGTTATAGTACACGCAAAAAATTGAATATGAAAATTTTTGCTTATATTTATGTTTCAAAGTTTTCTGAACATTTTATCATACCTCTGAAAAAATGTATGTGTGTATCAAAAATAATTATTCGATATCTGTTCTTTAAAGTTTCAGATATTTTATAATAAATTTAAAAACGAGTACTAATTTTGTTACAATTTCTTTGGGTTCCATATCTAATTTTTTAATTTTTATTGTTCACTTCGTATATATTTTATTTTTTATACTTCATAGTTTAAATATCAATTTTAAATTTTACAACTTATTTTACAAATGCATATTTTTCATATGCGTTATTCGATTCGTAAGCAATGTATTTTCGTTAGATAAATGCCTCATTCCAGAAGTTCCAGCAATTTGCTTTAAGACACGATGCCATGCACCACTAGTTATTTTCTGATACCTAGTAAGGTTTATTAATGTAAAAGGTAAACTGATTCTATGCACTAGTTTTTTTACTGATGTCCTCAAAATACTGAGAGTTACAATAGACAATAGTTGTTGCCATAATGCTTTTCTGACTTTAGATCAAGTGTTTTTTTTTCTAGGTAGGAATCTTTTTCAAACAAAACTTTTAACGTATAGAAAAAGTATATTACTTAATAATGCGATACTTGTCTGACCTGAGCAATGTTTTGGTTCGTGAATTATAATATCGAATGAGTACCACCATCTTGAAAGCTCGCAAAGCACGATAAAAGCTCTAGTTGCAGAAACCCCGCAAAATGGTACATGGGATATAGTAGCGAGTGATAGTAGTTTTTATCAAATTCAACTATTTACAGTCACTTACACTACGCAATCATTGGTTAATAAACTATTATTAGTTAATAAATAACATTGGTTATTGGATATAATCCAATGTTGATTCTAAATACGTTTGTGGTATGAAATTAGCAATAACAAATTTATAGAATTGGTAATTATTTAATGAAGTTGCTTGAGAGAACAAAATGGGTTCAGTTCATTCAATCAATCATCCAATAGCTACAATTAATTAGTAACTGAATCTAAAATTATTATTATAGTCTAAATTAGTATTATAGTCTAAAATTGAAACTGGTCATAAAATATAAGGAGTTGATAGAACTTTGTTGAGTAAATGCAATCGGTTCAAATACATCCAATGGTCAATTCGATATATTATACATTGATTATTGTATTTAAATGTATTTGTGGTCTGAAATTGAAAACAAATATAATTGAGTTGGTAGATAGTGGTCTAATATCTGCTGTCTCTAGTATAATTGGCGGATTTATTGTACTTGGTATTGGTAGATTGGTCCTGATCTACTTAATAGTTCATTTATTATTTCTACATTTATCTACTTGATAGTTTATTTGTTTTTTTAAGTGAATCTAAATACACTTGTAATTTCTCATTTCACTGAACAAAATATGAAGAAATTCTCCTCCATATTATCATTTTGTTTCTGTTCTGGTTTCCAAAACCGATGGCTTTCGTGATTATTATTGTGAACGGCTGCTGCAATTCTTCTTTCATCAGTTATCAGTAACATTTAAACAAACACATAAAACTTACGCCCACGCATCCGCGAAATAAAAATATTTTTTTTGCTTTGATGACGATGTACTGATATCAATATCCGAGCTTGACTGCTCAATCGTAGCGGTACCAGAGGCAGTTTCTTCAAGGAGATATGGAGCAAGAATCAGGAGTCTTTGAAATCCTTTGAAAAAGTACCATATAAAATTTATTGAACAAAATTTCAATTACAACTAGCAGTTTTTGGCACTAAGCCTTAAATGGAATCGATGTTACTTCACTAATTTTACCTTATAGGTATGCTAAAATTATCAGAAATCTATGAACATCAATCTATAAAAAACTCATTTTGGATTATTTTCCAATTTCAATAAATTCATATCTATTGCTTTTCAAACCATCTAATTTCAATATTCCAATATGAAATTTGGTATAGTGATGTCCAAAACGACCAACGCAGTAATGAAAAATTCCTGCTTGCAAAAAATTGAATTGTAAATAATGAATTTTTATTCGTAAAGTGGGAATATTGGACCAAATATAATTTTGATAAATTGAGTCTGATATTTATCGATCTAAGATTTGTATTTAGCATCAATTTCAGATATGAACGGATCTGAAAAAATCTTCTGAGCATATCATCAGATCTGCGACCATGTCAGTAAAAAATCTGCAGAGATTTATATACATCTCGCAAGATCTCTTTTTAAAAAAAATTACTTTGATTCGTTTATAATTTATCGATCGATTTGAATATGCACCCAAACGGTAAATATATGTAGCATGTGCATTTGACCTCTTGCAATGAACGAGTTCTCAAAAAATTAAATATCAACAGAAAAATATAACAGTTGGCATGAAATCGTAGTAAATTTTATCTAGTTTCTCCCTATCTAACTGAAAAGGGGTGCTTTTCCTTGATGTTTGTGAGTTATTTGACAAAAACCAAAAAAATGTCCAGAAATTTCTATTAAATCCTAAAGAATATGAAAGATCGAATTCAAAGTCGTTTTATTCCAAACTTTTATATCGGAGTGTATATAACTGTTGGCATGAAATCGTAGTAAATTTTATCCAGTTTCTCCCTAGCTAACTGAAAAGGGGTGCTTTCTCTTGCTATTTGTGAGTTATTTGACAAATTGATGATGTCATTTTTAATATGATAAGAAAAGTTTAATTTCTCAAAAACAGATTATTTTACAATCTCCTGTTTATTACCTCAATGGATTTCCAGGATGAATGATCATACGCGTTCGAAATGCACATAGTCGTGATCCGCCTTGAGCTACTACATGCAATGCCATTGCGTTGTGCAGTAACGCACATTTTGTAGATCACCAATATAAATATATGAAATAAAATACAGAGGTGCATCGAATAAGAATAAACACTCCAGAAAAATAGCATTTAAATCTTAAGCACTTACACAAAATGCAGATGGTGGCCAACCAAAATATCTCATCTTACCATTGCCATGAACAACTTACTGAGGCAACTCCAGATTTAATTTTCTGTGATTTTGATAAAACTTTGAATGACGGTAGTTTTTTATTTCTTTTATTAATAACAATCGAAACATTAATTGCATTCTGTGTAAATTTGGTTTACATTAACTCAATATAATATATATAGTAGTCACTCTAGTGGGTTATTAGAATTACTGTTAGATACAATTTATTGAATCAAGTCACCAGACCATAATTTTTTTAATTTTCTAAATTCTGGTGTGAGGAGCAACAGAGCAACAAGTGAATTGATGTGATTTTTCTAATTTGTGATGGTGATAGATCGATCTTAATTTTAAAAAGCCTCTAATTTATAGCTCATTCAGATCACCTTACTGCTCATGTACCAGGATGCCAGGATAGTTTTGAATGGGTCCGCTGTACCAATTTCACATTACTATATTTGCTAGAGCAGCCCCAAAGCTCTATTCCGTATGACCAGATTGGTATTAATATCGTTTTATAAGTCAGGAGTTTTGAGTGCTAATTTTAAATTATGTTCGATAAGCCAATCAAGTTTCCTAACTCCGGATTTAAAAACTTTTGTTACGGGTACATAGACATTACACTACAAGCAGAAGGATTGATAGTCCTCAAATGTTTTCTATTGTATATAATGCTCAAGCATAAAAGGGACTGTGATGTCACTTGCTGAACGAACATCGCGACAATCGCGAAGCTTTCCCAATTGATTAAATCTAACATGTCAAATTTTACTTTCCTA
>NW_020537758.1:42596665-42688764 GCF_003426905.1 Ctenocephalides felis
TTTCAAAATTCAACCCTTATCTTGGGGTCAATGCACGGGACATTATAATTCATTTTAGAGGTATGGTTTCTTCAGCAAAGTATCTTATTTGATCTCTAGTATCATATTTCAGTCAAATATTTCAAAACAAAACAGTGTAACAGAAAATAAAAATGAGAATTATTTTTCTTATATATTGTTACCTATGTATATTTTTCAAATTGAATTTATTTTAATTTATTTAAGATCTAAGTTATAAATAAGGAACAAGTTTTATATTAGTATTTTATAGCAATAATAATATGCATCTGCAAATTCAGAATAATCCCTTCTATTATTTAGCAATTCAAATTACAATAAATTTATCATTAGTTGATATCGATTTCATCATGGTACAGCAAATATTAATTTGCATGTATATACCGTAGTTTTCAATATTCATTATAAGAGTTTAAATATCTAATATAATCACTAAAAATAATTGCTGGAACGTAAGGTGATTAAGTAATTAGGAAACTACTTTTGATTTGCGTTCAACATGAGAAAATGATACAGAAAAATGTACACGATTTACATTTCACTAATATATAATATTTTATGAAACACTCACATACACACGCACACACACACACAAATATATATATATATATATATATATATACTACTTATATATCTGTACAGATGTATGAATCAAAACGCCTCCTACACGTTATCGAATTTGTTAAATCTTTTTGAAGTTTGTTAAGGAAAATTTTAAGGATTTAAATGATTATAGAACTATAGTAATATTGTAAAATGGAAAAATGCAAAAAACAACATATCATTGTCAAAAGTATCATGGAAAAAATTCATTTGTTTGACATTGGATATGGAATTTGTAGTTAGTTGATCGTAGATTGAATAGTGTACATATGAACAGAATTTGACAAATTAATTTGCTTAAAATATGAACTTAAGTAATAATGTATCATAAGTTACTAGTGAGAAAAAAGTAATTAAGGTATTGTAATTACTAAAATCTAAGAAATATGGTGCGAGATTGTAAAAATTATAGGCAACATTATTGAAGCAATTATTTTGGGTGAAAAAATTGAAGGTAATATTGTACTTTTAATGCGGATACTATAATAATATAATTCTTTCGGAAATTGTTATACTGTTTAAAAGACTGCAATTTCCAAAATGTATATGTTATGTTAAGATTATAAATGAATCACAAAGGCAGGCAAAATAGGATATTGCAAAGTATAGGTTGGGGTATTAAAAATTGTTGGAGTTTCAGAATTGCAGACGTGGGCACAGGACAACGTCTGTCGGGTCATCTAGTATATATACATATAAATGTGATTATTCTAAATTACAAATGTTCAATAATAATCAAATAATTTATCAAATTACCTTCACGCCATCTGGGCACAGTGACAAACATCCTGTCCCCCACGTTTCGATTCCTACTGGTAAACCATTTTCAGGGATAAATTGGCCATTGCTGATGGCAGTCAGTCTTTCTTCAATTGTTGGATAAGCAAAGTCTAACACACGCCAATTAAATCTTCTCGTAGCACTCGTGCAGATTGGCCAAATTTTAAAGCCCCCAAGAAAATGGCCAAAAGGCAGCATTCTTTGATTACAGACATCGTGCACTGATGAAAAATATTATGAAAAAATATTTATTTTTTAGTTTTAAATTGAAAGAAGAAGCTATTATTGGGGATAGGTTTTATTAAAATATGCAAATCCATGATGAATTTATGTTTTAGATTTCTTTATGTTTTAGCTCTTACTGAATTATAATTCATATTCAATATCTTATACAAAGTACTTATGTTTTTAATTGAAGTTTTAAGCATATTGCTTAATTAATTATTCTATACAGTAATAAACTTTACAAAAATACATATTCGTAATAAATATCCCATATGGCTCGAATTATTTAAAATGCTTCTTAATATAATTGAAACAATTCGTATTGCTTCATAAATTCATATAATTCATGAATTATAATGATATATTATTGTAGTTTAGTTCAATTTTTGACATCTAACTACAAATTATAATTATGTTATACTTGTTAATTTATGTTAATTCAAATTATTATATTTGTTAATTTTATGCTAACTAAATTTGCTTATTGAAAACCATCACTTCAGTCACCATTTTCATACCACAAACAATATTTACAATAAATCACAAGTGTAAAGTATTGACAAAAACAACTAGATTATACCTCAGACCTCAAATAATATTTAAGGTCTAAAATAATAAAAAATTAAAAAAAAAAAAAATATGTTTACCATTTAATTCAAGCACTTCAACACACTGCGCATTCTTAGTCAAAAATTATGGATATATGGGCGGGCTCTAATTGAAAGTATTTCTTTATATATAGCGTAAAAATATAAATTTTATTGGATATTGTGTAATTGCATTTATGAGAAATTAAATAATTCATATAAAATAATTAGAAGGTTATTGATGTGAAATTTTATAAACGCATAAATTAAACAGTGATAAATCATAAAAACCATGCAAGATAATAAAAACGTGCAAAATATATTCACAAAATGTAATATAAAATTACAGTATATATTTTTGCAAAATAGTAAAAAAACTGTTGGGGAAAAACAGTTTGTGTTAAACTGAAGTATCTTTTCTTAAAGATTATTAATGCAAATTAACTTCAAATGCAATCAAATTAACGATTTTGAGATTGTTAAAATTTCGAACTTCATGTATTTATTAATTTGTTAAATAATTAAATATTTTTTTAAATTTTTTATTTATATTAAAAAAACTATCCGTGGGTGATAAATGATAAATCTTTCAAAAACCAAATAATTCAATTGACCAGTATGATATAATAAAGAATTTTTACTATATACGAAGATACTTTTTGGGATAAAATATAAAAAAATTAGGAATAAAACATTTAAAAAATATAATTCTGTGATTAGAACAATTAAATTCTCTTTCCGAAAACAGTAAAGTTATAAAAACGATATACGCTACGATTTTACTAGATAAACAATAAAATCGACCGTTCTTGGTAATTAAATTTATTGAACAATTTTACGATCTGAAGAATTGAAGAAAAAATAATAAAATTCTGCATCATATCTTATAAGAATTGAATAATACGCAAATATTTTCGTTTAGTAAAAAATTTAATTATTATAGCTTATATAAAATTTATCATTGCATTTCTAATGAGCAGTCATATCCTTAGTAAAAGTTCTATGAATCATAGTGTCAACTTTCAATAATTATACAATTAACAGTTTAAAGTAAAATTATCTGAAGAAAGTCCACATCATTCAGCTTACATCGACTTAATCTCTTTTACAACCATTGGATTTTATCACCATCATATATTTAAACGTAAGGTAAAATGAAGAAAAAACGAATTTATTTCCTACATAGATATGATATAAATATATTCAGATGTCGATTCTAATTGAGGCAAATCGAAATGTATTACGATATCTCAATATATTTATGTTTACTGATCTCTTATTGATATTTATTAGGATTGCTGCTACACTTTTATCAATCGATTAGCACAAGTATTTTTTGGTGCAATTATTATCGAGAACATTTACAATTTTGTATAAAGATTAGAAAATGATTTTAAAAATGTAGATTATTTGAGTTTATAAAATACTTTATTCATATCAACAAAATATTATGGAAGATATTTAAAAAATGTGGATTCAAGCGTCAACAAATGCATTATTAAATATAGATACACTATATATTAAATACTGATCTATTAATTTATGTTATTTTATCTCTATAAATTATTTATTTTCACACAAAAAATTTACCAAAAAAAAACGTAGCACAAGACGTATATGATTTTTTTTTAAATTTCTGCAGAATTAAATATTCGATCAAAAATAAAATCAATAAATATTGATTGAAATTGAAATATTGATTTATTGTTTAATGATTAATGGCAATTTTTTAAATCTTTTCAAAGAGATAATTCTTATCACTATATATTCATTCATATAATATACAGTGACTATCTTAATTATTGCTCAAAACACTTAAAAATATTTATATTAAGAAGAGATGCCGAATAAATTCATCTGAGGATATATTTTTTACGATTATAATAACGCATATGAAATATATTAATTTCTGAACTGAATTGTGAATTTAAAATTTATGTTTAATGTATAAAACTTTGTATATTTTTGAAAATTTTGAAATTTGTTTGAACCGTATAAGCAAACTTTAAAAATTAAATAATCTTGGTACAGAACCCCAAAATTTTTAACAAAATTAGTACTCATGTTAAAATCTCTATAAAATATCTGATAATTCGATGTGCATATGTCTAATGATCATTTTAGACCGCCAAATAACATTTTTTTTACATTTTCCACTGTATCTCCGACACCTCTAGACCTGCCTTTTCCAAAAATGTATTAATATCTTCATTCCGTTAATACAAGTAAAATGTTTTTTGGATCACTCAAATCGGGTGCTCCGTTATCTCAAAAACTAAATTACCAGTTTTGGCACCTTTTGCCCCGTATCTTTGGAACGGCTGGAGTGTCTTCTCCAAACACTAATCAGCATGTCTCCCCATCAGTAAGAATCGAACGTTTTTTGAATCATTCAAATCGGTTGATCCATCCGAAATCGTTAACAAAAAATTTCATCCAAACACATATGCACAGACACACAAATACACACATACATCAATTTTTTAAGGTTTTAAGGCCAAAATGTTCAGAAACGTTTGAAACGTAAAGATATATAAAAAAACTATGTTTGATTTTTTTGCGATCACTGTAACTACTATACCCTACAGGAAGTTAAAAAACAGATTTTAAAATGTTACTCTTACTTTAATTTTTACAGTTAATATTTATCAAAATACCACCAATACGCCTAATACCACCAATTTTCAATATGTCTAGTATTATAATTTAGTAATCAGTACCAACCCTGTTAAAGCAATTAAGCGTAGAAGATTAATTTTCATAATCACTTGTTAATTACCCATATATAAGTAGATTATCAAGTAAGCAATCTAAATAAATAATCAATTACTTCTATTAATTACAGATATCATTGGATAAGATTTTCTGATTTTCTACTCACCGATGTGCGTCCGTTATGTGGTAACTCTTATGCTAATGTCTTATCGGAGTCTTAGCACTTATCGTCAGTACGAGTTGCACAAATGCACTGATCGAGATTAGTGATCAGGCAAAGTCTTTATAAGAAACGACTCCCTCGCTGAAAATGTTTTGATATCGAGGTCGAATTTTCCACCGATATTGTTCCGATTGATATCAGGGAACTGACATGTGGAATGCACGGGGATAAAAATAAAAATGCATTTTAGGCGTTGGAAGTTGGGAGACCCCCCATGGGTAATAAGTTTATTCTTTCAACCAACCATCGAGTTTCTAAGCATGAAGTTTCAGAAAATGTTATAAAATATCTAGTAAAGTATGTTCTGTATCTTAAGAATATATACAGTTTCGAGCTTCTTTGGAAAATCATGAAAACACAGCTTTTATTTATTTTCTGCCTGAAAAGGCATTCAGTAATTGTTGTGATTAGTTATTAAATAAGATTTTAAAATACTACCCACAGGTAGTATTTCAAGTTAGTATAATAAATATAATTATTTGACAATAATTGCAAGCAAATATTAAATATAAATATGTGAGAATAATTACAAGCACTATACAAAATATATAACTAAACTAAGTCTAATGTATCTAATCTTTTTAGTCTCCTGACAGTGTTCGCAGAGAGTAGGTCTTTTGCTAGTTCATTTGGATGGTTTTCAATCTTGACTTGTCTACTACTAATCTACTAATTTCTTCTACTATTGTTTGTATGTTGCAATCCTGATGAACAAGCCAATTAGGTACATACCAGTTTTTTTTGAGGATCTAGTTCTGAGCTCGCTGTAAGATATTTATATTAGATCGACTGGCGCTACCCCAGAAAGAAAGGCCGTAAGTCCAGATTGGTTTTAAGACGACTTTGTATACAAGAAGCTTGTTGTAGGTGGATAGTTTGGACTTCGGACCCAACAGCCTGTAAAATAAGAACATAGCTAAAACTAAAGATCGAAAAATCAGTTTAACTAAAAATCCCGTAGGTATACGGTTAAGACGGGTTTTCCCGTAGGTAAACGGTTAAGAGCGACGGGACTTGATTTAGATGTCCTGGGTTCGATACCTTAATATGTTTCCAAGTGAAAATAGCTTTTAGCCGGCATTGCTGCACCAATGAAGTCAGCCCTATTAGATGAATTCTAATAATGAAATCATCAAATATGGATAGATTAACCATTGGGTTACCATCTAATAATACGAAGTAAGTAAGTTGCAGCCCAACATCTCATAGGCCGAAAAGTTCTGATTGCTGTTAATTTTTTTTTATTCATTCAATATTATATAACAATCAGAGTAATTGATAGAACTCTATAAGTTATAGGGTTAAATTACACATGAAAAATAATAATAATTAAGAAATAAAGAAAAAAAAAAAACAAATAAAAATGCATTACAAATAAAGAAAAATAAATAAATAAAAAATTAAAAAAAATAGTAATTGTTCCAGTGAGCAATCGACTAAGAAAAACAATTTTTTACTAGTTAGTTACTTAGTCTTTATTGTTGCATTAGGATGATTGTAAATTTTAGCATGATGTCTAGTACTAGTATTTCTGATGATATCCACTACAAAAGGGATATTTTGTTGCTAGATGTTAAGATATGAGAATAAAAAAAAGTAAATATCTCCTTAATTCGATTTTCTTGAAAGTACACGCATATTTTGTCTGTTTTAGATTTCGAACTTTCTTTAATATTTAAAAGATATAATTTTTAAATATTTTTGATATTTTATATATTTTTGAAACGTGACAAAAACTTATATCAATTATTAGAATTATTTAGGATTATTGAACTAGTTCATCATCATAAAGAAAGAGATTTTGTAAACCATGCCTTTGATATCTATAGATCCTATATGATATCTATAGAATATATCCTATAGGTATCTATAGATAGTCCTATAGGACTATCTTCGGTTAAATTACTCGAAAGGCAAAAATACAATATTTTAAAATGCCTTTCATAAGTTGGCTTGAATAGAAATGTGATGTTTAAAAACTCTCATACATGGTGCTTATAATTATTAGGCTCCATATATAAAAATTATTTTCAATAATGTTAGAATCACTCTGCAGTTCAGTATTGGATAATCTTCTAAAAGGTAAAAATTCATACGATAAAAATGTATTTCCAGAAATGTGATTCTAACAAAACAAATTTTTCAAATTACAAGACACTTTTAAAATTTTTCAATAAACACTACTGAGCAAAAACGTATTTAAGCTATCGACATGAATTTCTTCATTTCACTAATATTTTATATCCATATATTATAAAAGTATTATATATATATATATATATATATATATATCTTTTCACATTTTTATAATCAATTTCTTTATTTTAATTTAAGTAATACCTATATAACGCGGAAATAAATCTTTGTAATCTACTATAATCAGTCCAACTTTTGCAAATACAAAATAAATGTTTTAAAAATATTGTTTATTTTGTACTTAAGCTTTTCTATAATTTATGATAAACTCGTTTAGTGCAAATACCTGTTTAATAAAAATAAAAGCTCGTTTATATTGTGTAACGCACTTAAGAGTTCATTCTGTCTATCAATCCAGTGAAGTGCTCTGATTTATTCATATATTTGTTAATTTTAATAGAATTAATAAATTAAAATTTTAAATAATTTTCTATGCTGCAAAATTATTTCAGAGCTTGAATTAGAATAGTTTTGAATAGAACTAAAATTATTATTAAGATTAAGATAATTTCTCGAACCTATGAGACGCTTTTATAATGGTTTTATAATCAATGAGATCATTTCGAATTATTAATTGAGAATAAAAATTTGCTCTTTACCATTAATTTCAAAAAACACATACCTACGTTTCTACGATTTGTAGAAGTGCTGAAAACGTTTTAGAGAAAAAAACGCTTTCATGCAGACTTCTTTTGTTTCTCTGTAAAATATTCTGAATATCAAGGTATTTATTTTATTTCATAAAATATATCTATTTTATAAAGCTTTGTATTTTGGCAAAATGGCCAAATTTAAGAAATGACAACTACTACTTTTACAACTATTTCTTCCACTAGAATTAGAGACATGTAGATAATTATAAAATGAAGAGTGATTTATAAACAGCCAAAAAAATTGTAATATCGTTCAAACTAAATGAAAGAAAGAAAAACATACATTTCTGATAAAATATGAGATCATTATTATAAAAATTAAAACGCTTTCAATGTCGTGCACAACTCATTTTGTCATTTATCAATATAAAACGGTCTCTAATATTGGTTTCTCAACAATATCAAAATAATTTCGTCACTAAATCATATTACTGTCTATAGTTCAATATCGTGACCAAGCTAAATATAAAATATTATATATAATATATTTAAATTACATATCCAGGATAAAAATGTCAATGACGGAAAATTAATTTTGATACTTTTATAATGGTGGTCGCATGATGATAATATAATCTTCAGAGCAAAATTTGAGTTTAGTAATTATTTATAATTGTAACTCAAATTTTGTTGCTGATTTCTTATATAAGTGACTAGTAGCTAAAACTATAAACAAGCGAGTCATATAAAATTTTTAAACAAAATCAGGATTTGAACAATTAAAATTGATATTTAACTATTGCAATTATAATATTGATACATCTCATTTATCACATACGTAATATTCATGAGGAATTTATGTCATATCATATAATAATCATATATGCAATATTAATATTTTATTTATTTATTCATACCAAAATATTTATATCAATTTTCAAAATATACAATTTACAATTATTACAAATATTCAGGTTAATAATGAAAGTCAATTAGAAATTTTTAGCATTAATAAAATTATAATTTTAGCATAGTTCAGTGTCAGTGATACGTTTTATGAGTGGAACTAATTACACGTGAATATATGCTTGGATTAATTTCGACTTATGAGTTGTACAAACAGTATTCAGAAATTATGTCACATACTCTTAATAGATATTGATATATCTGTGAGAAAATATGTTGTATCAATTTATATATATATATATATATATATATATATACTAGATCACTCGGCAGACGTCGTCCTGTTCCCATTTTTTAATATCCTATACTAATATTTACCGTTGACCTAAAAATAATAATTATTGTTTTTTAAATCACTCTTTACACCAAAATGCATATACATCAATATGAGCAATGTTAAATGTAAAACTGCTTTAAATGAATTGATGAGTCTCAATTCCAACACTATATTGGAAATTGAAGTCTTTTAAACGTTATAACAAATTCAGAAAAAAATAACATATAGTATCTGCGGTAAAAGTGCAATATCACCTTGGATTTTTCACCCAAAACAAAAGCTCCAATAATGTTGCCAATAACTTTTATTATCTCAAATCATTTTTATAATCTCGAATTCATATTTTAACATTCTAAAAAATTCCCTTAACAAACTTCAGAAAGATTTATCAAAATCCGAATGATCGTTTAGGAGGAGTATATTTACATGCATCATTACAGAAGAATTTTATATAAGAGATATAATTCAATACTAATTAAAAATTTATAATAAAAAGTGGTTCAATTTTGAGTTTTGTTCTTTTTGATATGATCTATATATTTTTAACAAAATAAATTAAAAAAAAAGGTTCAATAAAAAATGTTATTCCTTAGCAAATTTAGAAATGTTAATATTATTACATTCTTTAATTTCAAAAGGTTTAATATTTTTTTATTTTTTTTTAAATATAATTTAATTCAATCAGCCATAAATACATTAGTGTAGTGGCAGGCAGGCAGACAAAAGATAAACTTTCAAGAGACCATTTGGACCGTAACAAAAGAATAAATAGTAAATTGGTTAGTATCTACTTGTTTATCTATGGTTAGTATATTCCATGTAAATTTTCTTAATAAGTTTTCCTAATAATCAAAAAGCAAAATTTTAATTCCAACCATATTGACTTCAACTCGAATGAAGGTATCTTTGAAGGTCTTAGAAATCGTATATGTAATTTTCACATCCGCTTCACTATATTTTATTATAGCGTGAAAATATGCGATAATAAAATTATATTTGCATTAATCTTGGCATTTAACCTCTGTCGGTCTAAATAAATTAATAATCTAATCATTTAGAATAGTTAGTTATATAATCATTATTTAGAAATTCTCTATTTGAACAGAATAGTTCAGCCAGGACATGGATATAATTTCTATATTATATATAAAAAATAAAATATTATAGAAATAAATCAAATAATTACTTCTTATCACATAAAATTATGTATTTCTTGAATATAAATTAATGAATGCTCAAGTCAAAGTAAATAACAAACAAATACCAAACCGTGTACATGTGCCTAAACTGAAAATTTTATATCCAAAAGATACTAAAGTAATTAGAACACCTTCAAAGTTCAAAAATGACTCTATAGTAATAATATAATTACACAATTTATATTGCAGGAAAGGAATAAACATTTTTTATACCAATACTTCTTAATATTATACAAAAAACACAAGGAGTCAATCATAATATCATTTTTGATACAGTCAACATAAATATAAAAATATGGTTTTTGTGTTAACGGTTAATAATAAAATTAAATTATTAATTTTATAAATGCATTATTCAATTAGATGTTCATATTAAAAGTTTTACTCATTTACAGGTGCAAATTGTGTACTTTTCAATCATACCTGTGTGTCGTTTTAGTTGCTTTCGTTCAGGCTAAAGTTAAAAATTATTCTATCTAGAATCTTATACGAATTTACAACGTGACCTGGCTCAATATATATAATATATCAGTTTTTGTTCAAAATTATTTTAATACTATTTAAAATATTTCATGAGTCATGGGTAAACTTTTCATATTTTTAGTTACATGTGCATTTTTAATAATCTTACGATTTATTATTTATATTTTAAATTTTGTTTGTAATTTCAATCACCTCGAAAGTAGAGTATTTAATACATCAAATAAAATAATAAATAAAAAAAAAATAATGATGAAATAATCTTTTTAATCACTATAAATAATCACTGTGAAATTTTTAAATTGGCTAAATATTATTGACTGAATTGCAATGGTTTTTAACAATTACCAGTAAGTTGATAAACTTTTGTTACTGGTCCGTAAATTTATTTAATTAAATTTTGATAATTTTATTTATTTAATTATTCATATATTTATTTATAAATATATAAATTATTAACTTCCTGTAGGATTAAAATATTAAAAAAAAATTTGCGATTTCTTTGCGTTTTAATATTTTCTGAACATTTTGAACTTCAATTAGAAAAAAATGGACCAATTCGGGAACACGGGTCAACCTGACTTGTATAATTCAAAAAACATTCGATTCGTATTTATACGGAGACAAGCTGATTAGTTTCTGGCATAGGCAGGTCTAGATTTTTCTAGACCTTGTTATGATTTTATTTGCAGGTTATATTAGTGCTGCTTAGTTAAGATCAGCCATATTAACAATATAGCAAATGGAATTATTAATTATATTTTTATTATATTTTATACATATATAATTAAACTTCTGTGATTATCATAATTATAATAATAGCAATTAAATTTACATATATTTAATTATATTTGTTTTAAGTTCGTAGATAATGTATATAATTTAAATGGTTTTTAATATGTACTATTTTTTTCAAATGATTTCATTGTAACTATATAGAATTATAGACAACTTTCTAAATCCTGTAATTATAAGAAATCTTCCAGGTTTTGATTAATTAATCCAACACGCTTTAGCTGGTTGAACTCGAAAATAATCACATCGTCTATACTTTTTTTGACCTGAATTATTTTATATTAAATTTTAAACTATTACCAATTACATAAAGTTGGTATGGAATGATAGTACTTCAAGGGGGTTACAAAACATGATATAGTACTTCACTAATTATAATTTGTAGTTGCCAAAAATTCTCCTTTTAAATTTAACTTACATTTAACAATATCCAAACAATTTCTGGTTGTTGTAGTCATTAGATAGAACTAATATTGCCATAAAAAAATCGGACAGACCGTTTTCTCAAAAACTGAATAAACTTGGCACTTTTGTTCTTGGCACTTTTCGCCCCGTATTAGTCTTCACCAAAAACTAATCAGTTCAATCAGTCTCATCAATAAGAATTGAATGTTTTTTAAGTTATTCGAATCGGTTGATTTGTGCGCCCGAAATCGTGCACGAAAAATTGTATCCAAACATAAATACCTACTACACACACACACCTTTCAAGTTCAGAAACCTTTGGAACCTAAAGATATGCAAAAATTTTCATTTTCGATTTTTTGCGATTACTATAACTTACCCTAAAAAAAATAATTTCAATTATATAAAATGATATACATATAATGTATACACAAATATACAAATAAAATATATGAATCATGTATATATTAAAAAAAAAATGTTGCATTCCAAAATGTTAATTTATACGTACATTTAATTCATCAAGTGTATAAAAACAGTTTTGACTAATATTTATCCGATTTGGAAATTTTGAACTAAGTTAGCTGTAGAGTTAGTTAGGTATATATCAAAAGCTTTTCAGCCCATAATTTTAAGACATTTGTGAAAATAAAAATTCATAATCTAAGTACTGAATTACTTAATCTCAGCCATCAACTATCCGTCTATTCCACCAAAACAAATTTTTACCTGTTCTAAGATATGCATCAAGGGTGGCTTTTATTCTTTTATTAAAAGGCCGCTAAGCAAACATAATTTTGTGTTGAAAAAAATGTATATTTTTACGCCCTTACGTGGCATACCTTTTCGTTTTCTACTTCTATATATATATTAGAATATGAGTATTTAAATTATTGTTCATGGAACAAGGGTTAAGGGTGTCAGTGGTCATTTATAAAGGGCTCGTCGTTGATTAAAGCTCATCCATCATTTTGAAAATTATCCTTAGAATGGAGAATTCTTCGTTTTGAATTATTTGTTATGATTTAATAAAAATAATTAATTCTCATAGAACCGTATAATTTTTCCTTTAAATACTATGAATTAACTTCTGCTTCTAATTAAAACGAAGGTATAAATTGAAGTTAAAACTTTTATAAACGACCGTAAAATGTCTTTTGATAGCTCCATCATTTTCGATCCATCTCATGGTGACATCTAATCAGAATCATTCACAGAATAATGGAATAAATTCAGTGGATTTACACATTAACTGCGACGTTAACAATGTTTAAACACGTTTTATAGTTTTATAATTACTATACGTGGCTCCCAAGCAATAAAAATATCACTTGATTTATTATATGTACAACATATCATGAAATACAATCTGGGATTTGTGTTTTTTAAATTGTACAATTAACTACTAACATTGGTAAACATTAAAACATTTTTACAGCGTTGTATAATTGTTCTAGATATAAGAATCAGGGTAAAATTTATTGTTTCATGTTGTGAGTTCCCACCAAAGAAATTAAATATCTTATAAGAACTAACTAAGTTAGTTCAGAAATTAATATAATATTTACTAAAAATAAACAAAATTGCAATATGAGTATAGTATGAATTTGTATGTGACATTTATTCGTTTTTTGATTTATTAAAATAGGTTTAAGAAATCTTCTATAGCTTAAGATGATTTCTTAAACCTTTTTTTAAGAAATCATAATTTTTAATTCTTAACCTATTAATAAAGATTAGTTAGTGTTTAATGATCAAAGGGTAATTAGGGAAAGTCTAGTAATAAATTTTAAAAGGGCTTTATATCACTTACTCTATTAATATACTTTTTCTAGCTTTGTAAAATCAAGCTTTTGTTCTCTAAAAAAATCGAAAATGAAAATTTTTGCATAACTTTACATTTCAAAGCTTTTTGAACATTTTAGCATACCTTAGAAAAATTTGATCTATGTGTGTGTGTGTAAAAATTGTATCCAAACGTACATACACACGATGTTTGTATACAATTTTTCGTCCACAAAATCGGGCGCACGAATCAATAGATTTGAATGATTCAAGAAACATTCGATTCCTATTGATGGGACGACATGCTGATTAGTATTTGGCGAAGGCAGGTCTAGCTGTTTCAAAGATACAGGACAAAAAGTGCCAAGAATAGTGATTCAGTTTTAGAGGTAACAGAATGCCCAATTTGAATGATTCAAAAAATCTATTACTTGTATTAACAAAATGAAGAAGCGATTCAATTCTTGTGTTTCAAAAGCTGAAATACCAGTTTTGGCACTTTTTGCCCCGTATCTTCGAAACGGCATCCTTGCCATTGCCAAAAACTAATCAGCACGTCTTCCCATCAATAGGAATCGAATGTTTCTTGAATCATTCAAATCTATTGATTAGTGCGCCCGATTTTGTGGACGAAAAATTGTATACAAACATCGTGTGTATGTACGTTTGGATACAATTTTTACACACACACACATAGATCAAATAAAAAACAAATCTAATGTTTTTCAAATTATTCAAATAGGTTCATCCGATGTTTCATGTTCACGAACATTTGTATCCGAACACACACACACTTCCATTTTTTCTAAGGTATGCCAAAATCTTTAAAAACTTTGGAAAAGTAAATATATATAAAAATTTTCATTCTCGACTTTGTTGCAATTACTATAATTCAGTCTACGGGAAGTTAAAAATCGGATGATAATAAAATTTTTAGCTTTTTTCAATTTTAAATTATGTATCTTCTTATTTTATAGGTTGCTTATTTTCCAGCAGAACGTTATTTAAGAAGATTAAAATGCAGAAAAAAACAGATTCATTAGCAAATGCTACTAATGAACGCTCAAAGAAATAGTTTAGTCAAATCGATAATAATACCAATTCTTTGTATTATGCAGAAATGTCATTCATAATTGTAAATGCTAGCTTTGTTTTTACAATTATTACATATAATCAGAAAAATTTAAGGCAAACAGGAAACTTTTCTTCTGCAAAAATAGAATTTTACCAATAAGATCAATTTTACACAAAAATCGTTATTTTTTCCATCATGACTCCCATATGATTACAAATGTCTTTGCAGAGTTAACAGATTTTCAATCTAAATCGAACCTCTAGTAAAAAAAATTGTAGGTGCAATCAATTTGGATAAAAAATTTAAAGAATAAAATTAAAATAGGCGAAATAGCAAAATGTGAAGGGATGAACGGCAAAATAAAATTAGAACTGTACAAATAAACATAAAAAAATCTAAAACAATACGATAATAAACATATATATGAATATATTTATACATATGTATATACGAATATATCTCAAGATTATCTGAGGAAACACGTGCGTATAAATATCAAGCAATGTTATTAACGGCACACGTGAGCAGGTGTATTTCACCTGCTCTAGAAGTCTCGCTTCCTTAATGAAAAATATATTTTTTACATAATATTGTTCTTGTTTTTAAATGCGATACTTTTTTATGCCGACTTCCAAGAAAGTATTTCAAAGGACCACCGAATTATCGATTGTAAAAAAATGAGCGTTTTCTGATCCTTCGATTTCACGACCTTCCATTGTTTCAAGAGTTTTGTTTTGATTTTGTAATCGAGTATTTATCGCAATAATTGCATTTTAATTATTAATAAATACTTTTTTGGCTAAACAAAATAGTCATTTTACGTAAAATAATGAAAAAAATAAGATTAATTACAAAGATGATTTTTGTAGCATGTAGAAATATGGTATTTACCTTCAATTCAATATAATTTTATTTCCTCGAGAGCTGAAAAACCATCTTTGTACTTTGCGTTTGATTTGTAAAAAAAAGACAACAGTATATCGAATAAAAAGCACAGCATAGAATTATTACAATCATCCAGTCTAAAAGCTCAATGCCATAAAAATTGTCACCTTCATGGCCAAAATAATAAAACACAATACGTCCGAACAGTAGGTATATTAAAAAAATTTCGGTAGAAGCCAGACCCAGACAATAGTGCCACCAAATTTTCATTATTGCATTTGGTTGATTTTGTAATTTTCAATTGTAACAAAATTATTAAATTATTATCAACTTGAAAAAGGAAACTTGTTTTCTAGAGAAATTTTTCTTCACAGTTTCTTCACAGAGGAAAGAAGAAATAGTATAAGTAAAAAGATTAAAAATAGTAAAAGTATAAAGTAATATAAAGATGATTAAATGTAATGCAGTTTCAGGCCAATTTGAATATTTTTTTGATCTTAAATCTGAATTGCTATGTCTAACTTGTGATTACTTCTACGCTCCAAAATTAAAAATTATAAGAAATAAATTATTCAAAGAGATCTATTGTACAAATATACAATTAGATTATTTTGTATCATTGTTGAATTTTAGATAAAAAATATAAACGTTTATATAAATATATAATTTTTATATATTTAAAAATATACAATGTGTGTTATATATAATCATAGGCAAGTTTAATTTAAATGTAGGGTAGATAACACCGTATAGTTTGCATCGCTAATTTTTTGCCTTGAGTTGTTATATAAATAATAGGTTATCTTAGTATATCCGTTTTGTAGAATAAACAACAGGGGATAATGTATGTATTTTATAAAATAACTTAAGCCTAAATACAGTAATGAATAAAAAACATAATATCAGTCAAGTTTTTTTTAAGGCTAGTATTCAGAGTTCTAGGGTGAATAGTCGCTTCTCTCAATCCGATCTAAGATCATAGTATGGCTAAAGATGCCGAAATTTTATTTTTTATCATTGCGTAATAAAAGTTTAATATATTTGCGATATAAATTATATCAATACGTGCAGTTGTTTTCATTTGCTCCGGAAATGCCCGGAGCCCGGCAGCTGCAGTTTTTATGTAAAACATTTTTCATTGGGCCAAAATTATACAAGACGAATTATTTACACTTTTGCTTTTCAAGGATGTCAAGAAAACTTGAAAACAATAAGGCAGTTTCTAGAAAATTCAAATTAAATTGGTAAATGATAGAATATAATTTTTATTAGCTAAGCTTGCTAATATATTAGTGCTTGTAGATTATATTATTTTAAACCTTTTTTTATTGATTTTTTTGAATAACAATCTGTCTTTTTTGAAGACAGTAATTGGTAATTAATTTGTTATTTGTAAAAGATGGCAGTTTAGAAGACAACCTGGAGAAATGCCACTAATGGAAAACCAAAAACCGTTCATTGTTTTATTTAAACAGATATTATTAGAAGTGTCCATATGCATCTGTCTCATAATTTATCCTAGTATACTCTCTAAAATTATATATGACGTAATTTAATTAAACATCCAGGAGAGAAGATCATGGTGATTTGATCCTTAGGCAATATCACTTTGTATTCTAATATGTTAAAATTGTTTATATAATCAAAATCATCTATAAAACCTACATATTTCAATCATCATAAAAACAAAAGATATCAACTTAAATATACTTAAAACCTACTTTATATGTAAAACAGTAAAGAACAATTCATCATGCATCTTGGCGACAGTTTCAGTAAAAAATATTCATCATCAATCATCCCATTTAGTTACAGTTTTTAATATCATTTATACCTGACGGCATGGGAATTCTTGCATATGAAATTTTACTTTAGTTTCTGATATAATAATACCATAATTATTCAAAAATCCAATTTGATGACAGCTTGGTCATTGGCCACATACTGTGAATGTAAATTGATTATGGATATTTCTAAATTCTCAGATTAAAAAAAGTTGGTAACTTTTGATGACAAAGTTAGTGCAAGTGTGGTTTCACAATTTTCGTTAGGTTATTTGGATTCTAGTAGTATTTCAACGTTTTTTCAGTAGAATAAAGGTTTCTTCCATAAATGGAAATTTAGATACTATTTTCCTAGACAATATTAGAATATGATGTATTCATACTATTTTATCGAAAGTGTTTAAATATCAATCTACTTTATCAAAAAGTGTTTTATCGTTAGTTTTTTTTGCTATTTCAAATAGTAGAATTAATGAATCAACCGTTATTTTACAACGCAGACTCGACAATCAAAATTTTTGTATAAAAAGCCAAAAAACGGCTATCCATTTAGGTCTATCGCACACCCTTGAATGAAATATGTGGTTTTAAACAAAAAGTAAATAGATGAATGAAATATAAAGTCAGAAATATTCGAAAAATTACTGTAGCGCCACAATCCGACAAAATGACCTGTATTAAATCCACATTAGGATATATTAGAAGCCACGCGTCCCGGACTAATAATAATCTATGAGTAAAGTCGCCCTTTTGACCACAAATAAATAGCCGACGATTCAACCGCAAAAATCATATTCCCAAGAAAATAAATATACGAATTAATCTTATATTGGCCTAGAAAATACAGGAATTAAACTTTTAATATAAGACTATTCTTATTTTAATGCATCGCTTCGGAAATACTGTAATATTCGATATAGGATAGCGGCTTATTTAATGACACACCATAGATAGAGAAAATTGACCGTAAATCATTTTGTCAAAAATCGTTTTTTTTTAAAAGTAGGAAGTTTTAATAAACTTTATTGTATAAGTAAAAAAGTATTTTTCAGAGAGTAAATGATTCTTTTAAATAGTCAACTCTGTCTTTGCTTTATAACTCCAATCTTTTGGAAAAGAGCATACCTTTTTCTAAACTAACTGCAAATGCATAATTTAGCCAACATTTTGAATGATTTTTTGCTCAGCTTAACAATTGTGTTAAATTTAAGAAAACAAATTTGTTTCTCAATTCTATATATTATTTAAATATTTTTATTATTTTCCTTTTTGAAGAAAGTTATTAGGATTGTCATATTTAGGTAAATGGTACCTACATATGACAAAGCTCTACGAACATATATGACAATTCTATTTTTTCTAAAGAATACCGGTATTATATAAGTGTGAAAATTAATTTTTTAAAACACTTTTTTATAAAACTGTATTTAGTGTAGTGTAGTGTAACTGTATATGTATTTAAATCTGATCATTTATAAAAGACCACAGTTGATTACATGATAAATTTGGAGAAAATTTCAATCAATGAATTATAGGCAAAAGATGAGTTAATTCCAAACTTTAGAGATTTAGAGAGCAATGCAAATATTGTATATATAATACAAGAGGTAGATTATAAACTTGTATAATAGATGGATAAAGAACAAAACAAGAAAATTTGATCAAGACCGACTAAAACTGCAATATAAACTTTACATTTAAGTGAATATTTCAGAGTACAAAAATAAATTATTTAAATGTTAGTTATTGGAACATTTAAAAACAATAGTGTTGCAATATATCTTGACTTTACTTATATTGTGAAAAACTATTTATTTATTGAGAATTCAATTTCTTTATAAAGAAAGCTGATAGGGTTCGCAGACCATCACTTGCTTTTATTCACAAGAAAAAATTAAATGAAAAAAATTTCACACCGAATTTCAAAATAACTTTAATAATTCGCTATGAAGCGCAAAGGACCTCGTTTGGTTTCTTCACACAGAGGATGACTAGACCATTTTTTGTCAGTCAATTTCAGTTTTTTATGTGGCGCCTGTTTTGTACCAGGCCTAAGCGCCAAAGAAATGATTTTTTCAGATTTTTTTTTCATTTTGAATAATTGTTTAGTTGCAAATAGCATTTGCATTCAATTGTTATAGATGTTGAAATATTATTGTTAACGCCGTTTCATTAGAACTTTTTAAGAATATCACTAGAATCACATTAAGACCTCCAGGACATTAATTAGAACCTCTACACATATACATATATAGTAATAATGAAATATAATTTTTTTTGGGCATTCATCCTTACTCTTACACAAAATTAAATAATTATTAAATAGAAATAAAAAGTAGGTAATATAGAAATAATTTTAATTAGTCTAATCTACATCATGGTACTCAATTCAAATTCAGCATGTCTATATTAGTGTTCTCAGATGTCTTATATTATTTTTGTCCATAAATAATTGTATATTTAATTTTTTTTAACTATGTTAGATAGATCCAGAAAAATTGTTTATATCTGATTCACCATTCTTCACTTTTTATTTATTTTTATCAATTATTCTTACTAAACTAAAGACGATTCAGAACAAGATTCAAAACATATTTAAATTAATAAATAATAGATATCAGAAAATCTTTTTATTGTATTTTTTTATATTTAAAACAAATATATTTAATACCATTGAATTAAATATTTTTTTAATTCATCCGTAAAATTTTAAATAAACAAAAGGTGTTAATGTATTCCTTAAGAATTCTCTAACACTTTGTGACGATTGACCACTTAACATGTATTTGAAAAGATTTCACGCATTCAAGTGTAAAACTTTTAGGGACAATTAAAAATTTTATGATGATGAAATAGAGGTTTCTTTTTAATGATTTGATCTTTAGATAAGATGTCACGAACACCCACAATTTTTAAGTCCAAAATCTTATAAAATCAGTTTTGATATACCAAGTGATAACAAATGGAAATATATTGGAGTAAACCGGAGAGGAAATTTTGGAGCATGGTGATATGATATGATTCTTAGGAAATATCATTTTGCAATTCTATTATGGTAAAATTGTTTATATAATTAGTATATATATATATATATATATATAAATTAGAACAAATTTCAGAAATAAATTTCTAATTGTTTAAAAATATAAGCTCATATAAGCAAGAAACAACAATCAATTTTTATATATCTGTACCTGAGATAAAATGAATATTACTTTTTGATTGTTATTACTAATTTTACAGTTATTGCTATAGTTATTATCAATTAATTTTGATTTCAGAATTGAAAAATCTGTAAGCCAATAGATAGTGAATCGAATAGGCAGGTTTATTATGTACATAATATTTTTTTCAACACAAAAAATTACAAAACATGGAAATTTGAATGTAAACTTCAATCTCATGATTTACCTAATATTTATTTTAATGTGTAATTTAATAAAAAACATTAACTCATTATAATTTATATTAAAGCAAAATAAACCACAAATATTACATGGGCACATCACCGATGAAGATAAAGTTATCTATTATCTCATAAAGTAATCTGTTTTGATTTAATATAAAGAATATTATCTCAGGAATTACATTTAAAATTACTAAATTTAATCAAATCAATATAAAAATTGTTATGGAACATGTACCCAGACATTACTAATTTCTCCTACAACATTTACTTCACGCTTGATTCTGTATCAAATATCAATTCTAAAACTAGTTAAATTTGTTTGCTTTAATTAAAAATACAATGACCGAAAGAAAACACAATCGCAACAGATCAAATTTTTAGATAAATCTTTTTTAAACACAATATCATTTCTAAAATATTCTATTATATCTCTAAAATATTTCATGATGATTTGAGCCAATTTTGGAAAACACAAAAGAATTTTTCGCTTGTTCTTCGATTTTAGCGTGTCGACAGTTTTCGATTGGTTCTTTATTCTTTTCAAAAAGACGTGTGAAATCATTCTTAACGAGGTGGTTATGAAGAAAACTATGAATGTGACGAATTATTAACAAGAGATTTTTTAAAAATATTTTTTATTAAATTATATCGGAATAAAAAGTATCTACCTTGGTAGTAATGAAAACGATGATGGTATGAAATAAATTATTGGTGCCACTTTTGGATATTATTCATTTCTTTTTAAATTTAATGAATGATTATGCGGATATGCTAACATAACATGTTAGTTTTTATCGTGTTTAAATCCAATAAATCACATAAACACAGATTTAATATTCCAATTTACTACCATTACATATTTTACACATTAACTGCTTCACAAAGTAATATATTTTCGCATTACTGTGGATTTTCAATTTCATATTGACATTCTGAACTTATACAATTCAATGTATTCTACTTATATGTATTATATGATACGGGTTCGCGCATTTGTTAAGATTACATGAGAACTAAATCCACATATAACTGACTCGATAAATATATGATATATAAACGCTTTTTTATTGATAACTTTCTCGTTAACACGATAATAGTAATAAGTTTAAATTCCCAGGCATAAAAGGCTTTTGTTATACCACAAATTTTAATTTTTTCCAATTTCTTGCCAAAACAAATGGTCCAGAAACACCGTCAGGCATCGTTATGTTTCGAAATTGATTTTTCTTGTATAATCTATTACTTCAAGTTCATAATCTACTTCTTGTACAATGTATAGAATATTTGCATTGTTCTCTAAGTCCCTAAGATTTGGAATTAACTCATCTTTTGCCTATAATTCATCGATTGAAATTTTCTCCAAATTTATCATGTAATTGCAGATATCGCTTTTAATAATTAATAAGTGCTCGATCGATTCAATAAACTTTGCAAAGTGAATATAAATTATATACGTGTAACGTTTAATACTACTTACTCAGGAGCAATTACACAATAATTACATAGTAAGAAGCAGACTTGCTTAATTTATTGGAAAGATTTGATATAGTAGGTACATTTAAAATATTATAGATTTAGTATTTATGATTATTTTTTTTTAAATTTATTTTATGTTTTAATCATGTGTTTAGTTTAATTAAATGTCGTTAAATTAACAAAAGTCGAATTAATGCTGAAACTAGTGGGGTGTGTGGCATCGTACCTTAAGGCAAATTGCTGGAACTTCCCGTACCGTAGCGAAATGTTCGAGGAATACTGAATGTTTTCAAATAGATTATTATAAATATTGTAACATTGTCTAATATTTATAAGAAGTATATAAACTGAATTGCAAAGTTGAAATTATTTGTTTAAAGTATATTAGAACTTTATTCAGAATTACAATTAAAATCTGATTTATTTTCGATATACAAAAAAAAATTATTTTGAAAAAAAAATCGAAAAAAAAAAGATTTTGATACAATTTTTTTTTCTAAAATCAATTATTTTGTTAAAACAAGCAGGAAGTTCTTTGAATCATTTAAATAGGATGCTTAGTTCTCCCAAAAACTACCATTTTTTTAACATTTAGCTCTGTATTTTTGAAATGGCTGGACCTATCTTTGCCAAAAACTAACAACCACTTATCCCAATCATTACTAATTGAATGATTTTTAGATCATTCAAATCGGATGCTCCGTTTTCTCAAAAACTCGATTTCTATTTTCTGCACTCTTTGCTCTTTATCTCCGTAACTGCTGGACCTGCCTTTGCCAAAAACTAATCAGCACATCTCCCTATCAATAGGAATCAAATATATTTTAAACCATTCAAATCGGTTTATCCGTGCGCCCGAAAACGTGATCGAAAAATTGTATCCATACATTCATGCACACACACACTCACAAATCCTTTTTTTCTGAAGTATGCCAAAATGTTCAGAAACCTTCAAAACGTCGAGAAATGTAAAAATTTTCAATTTAGATTTTTGGACGATTACAATAACTTACCCTACGGGAAGTTAAAAATGTTTTAATAATAAGTTTTAATAATCATAAAGTTGTAATTTTGAAATTTTGCTTAGTTAAATTTAATTATGGTTATGAATCTATGTTTCAATTATAACTAGGTCTCCAAAAAATTTTTTTTTTAAATTATAAAATGTAAACTAGTGATTCATGGCATTGACCGAGTTCGTAGTGCATTAGACTAGATTTAGGAAAATATTGATCAATTACTCATGTTTTATCATAAGTAACTTTTTATTTAAAACAACAATATACTTACTTAATACAAATGCCTTATTGTTCAAGACCTTCCCTTACAATATTTAAACTTTATACTTGAGGAGACTAAATTTATTAAAGAGATCAATTTCTTCGAGCTCGTCTTTGCATAAAAAATATCGGCGACCACGTTCAAATCTTCAGATACAGTCATCAAGAGCCTTGGTATCTTTTAAATTCTACGATAACATAAGTAAAAACAGCAATAATATCGCTTAATTATTTTATCACCTCATCTACTGATCTAGAACAAGCAATGCCTTTTATAACCATCCCGTTGCGATTTCGTCTAGTCTTCATACCAAAAAAATCACAAAAAATGAACTGGTATTGTGACGCCTGGCTAATGGAATATGTGGGTCAAAACCAGACAGCGGTATTATAAAATAGTATTAGTTAAATCATTTGATAGTTTGAGAGCCAGTTTACTTTTTAATTTTTAATTTTTTTAATTTCTATTTTCAATAGCAATCAGAATACAGTAATTCTATGAGCTGTTTATTCTATGGCTTATATCATTTACACACACATTCGAACACACATATAAATTATTGTTATAAATATTATATCTTTAGTTGGATAATCACTCCAATAAGTAAAATCACCAATATTAATTTTAATTGATAAATCTATTTTTTTGATTCATATATTGAAATTGAAGAAGGATCAGCGAAAGGTGTGAGTCAACATTTTGTTTCTTATGATAAACGATGTATTGTTTTTAAGTCTGCTGAAAACATGAGTTTCAAGAACTTTGTGAAAAAATTAAAATTTTTAGAAAATCAATATAAAATTTTAACTTGAGAAAAAAATTAAATTCACATTCAACAATCTGTGAATTTATTAGTAAATAAGTTAAAATATTTTAGAAATTGGAATGTCATATTTACCAGAATTTAATTTTAATTATAAAACCACTTTTTGATCAACTTTTTCTATATTTTTTTCATTTAAAGTTATCGAATATAATTTGTTATTGTTGAATAAATGATATGTTGTAGGTGTCTAAAAGCTTTAAGTAAGCGAGGCCAATGAAAAAAAATTGAATATACATTCCACTAGTTCTTAGTCTATGGTTTTGTCTTTAAACTGCGGATCTTGCAAATTACAGATATGATTTTTTTACTTTTTTAGACCTAATATAAAAATTATTATGATTTATGAATTCATAAAATAAAATTTTATTGATTTACATTTTTAGCATAATACTAAAATTATTTTATTTTAATTAAAAAAAAATAAAAATATTTAACTAAACGACTAGCAAATAGTGTAATTATTTGCTAGTGTCTTTTATTTATTTTACATCCTTTTTTATTCCCCATATAAAAATATATCTAGTCATTTACATATATGTATGTCATTTAAAACATTAAATGATCTTGTATCTATTATTAACTTTCTAACAACAATCTAACAACACATTGTAATTTTTGCCAGTTGAGATCAATTAGATCATTTGCATCAACCTGTGTCTTTTGTACTATCTAACTCGCCTAAAAAGCTTTTAAGTCGAATCTGGCCTATAATGTAATAAATAACATTCAAACATCTTCATCTATTTAGATTTTGCAAAAAAAAACTTGTCGTTCCTTATCATTTGCAGACCAGTAAACATGACCAGTGCGGTTGGTCGGGAGATAAAAAGTGTCAAATTAAGACTGACTTGAGGAAGTGATAATTTTTTTTACAACGCAGATTGAGGCAAGACATATTCTAAATGGTTTTGCACAGTATAATTTATTATGTTTTCCTATGTGGGTTTGATTAATATGCTGTGGTTAATGGCATTGAGATAAGGCATGCACTAATTTATTATTATCATTTATTTGATTCAAAATTCTGTTTAATACATCTTTTTATTTATTACCTGGCCTAATCTTTCTAATTATTATCTGGGCAATATCCGTCTATATAAAAACTGCAAAAATCTATGTTATTGTGAAGTGGGTTCTGTAATTAAAAGTTTCTAGCTGCACCACGCGTTCAGGTCTCCTTTGTTTCGCAAGTGCAATCCAATAAGAAAAGTAAGATCTTTTTAATAAAAAAACAAAAATATTAATCAGAAGCAGAATATGAAGCAAGTTCTCCCATAAAGCAAGCGTCCATAAAACGATCATAACTCACGTTAGTTGTAGCAATAAAGTTGCATACGAGCGTAACGTATGATATCCATTTATCAAAATATCCGAAGCGTACAATTAATCTTACTTCTTATATGAAATTACGAGATGCCGTCATGTCAGAACAATTACGTTATTAAACAAATGTCACGCTAATTATGTTGTCAGTATAATCGTAACCGAACGGTACTCTTGGATTTTATCAGAATTGATGACTACAATAACCAGAGTTACCAAAGGACATTAGGTTAACATTGGAAACAAAATTATAACAGGGCAAATTGATTATCTTCTTCATCAGAGGTCAAATATCACTTTTGATTTCTCTTTTGGGGGTAATCAATTTACTGCAAACATGTGGTTATTTTGAAAACATCAGCAGTTTTGATTGTTTCCATGATAATACAAATGTGTGTGCAGAAATGCCTATATTATTCACTGGACAAGGTTTGGAAATAAGAATAAAAAAGTAAATGAATTGGGTCAGAGTTTTAAATATTAAACAAAAAACAGAAAGCAGATGATCGACCATCACTTGCCAGAAAAGTTAGAATACAGAAAATTGAGGTATTGGACACTAAAGCATGAATTATAGACAACAGAAGCGTGGTTTGTAAACAAGAAAAAATATTTATATTATTCGTAGTCTAGGGCTCGCCCATAGGTAAGCGGTTAAGAGCGATGGGACTTGTTTCAGAGGTCCCGGGTTCGATACCCACTTTGAGCAGCCTGTTGTCAGGCAACATTGACAACGATTTTCACTTGGAAATATAGATAGCAATATGTTTCCAAGTGAAAATAGCCCTCACCCGGCATTGTTGCACCATACTCGCCCTATTACAGAGATTGTAATAAAAATTTATCATACAGAGATGTGACAACTGTTTCGGTTGCCATCTGTAATAAAACAAACGTAGTTGTAAGATCTTAATCACAGCAGCTCATAGAACCCATAAGTTCTGACCGCTGTTCAAAAAAAAATGATTCATAGTCTGATAGTATATTTCAAGCTGTAGGTAAATATTTTCTACCAAATTTTCACTAATTATTCAGAATCTGTGGTTTGTGTAAAGACGCCAAACAGAAACTACTGCATAAATTGGGTATTCCATACACCATATCCCTTATAACTTAGGTCATTTTTCAGTGAAGAAAGTGCATTTATATCTGTTAGGAAAAATAAATTATTATCCAAATTATCTACTATTTGCTACAGAGTACCGGAAGAAAACAAGTGCACAATGTTGTACAGTAGATAAATCTGTTTGCAGTAATTCACAAAGTATTCGCACATAACGATAAGAAAGCCACACATTACAAGTTCACACTCTACAATTTTCTTAAGCTCGCGTTCGATTGATATCATCGGGATTTAATAAATTTGCAGTTCATCCGTAATATAAAGGAGAGCTGAGCAAAAACTTTCTCAAGAAATAGTCTTAGATTATTAATTACAATTATTAAATTATTATTCAGCAGGAGTGCATTTTATGCACAACATCATATTTCATCATAATTGATTAAGGAATAGTTCCATTGATGTTAGTTAAATTAAATAATTAGTATAATGTAATTGCAACGCCTCTAAATATAGGTATCAAAAAAAAACTATCAAAACTACCTATTACCTTAAAAAACATCTCTAAGATATTATCTGATATATATACCTCATATCATATAATACATTAGTTTTACAGATACATACTAAGAGAAAATAAATTTATGGCTAAATTTTGGAAAATAATGCAATCAGTGCATAAGGGCATTGTATATTATATAGACAGTACCACAAAGAGTTTATAAATTTATGGCTATATTTCGTACAATAAAGTAATAAGAGCTTCATGTGATAAATAAGTTTTTCAGTATCTAGCAAGAACTGATAAGTTAATAGTTAAATGTTAGACCATAATGCAATTCTTCTAAAAATATGAAAAAGTTGAATATCATCACAAAAAGCTAATATATTTATAGCTAACGTTTCGACAGAGGTTTGATTTTTCTAGAAATGTAGTTCATAGCTACTAATCTACTATACTAGCATGTAATGCCAAAACTATCAAGAATATTCTATATGAAATGACAAATTCTTTCTGACCTTTTAACCAGTTAACTGTGGCGCTCCCATTGAACTATACGCATAGTTTTTGTGTCGTCAGAATAAATGTATTATTTAGTTGTTAGGTAAAATCCCACCCACAAACTTATTTTATACCAGAATAGCCTCAAAGTATCCAAAATATCTTGAATTATCATGTATCATTTTGAGATCTGACAAATTTGAAATACCACATTTAAAAATAATTTTTAGTACAAAAGCTTCTACAACTGTGGGTTTCTGGATTTAAATCAAGAAAAGGATTATTCAAAATTATTCCAATTGGAATAAGGATTCCATATGAAAAGTTTGTTGGATCACAAATACGCACGATGAGTATACTTCACAATATACAAAATGCTGCCACTTTTCCATGAAGATAATATTTTCCCCAACGAAATCTTAATTTCACAAATGTTTCAAAATTAAGTTTATCTAGGATATGTATCCACATTTTGATTAATATTAATAAATTACATTGATAATGATTCAAACCTCTCATAATGTTTGTAAAATTTCGAATTTTTTTAAAAAAATGCATGAAAGTACAGCGTTTTCATATTTCCTTTTATAGGAAATTGGTTAAGAAGATATAGCGTCAAATGAAATTACTATTAAGAAAACAATATTTATAATGTAATAATAAAAATCGTCCACCGTCCATCTATCTATTATTTTTTGACTCGAAATCCACCCGCTCGTTCGGTTAAAGATTCCGCGTGTGTGCGGAGTCGAAGCGCGCGTATCTGATTTTCGTTTGTTTCTCTCTTCGATTTTTCTTTGTTTAACTGCCTTTGTTTTTCTTCATTTTATTTTATTATTTTATATTCGTCGGTGCGCGGCTTTCGATCGAGATTAAGACATATATAATGTCGACGCGCTCAGATCCATAAAGAAATCGATTCGAATGTCTCAAAATTGAATGAGCATCGGTAAACATTGCTGACTAGGTATGGATTTTGAGAAAAATCTAATTTTTGATACCCTACATAGACTGGTGGTCGAACGTAAAATAAGTGCTCAAACATAGAGGGGACTGTGACGTCACTTGCTGAGCGAACTTTGCCGACAATCGCGGAACTCTTGTGATTGATAAATGTCATATGTCATGTTTTATTTTAATATTATAAAGGCAAATATGATGACTGATAACTTTGTAAGAAATGATATTAATAATATTTATCATAATAGTTACTTCAACTCAAATATTATCCCTGATGGTTTTATTACAATATTATAATGGCAATTGTGTTGGCTGATAATTTGTAAGATTTGTAAAATCGGTTTATATATCATAAGATCTATGTTAGGAAAGTAAAATATGACATGTGACATTTAATCAATCGGAAGAGCTTTGCGATTGTCGACAATGTTCGCTCAGCAAGTGACGTCACAGTCCCTTCTATGCTTGAGCACTATATACAATAGAAAACATTTGAGGACTATCAATCCTGCTTGTAGTGTAATGTTTATGTACCCGTGACAAAAGTTTTTAAATCCGGAGTTAGGAAATTTTAATGGCTTATCAAACATAATTCAAAATTAGAACTCAAAACTCCTGATACGTTACAAATGAAACCATTCACAGCAATCTCAACACAAAAACGGTGCAATTAACGTTCAATGAATTTAAGGAAAAATACAAACGTAAACTGTAATCACATTGAAACTCACCAATTGAAAGAAGAAAGAAGATTGAAATGTCAATTGCCTTTAGATTTAGTCTTAGATTAGATTCAATATAACATTATCTTTTCAATTGTTAAACTAAGATGATTGAAGTTTTTCTTAGACATAGCTCTCAAATATTGTCAATTTAGCTTATAAGAATTCTTATGTACTTCTGATTGCTGAATAAAACAGAGTTAAAAAAATCCTGATTTATAAAACGACATTAATTCCAATCTGGTCATACGGAATAGAGCTTTGGGGCTGCTCTAGCAAATCTAGTAATGTGTAACTAGTACAGCGGACCCAATCAAAGCTACCCTGGCATCCTGGTATGTGAGCAGTAAAAGTCTGTAAGGTGATCTGAATGTGCTATATATTAAAGGGTTTTCAAAAATAAGATCTAGCTTTCACCATCACAAATTAGAAAAATCACATCAATTCACTTGTTGCTCCGATGCTCCTCATACCAGAATTTAAAAAATTTAAAAAATTATGGTCTAGTGACTTGATTCAATAAATTGTATCTAACAGTAATTCTAATAACCCATTAGAGTGACTATATATATTCTATTTAATTAATGTAAATCAAAATGACTCAGAATGCTATTAATGTTCTGATTGCTATTAATAAAAGAAATAAAAAAAAAAACTATCGTCCATCAAAATCCTAGAAAATTAAATCTAGAGTTGCCTCAGTAAGTTACTCATGGCAATGGTAAGATGAGATATTTTGTTTGTCCTCCACTGTATTTCGTGTAAGTGTTTAGTTTTAAATGATATTTTTCTGGAGTGTTTATTCTTATTCGATGCACCTCTGTATTTTATTTCATATATTTATATTGGTGATCTACAAAATGTGCGTTACTGCACAACGCAATGGCATTGCATGTAGTAGCTCAAGGCGGATCACGACTATGTGCATTTCGAACGCGTATGATCATTTATCCTGGAAATCCATTGAGGTAATAAACAGGAGATCGTAAATAATCTGTTTTTGAGAAATTAAATATTTCTTAGTTATCATATTAAAAATGGCATCATCAATTTGTCAAATAACTCACAAATATCAACGCAAAGCACCCTTTTCAGTTAGATAGGGAGAAACTAGATGAAATTTACTACGATTCCATGCCAACAGTTATAATTTTCTGTTGATATTTAATTTTTTGAGAACTCGTTCATTGCAAGAGGTCAAATGCACATGCTACATATATTTACCGTTTGGGTGCATATTCAAATCGATCGATAAATTATAAATGAATCAAAGTAATTCTTTTTTAAAAAGAAATCTTACGATATGTGAATAAATCTCTGCAGATTTTTGATTGACATGAACTCAGATCTGGTGATATGCTCAGAAGTTTTTTTCAGATCCGTTCATATCTGAAATTGATGCAAAATACAAATCTGAGATCGACAAAGATATGAGAATTTGATCCAATATTTCCAATTTACGGATAAAAATTTATTATTCATAATTCAATTTATTGCAAACAAAAATTATCTATTACTACTTTGGTTGTTATATGGAAATCACTATACCATTTTGTATATTCAAATATTGCAATTAGATGTTTTGAAAAGCAATAGATCTTAATTTATTTAAATTGTAAAACAATCCAAACTGAGTTTTTTTATAGATTGACGTTCATAGATTTCTGATCATGTTAGCATACCTATAATGTAAAAATTCAGTGAAGCAACAACTATTCCATTTAAGGACAGAAACTACTAGGTGTAACTGCAATTTTGTTTATCCTATAGTACTGTTTCTTAATTCATCCAAATTATTTAATTCTGTCGAAGGATTTCAAAGGCTCCTGCTTCTTGCTCCATATCTCCTTGAAGAAACTGCCTCTGGTACCGCTACGATTGAGCAGTCAAGCTCGGATATTGATATCAGTACATCGTCATCAAAACAAAAAAATTATTTTTATTTCGCGGATGCGTGGGCGTAAGTTTTATGTGTTTGTTTAAATGTTACTGATAACTGATGAAAGAAGAATTGCAGCCGTTCACAAAATAATAATCACGAAAGCCATCGGTTTGGAAAACCAGAACAGAAACAAAATGATAATATGGAGAAGAATTTCTACATATTTTGTTTAGTGTAAGTAAAAACTACAAGTGCATTTAGAGTTACTCAAAAAACAAATTAAGTCTATCTCATTTTATCTACTATTAAGTAGATAAATGTGGAAATATTAAATGAACTATTAAGTAGATCAGGACCAGTCTACCAAAACCAAGTATATTAAATCCACCAATTATAACAGACACTATCTATCAACTGAATATATTATATTGGTTTCAACGTAATGTATTAAATCTAAATGCATTTAAATTTAATAGTAAATGTATAATATTTAACTGACCATTACATGAATCTGAACTAAAAGCATTTATTCAACAAAGTTCTCTCAACTTCCTATATTTTATCACCAGTTTCAATTTTAGACTATATTTTTTTTCAGATTTAATGACCAATTGTAGCTTTTAGATGATTGAATGGACTGAACCAAATTCGTGCTCTCAAAAAACTTCAATAAATAATTACCAATTCTATCAATTTTTTGTGTAAATTTTATACCACAAATGCATTTAGATTCAATATTGGATTATATCGAATAACCAATATTATTTATTAACTAATAATAGTTTATTAACCAATGATTGTGTAGTGTAAGTGACTGAATAGTTGCATTTGATAAAAACTACTATCACTCTCTACTATATCCCATGTACCATTTTTACGGGTTTTCTGCAACTAGAGCTTTTATCGTGCTTTGCGAGCTTTCAAGATGGCGGTACTTATTGGATATTATAATTTACAAACCAAAACATTGTTCAGGCCAAGTATCGCATTGTTAAGTAATATACTTTTTTTTATACGTTAAAAGTTTTGTTTGAAAAACATTCCTACCTAGGTAGAAAACACTTGATCTAAAGTCAGAAAAGCATTATAACAACAACTATTGTCTATTATAACTCTCAGCATTTTAAGGACATCAGTAAAAAACTAGTGCATAGAATCAGTTTACCTTTTTCATTAAAAAATCTTACTAGTCATCAGAAAATAACTAGTGGTGTATGGCATCGTGCCTTAAGGCAAATTGCAGGAACTTCCTGTACCATAATTAAATACAATATTATCTATTATCAATATGTCGAATAAGGCAGTTATCAGACGTTACGATTCGAATAACGCATATGAAATATATGCATTTGTAAAATAAGTTGTAAAATTTAAAATTTATATTTAAACTATAAAGTATAAAGTATAAAATATATACGAAGTGAACAATAAAAATTAAAAAAATTGATACGGAACCCAAAAAAATTGCAACAAAATTAGTGCTCATTTTTAAAAATTGATTATAAAATATCTGAAACTTTAAAGAACAGATGTCCAATAATTATTTTTGACCGCAAAATTTCATTTTTTTCAAAAATACACACACATTTTTTCAGAGGTATGATAAAATGTTCTGAAAACTTTGAAACATAAAGATATGCAAAAATTTTCATTTTCGATTTTTTTTGCGATTACTATAACTTACCCTATGGGAAGTTAATTATAATTATGTATATAGGAAGTGATTCACGACAATAATAGAAATCGTATTAAATATTTCTTCAATAATTTTATACGATCTTATGAAACTATGAGGATATCAGTTATATTCATAAGTTAAATTGCTTCCTGTTTGCAAAACGCAGATAATTTGCTTCAGAATATATAGTATTCTCTTAAAATGCTGGGAGCTATTAAGTGATTTATCTAATGATAGCAAATATAATATAATATATATATATATATATATATATATATATATATATATATATATGTCTCCAGTGGAAATATGACTTCCTCGCACATCAGTTTCTTCAAAATTCTATAAAAATTATTTTATTATTTACCCTATGCAATTTAATCATGTGTCACATGATAGGAAAATTAGGAAAAAAACAGTTAAGAAAAAAATAATTAATAAAGACATATTATTGTGATTTCATGTTATATACGCACAATAAATATCTCATCCAAAAATATCTTCATTAGATTTACCTAATCATAATTCTCACCTCCATATCCTTCAGATAAACATTTTTTTACATATCTATTAATTAAAAAGATATTGAATGATTCAATTAATTCTCAGTTTCTTATCCAAAATTTTGTCACGTGTGATGGAAAATAGGTTTCATTATCGAAACTGTCGCCACATTTAAAGAATCTAGAGACGGTTCAATACCATTAGGTAAGGATTCTGTTATCTTTCTTAGGTGCCAAGAAGATGTGGTTTGAATTGATAAATAAGTCCCGTAATGTGCAAGACGAAGTTATTAAGTTAAAATTATATACAAAAATAAAATGGACAAACAATAAATTAATTACTCTTGCTTGGGATAAACGTCCTTTCTGCAGCACACCATAGAGGATAAAGTAGAATAGAACTAAAATTGTGACGAAAAAAAATTTTTTTGCAATATTTTATGAAATAAACCATGATCAAGAAAGAAAAGAACATAAAATTGTGATGTCTACGCGCCATAAACCTGCCTTCTGATAGAACACTAATAATAATAATACAAGTTTTTTTAAATATGCACTGACTGCACTAGATTGTTAATATCGAATAGTTTTTAAAATTTATAAAATGACTGAGAAGTCTATGAAATTGTGAAAGCAATACAGCATTCTTGCACGTACTCACATTCAGTTTTCAAGAGCATATCAAAGATATTAAACTTAATCATGAAATAAATATTTAAACATTGCAATTTGTGAACTTAATACATAACTTTAATGCGATAGAGAAGGTCAAGCAAAAATTTCTGAAATATATCTATTATGAAACATATAAAATCTACCCTGAACGTGGCTTTGACCACTTCATCTTTGAAAGAGGGTATTTCTTCTCTTGCCTCACATCGATTTATCTGTACAATTATGTTCTTATTTAAACTTTGCAATAATTCTATAGACTGTCCTCTTATTCTGAATCAAGCATCCTTTAATGTTCCAAGGCTATCTACGCGTTCACAATTATTTTTCAATTATCCTACTCCTAAATCTAACTCTCTTCTAAATTCACCTATTTTACTTATGTCCTCTAACTTTAACATAATAATGAAATAGATATTCACAACACTTCACCTAATCAAATAATCTCCATTTGCACACGTTATCCTTTTTTCTCTTTTAAAATATCTTATTATTAACTTCCCGTAGGGTAAGTTATTGTAATGGGCCGAAAATCGGAATTGAAAATTTTTACATTTCTCGACGTTTTGAAGGTTTCTGAACGTTTTGGCATACCTCAGAAAAAATGGATGTGTGTGTGTGTGTGTGTGTATGTGTGTGTGTGTGTATGTATGTATGAATACAAATTTTCGCCCACGTTTTCGGGCGTACGGATCAACCGATTTGAATGGTTTAAAAAACATTCGATTCCTATTAATAAGGAGAAGAGCTGATTAGTTTTTGGCCAAGACAGGTCCAGCAGTTACGGAGATAAGGAGCAAAAGGTGCAGAAAATAGAAATTGAGTTTTTGAGAGAACGGAGCATCCGATTTGAATGATCTAAGAAACATTCAATTAGTAATGATTGGGAGAAGGGGTTATTAGTTTTTCGCAAAGGCAGGCCCAGCCATTACGGAGATACAGAGCTAAATGTACAAAAAATGGCAGATTTTAAGAGAACTAAGCGTCCGATTTAATTGATTCAAAGAACTTTCTGCTTGTCTTAACAAAATAATTGATTTTGGAAAAAAAAATTGTACCATTTTTTTTTTTTTAAATTTTTTGTATATCGAAAATAATTTTATTTTTAATTCTGACTATAGTTCTAATATACTTTAAACAAATAATTTCAACTCTGCAATTCAGTTTATATAATTCTTATAAATACTAGACATTGTTACAAAATTTATAATAATCTATTTGAAAACATTCAATATTCCTCGAACATTTCGTTACGGCACGGGAAGTTCCAGCAATTTGCCTTAAGGCATGATGCCACCCACCCCACTAGTTTTATCTTATTCTGTATATAAATATTATTGTTACATTCTGTATTATATATAATTTAATGTCAAGTATTTTATGTTAATAATTATATATTATAATTTTGTATATATTTTAATTGTCATTCATTATGTAAAGTAATTGTATTTTTGAGTCCTCTTGGAAGAAATTTGTGGGCTATATATTTAAAAATAAATAAATAAATGAATAATAATTTACAGTTATTACCACTCAAAAGCTGTTAGAAAATTTATTGAACAACATTTGAATTTTAGCAATATTCACCATATTTACGTAGTATTTACTTCAATAGTGTATTTGCATCTTCTAATTTGCATCGTTTTTGGAATATGTTAACAGACATAAACCGACGTTTTCAAACATTCGAAGATTTTTATTTGTTACTTCATTTTCAATCTGCCTTTCGATAAGACAACTTCTACATACAGAAGCCGGTGATGATCGTGTCATCTCTGACCAAGACCCCTACAGATAACTTCCGATAATTTAATATATTACTTTTTATCAAAACTCGTGCATGTTTCAATTCTTCAGTCGGTATAATTTTTTTTAATTGATTCAAATCCGAATCAGTTAATGAGAATATTTTTTGCTTATTTTGTTTCTTCAGTATCTGCGTAGGCGAAAAAGGGTCTCGTGGCAATGATTGTGTTAATTGTGTTATCAGCGGTTTCATACGAAAGCTGTGAGAATGGCGGCAAATATTTATTGGAAGTTAGACAAAGGCGACGGTTTATTAGGCAGGAAACAGATTAGATTTGCCCACTGCCAGAATATATTTAAGGATAACTCTATACGAATTTATGGACAAATATTTGGTTTGGTCTTTCTATGTATCTAGTCATATTTATGAACAAGAATTATGAAATTAATTTTAAAAATTTAACTAAATTTAAATATAAAAAACAACCATATTAGGTTATAAAATAAAAATAATACTGCTACCTAGCTAACAAGATTTTTTTATTAGACTTTCTAGAGTGTTACGAGTGTCCTACAAGCGTTTACGAGAGTCCTATGAAAAACACAACTGATTGCTTACTTATACTTGATATATTTTTGTTATTATAATTTCTCTAATGCTGATGATTTCTCTTAATTTGATTCCGGAAAAAAGATATTTTTACTTGTAAACATATTTGCATTTATCAAGCAAAAACCGATGTTACTACAGTTTGACATCAGGCGGGCCAAGTTGGGTCGGACCAACCTTCTGGTTGGAAGGCCAAAGCTCCAACTACTGAACCACGAAAAAATTCGATTAAATTTCAATTGTAAATAATTTCATAAATAGTATTATCCCGATCCTTTGATCAAAACGATACCGTCATTGATTGTGATTTTTTTAATTGGTTGTATTTTGTAGACGTGTGTTTTATCCATCAAAGAAGAGTAAAAGTAAATATTAATGTGATAATATACCAAATAGTAGGGGACTTATAATTATAAACAAAAAAGATTTTTTTAACGTTTAAGTATCCATCCAGTTATTGAAAAAAAGTTGTGTATACATTTATTTATTTATGTTGTCTTGTCATATGTTTCGAGTGCTAGCTTAATCCTTACTCAGTAGATGAAGCATACAAATTCTTATAAAAAACAACACAGAATAAAAAAATATTTGATCAAGGGATGAGTACAATACAATGTTGATTTCTGCATTTTTATCATTCAATATCTGCATCTATTGCAAATGGATGCATCAGCAAATTTTTGGTAGTACTTAGAAAGTCTAAATCGAATGCTAATCTAGCCAGTAATTGGATGACCGGGTATGACTATGATATTATTTGTCCTTGTTTTTGTTTTACATTTTCTAAATAATTTTACAAATAAATTAGCAGTTGTGACTTGCTTGAAAAATACATTTGAAATATAAAAATATCGAAACCAATTAAAATATCAATTAAATTTTATCAATTAAAACTGTTTTAACACTCTGTGATTCTTATTAATTTATATTTAATTTTAATGTCTGTGCATAATATCATCAAGTTTAAACCGGTATAAAAAATTGAAATAAATGTTATTCAATATTATGTCGAAATGCATTTATTCGTACCCATCGATCACTTTATTACATTTGTCGCGCACTTTGACGATATTTAAAAGGCCGCGCGGTAGCCAACAACAACGTTAATTACGGAATCGGAGCAAAAAAAATAATGCCATCGACGAGAGCCCTTGGATGTTTATATTCAAATTCACACACTTTGTAAAAGATAGTCGGAGAAAGAATGCACACTAATTTCTTCTAAATACATTAATTGTTTAGGGCTGTTTCGGTTTAGAGCTCTCTATCTACCCTGGGGTACTCCAAAATATCGTTGAACTAATGGCGTTAGCGCAACAAACAGATTTTCATGGAATAAATGTGAAAGATTTCAAAAACATAAATCTAGAAACAACAACTATTCCTTCTCATGATGATCTGAAGCAGTTAACTACAAATTAGCATGAAGAAAATAAAAATATTGATAGTAGTGATTTCAGAAAAAAAGCAAAAGGAATGGTGATGGTCCATAAGATTTTGATCACTATGACTGAAATTGTGATCTAATTTTATAAAAATGATGCATATTATGACAGGTGCTCAAAAGAAAAACAAGGTATTATAGGTGTCTTGCTTAAAAAAATAGTATATAAACAAATCTGCTAAATACATATAAATGAAAGTCTAAAATAATCACTTAATCAGTGAAAACAGAAAGTGACAAATGACTGTGGAAAATTAAATATAAAAATACACTATTTTATTAAACTAAAATGAATTATTGTTTAGCTTTAATAAATGTAATTTATACACTATTTTATTAAACTAAAATGAATTATCGTTTATTATCTCGCACAATGTATTTCAAAATATTGAATATTTTCAACAAACTGAAAATATGATTTGTTATGTATCTATAGAATCCAACTCTCTCACTATATTAGCAAGTGTCGTTATATATGGATAAAAGAAAAATGCTTATGGCGTAAAACTACACTCGGCACAGGAGTAATTAAACACATGATCAAGCTTTAAACTCTCATCGAACGAAATCTCGATTAACAGGTTCCTCAGAATTCTAAATTATGTCCAGGTAATTATTTATTCATCCTAGCACCAGTGGCGTTTCCGAAAATTAATCAATGAAGCCAAAAACTATAATAAACTTAGCTGTTGATCATTTTTCATATAATGTGTGAATATTTGAGACAAAGAATTATTCAAAAACTAAACTAAACAAATCATATAAATAAATTAATAAAAACTTTTTCACATTAAACTATTGTTATCGATTGCATTTTGTCACAATGGATATCTACTCTATGTTGATTTTTTTAGCATTATGGACAAATTTGTATAATCAAAAATCTTACCCACAAATTGTTCTGAATTATGATTGAATGCCGAAGTTGGCAATTAAAGACCATGAACCTTGAACTCATTTTAAAAGCGTTATTTTCAAATAAATGGAAAATAATTGAAACAAAAATAAAAAATGTGTAACGTTTCCACTCTTATAAATTATTAAAACAGATTAATTTATTACAAAATAACTAAGACATAAACAGAAAATTGATACTTAGTAAATAAAAATCTATCAAGTTATAAGTATTAATTTGTAGTTTTTACATAAATAATTGCTATGGGTAGCATTGGTATTGAATGATTGTGAAATGTTTATTCAAAGTGAGCCACTGTGGTATACCAAAAGTACTTCAACACGAAAGCTGTGAGAAAATGTATGAACGTGTTACGATACATTTTTCATTGGTTTTATCAGAATTTATTAACATATTAGTCGATAATCAGACCGCGGCTCAAACAGAACCGCGTTCGCGGTGCTAAGTGCCAATACATGAAAGCGCAATGAGATTATTTTAATGACTATACAGGGATTGGAAACATAATTATATATGTATGTGTACATATATATACATGTTTTTGAATTTTCTTGCTCCCAGGGACTCGAATGCCTCCAAATTGATAAAAAACAATTCTCTGAAAGTTTTAGCTCTTAATATTAACTTTAAGATAGTCCGCACTCCAACCAAAGTTTCGATGGAAATAACATGGGTAAAATTTCATTAGCGACAAGTGAATCAAAATTTTGAGAATAACATTATATTTGCTTATTTTGATCAAAAATAAAAAAATTACAACAAAAATGATATAATTTATGAAATAAGTATTTACTTAGGAAGAAGAACCGAGAAACTTTAGTGCGGACTATGCTAGAGTTAATATTAAGAGCTAAATTTTCAGGGAGTTTTTTTTATCAATTTGGAAGCATTTGGAGTTTTGGAAGCAAGAAAATATGAAAACATCCATATTAAGGACCTCTCTAATATATATATTAAAAAATTCCTTCTTTGGGAGCGATGCTATGTAGACTTAGCTATATAACTTTAGCATTGTTTTTCCAATAGGATGAGGTCACCTTAGTACCCTAACTTGACCTCTGAAATCACTTGTAACTACCTCTGGATATAACTGTTGCCAATAGCTTATTGGCAACGTGTGCAAATAGCCAATGGAATAATCAAAAACAAAAATTTACTAACAATAAGAAATACTTGTCAACAACAAATACAAAATATAATAAAATAAAATAGAATAATTATAGCAGATATAGGAGCCAATTTTGCAGTAAAATAGACGATAATATAACGTTGATATATCAATTTGCAGCAGATAGATAGCATTTTTACAGGTTTGAGATCCAAGAAAGAAGGATAAGATAGCGTTGCCATATCTAATCCTTCTTTCTTGGTACTCAAAACTGTAAAAATGTTATCTATTTGCTGCAAATTGACATATCAACGTTATATTATCGTCTATTTTACTGCAAAATTGGCCTCATAAAATAATAAAGTAAAAGTTTAAAAAAATTGATTGAATGTTTTCTCGTTGATTGCTGTTCTTTTTCTCATACAATCTATTATCAATATGTTTATTAATCCATTTTTTTCTAACAAAATTTACTGCAATATTTTTTACAATATAAAAATAGATTTAAACTTGACTAACAAGCTCGATATAGGTTGAAATATGAGGACCAATAAATCTATAATTTTTAATTACCTCAGTTTTTTCTCTGGATGTTGTCCTGAACATGTGAAAATATTATGCATTATTTGATCATAAAATTATAGTTATATAACTCTGCATTTTAAACAAAATCGATCCGATAATATTCTAATCACTAATTTTGTGCGAGCGCAAATGATAAAATACAAACAAAAATCAAATAAAATTATAAATACGTTTTTGTAACTTTAAATAACGCTAATCTACTATAACCGGACAGAAGGATGATAAAATGCAAATTATCAATATTTAATTATCGACTAAGTTCTTAAATTAATTAAAAGCTTTCGATTAATCCGAACTTCGCAGATATTAAACCAAAATATCTAATCGGACTCTTGGCAGATTGAATAATGAACCGGCTTAATTCTAAGTAAAAGAACACAAACCTGTAAAAGAAAATAAAGTGATACAGGTTTTAAGTGTTTAATTCTCATTATCACTGATATCACATGTTTGTTTGAAAAAATATCGACATAAAGTAAGTTACACCTTATCAAATTTTGCTTTTGTAATACGGTCATAAAAATCTTCTTCATATTTAAAAAAGTAATATAAGTAAAAGAAGTTTAATTAATTCATTATCTATACCCTGATAATGATTTTGTCTACAAATTGCTATTTTTTTTCTATTTTCTAATTAGTAGATTTTATTTATTTCCTTGACTAATGAAAAATGTGGTTGGAAAATGTATTTGTAAGAGTACCTAGTAGATTGTTTCATCATTTTTCTACGTTTTAATTAAATTATTGCTTAAATGATAAAAAATTAGAAACATTTGGAAAACCATAGAAAATTACATTTTTATAATTTTTTAATTGAATTTTATTTATGTTTTGTGATTTTGGTTGATATGGTAAAGTAAGTATATGTATATATAAATGAAATATTCCTCAATTCTTTTCAATGATCTGAAAAAATAAATGATAAAATGCAGAATATCTATCTTTAATATTAAACTCAGTTTCTAATTCTCACAACGAAGAGCAAATTCTATTCGAAATCAACCCTGAAACCGAAAATTATAAGCATTTCAAATCTCATTTTAAATTCCTGTATACTTTTTGTTAAAAACTCCAAAATTAAGTTATCAAAAGAAGGGTTGAACAAGCAAGGAAAGTTTTTAACAAAAATCACCAATTGAGCATTAAGGGTAAAATCTATAAGTCATTTATATATCAATCATTTCTTTCGAAGTCTTTGTTAGAAATTGCATTGAATAGATTTCTAATAGACTGCAGAACAAACGGAGACTCTATTATTTCTTGATGATCACGCCTGCTCTTTTGTATGGAGTAGTTTTTAGAAGACCAATTTTAAAAGTACAATTCTGCGTAGATTTTTCTTTGTACGCAAACAATGAAGGTAAAATTCGAATACAATACACGAAACTATGGATGTTTTAAAGGAATCTTGTATTAGACGATATATGCTTATTAATATTGAAGTTTTCATTATTTCTTTTTGTAAGTATCTTGTTAGCAAGTTTAATTATGAAGTTGATTTGATTTTTCTCCTGTTAGTAGTATGTGTAGAAGATATTAATTATCAACTTCACGTATATATATATATATATATATATAAAATATATATATATATATATATATATATATATATATATATATATATACATACCACATTTATTTTTTATCTATTTCAAAAATCATTGAACCATTAATGTCATTTCCAATTTCTCAATATTATGCATCACTCATATCGACATTTATATCTAATATTTAAAATTTAATCTACTGCGACAAATGTAAAAGTGTCGACGTCGAAAATACTGAATCCACAAAAAATACCTCCCAGAATTAATGTCTAAGATAAATATTATAAAACTCGAATTCATATGAAGAAGTCCACTCATTTTTTATATAAAATATAATTTTTACATTTTACTTATATACCTGCCATAAACGGTAAGCGTATCGAATTTTGGTCACGGAGACCATGTCCGAAATATGTTAATATGCGTTTAAACGATGAGAAAAAGAACATGTAGATAGAAACTTAGTGAAATATATACAAAATATCTAAATTAAATAAAATTATAGGCAAAAAAGCAAGAATTTTCATACCCACTTCAAAAAGTTGACTGTCTATATGGCCATAGCTAGTTGTAAAGGAGTATTTATAGAAAATATAATGAGACTAGATTCTTTGTTTTATATAGTAAATTTATGTGTTCACAACATTTTGCAAATTTGTTTCTAATGCAGTATTAATTTTAATAATATTTAGCTATACTATACCAAAATCAGTATAAACACTTATGCTCTCATATATTTTCATTTGATGTACATATTGATTCAAAAATAATTTTTTTTAGTAATAAACTCTTTAAATGCACAACTCTAGGAAATTGTTCTATAAATATCCTGTTTCTCAATAAAACTATTCAATCATATCACTTGACAGTTATTATTCCTTTTTATTCACAGAAGGAGCTTAGTGTCTATTTTATTCGATTAATATAATATCTTCAAATAATAATGTATATATATATATATAAATATATATATATATAAATATATATATATATATATTTATATATATATATATATATATATATTGTCAGGGATATGCACCGGTCAGAGTACAAACTACGCAGTTGTAGTGAATTACTCATTGCTAGAACATTGTAAGTTTGAGATATCTTTGAGTTATCTAGGATTTCAAAGTCACATTAAAGTGAGCAAATAAAAGGCTTTTACAGATCAGCCCCCACACATTGGTAACAGCTTTGTTAGCAGCAGAAAGAATCTACAAATTTTGGCATCATCTCTGGGTGGGCAACAACATGATTTGCTGACAACGGCGATTCAACATATATATAAATTAAATATAGATGATATATCCAGATGTAATGCATTTACAATATAATAATTATATTTACAGATTTTTTTATTTCTCATATGATATATACATCATTATATTATATTATTAATAAAAATTGCCTCATTGAAAAATGATAAATTAAAGCTAAAATTCATTCCAGTAAAATTATATATCTTATTTTTTAATCAAAATGAAATAGAAAATAGAAAAATTAACATGTTTGTTTAACACAAACAATCTTTCTCTTGAAATGCTTTAATATAAGATAAACTTTAAACTTTTAGAAACGAAGCTTCGAATCCAAAATAAGTTAATCCATAATAAGTTTGTCCAAAAATAATAATAACTCTTTTTTTCTAATTCCGTTCCGTTTTTCCTAATAACTTCTTTGAAAAATGAAAGAATGTCCATTTTCGTCATTTTAATTTCATCAAAGTGTGAGGGCTCCAAACCACAAATCCATGGTTAATATTACCATGTTATAAAATATTTTACAACGTTCTTAATGTTAAGGGTTGTCAATTTACACCCCCGAAGACAATTATTTTGATGTTTTCATAACTTTATAACAATTCTATGTATGAAATGCGTAACGTGATATTTTGTTGAGACTTTATAGGTAAACAGAGAGCTCGTACACCTTGACACGAATGAAAATTTTAGTAATAATGTTATGTCGGTCAATATATCTTTTATAAATTATTTTTATGGATTTAAAAGCAATTTTTAAACATTCTGATATGCAAGTTTATGTCATCTCATTTAAAATAGGAAATACAATGCTTTCAAGTATATACACACAAAGAAGGTAAATACATTAATAAGAGCCCTTTTTGAGACCTTCAAAAATCTAGTAAACTAGTAAATCGAAAAATCAAAAAATTATTGGAGATTATTTTGTATAAAAAATTATTAGTAGTAATTATTTTATTTACCTATAGTCATATATTTTTATTGATAAAGATAAGGATTTTTATATTGGAATAATTGATAAATTAGTTGCTAAAGCTACAGAGATATTTACAATAATTGCATTAAACTCTGTCTTATATTAATGTTTTGGCATTTCTAAGTTTATGTTACCAGCTCTCTTACTATATCAATCTCTATTCTTCACAGAAATGCATCTTTCACGGGTTATGATTATCGCATCATAAAGTTACAGAAAACGTCAAGATTCCATGAAAAAATTTCTTAAAAATGCAATTTATTTTGAATTATCGCTCATATATAGAAATATAATCATTCTTATCACCAACGTCATAATTTGGGACAAACTAATGGTCAAATGCCACACAGATACAGGTGAAATTGTTTATAGCACAGAATTCGATCGATCCGATCATTAAAATATTTTTAACAAAATATGAAAAATTTTATGCTAACCTAGAATTTACTATATTACATTTCAATGTTTATTACTGACTTAGCAATAGGAGCAAATAAAATAATATTTCAACTTATGAAAAATTAAAGAGCTCTATTTAGAACAATATTAATAATTTGATATATTGTTAAATAACTATCATATTTATTATTATAATAATTAAATTAGCTTTGAATAAAATATAATTTACATCAATGTATATTCATTCCCGTAAAGATTGAGTAATTCGTTAATTGCTTCTAAAATGCAGGTATTATTTAATTGATCAGAAATATTCAAAATCAATAGTCCAAAATAGTCCAAATATTGAAATCTTTGAGTATTTGTTATTATATTAACAAAAATCAAAACTTAACGAGTTTTGTGAGCTATTTTGATGATTTCTATGATATGACAGAGATGGCAACCCAATGGTTGTCATATCTCTTGAACTTATACTAATATTTTCTAATAGTGATTAATGCTAAACATGTGTTATGTATGTAAATATTAGTTTAATTTTATTTCTAACTTCCCGTAGAGTAAGTTATAGTAATCGTCCGAAAATAAAAAAAAAAAAATTCTGCATATCTTCAAGTTTCAGGGGTTTCTGAACATTTTAGCATATCTGAGAAATAATTAATATGTGTGTGTGTGGATACAATTTTTCGTCGACGTTTTTGGGAGTACTTGTCCACCGATTTGAATGATCGGAAAAGCAATCGATTCCTATTGATAGGGAGATGTGCTGGTTAGTTTTTAGAAGAAGTCGTTCCAGCCAGCAAAGAGCGAAGAAAATAGAAATCGAGTTTTTGAGAGAACGGAGCATCCGATTTAAATGATTCAAAAAAACATTCAATTTGTAATGATGGAGAAAAGTGGTGATTAGCTTTTGTCAAAGCCAGGTCTAGCCATTTCAGAGATACGGAGCTAAATGTGCCAAAATGACTTTTGAGAAAACTAAGCGTCCGATCTGAATAATTTAAAAAAAAATATGTTTGTGTTAAAACAATTGCTTTAAAATAATTTTTTTTTTATTTCAAAATTATTTTTTTTCATATTTTTGTATGTCGAGCGAACGTAATTTTACATACAATAGTTATATATTGTAACGATAATACTAGATATCGTGCTAGTTAAAAATAACTTCCCAGATTTTTTCCCCCAAAACATTTCGAAATTAACCGATAATGGAATTAAATTTCACGTCCGTGAAAGGGTTTGACAAATTTCCACATCCAGGTATTGCTACTATATCATTATTATTGAATGTAATAACTTATTTATATATTAAAAAATCATATATATCAAGATCAACGAATTAAATCATTCAAATCGATTATTTTGAGTAGCGTATAATAATTTTAATGTATTGTGTTAGTTACTTAGCGTCATAATTCAGAATTAAGCTTTCATATGGCTTCGAACATATATGTGAAAGTGCACTTTGAATTGAGGATTAAAAATTAAAAGAAATGCCATGATGTGTTTCTGGAGTTTATTAAATATCATTTGAATTTGGTGTTAATTAATATGATCATATCCATTATGACTGTATATTCAGAAAAAATTTATATGGGACTTCTTTCAAAATATAAAACATTCTTAGCAGTTTCGTCTACTTTTCTCACCATTAAAGCTATTAAGCACTCCTTAATATTATGAACATATTAATTGAAGATTTTAGATATAATAAGGTTTTATACATTTATGTGCATAATATTCACATGGAAATAAATGTTTTGTTCTTAATTGAAGATAAAACACACACACAAATAATTATCACATTTTTAAAGTCTAATATTAAGAATAAATTCATATGTTATCCAAATTCTGAATATAAGCATTTAAAGTGAAAGCCAAGAGATCAGGTTTTCTGTCTTAATTCATGGTGTTTTTAAAATAAAGTCTATTTAAAGAAGTTCTGTATTTATTAGCTCCGTTGCTAATTTATTTTTATTCGCGAAAAATGAAATATATTTCCAATTTATGCACATTCTACTGAACAATTACATTTAGCAGAAGATGGTTTCATCTAGAAATATTAACTTTTTTTAACAATTTGTAGTTCTTTTCATCTCGAGAATATTTTAATACTTTCAAACAAGTACAATAATTTGTTTATGTTGTCCCAAAATAATATCTATAAAATAGTACAAAGCATTACAAATTTCTAGAATAAATTTAAGTAGATTTAAGTAGATAGTAAAGAAAATTTTCAGAAATCTCTCATTTTTATTTGATGTATATTTTTTTCCTTAGCAATTTTTGTCCTACAATATATATGTATATATATATATATATATATATATATATATATATATATACAGTGGCGGATCCAGCTTCGGCGTCAGGGGGAGGTCATAATTGAACAGTTTTTATAGTCCTCAATGAGTATGTAACAAATATATATATATATATATATATATATATATAAGATAGAGCGGGGCTTAAAGATTTGCGGGTAAAAAGGTCCACCACCAATATCTCAAAAACAAGTAAAGTTAAGGGTTTCTTAACAACAATATTTGAAAGTAGAGGAAAAAATGTACAACTAGCCATCACCCTGACTCTTACGACGTTAAAAAAAGCATTTTTACAAAAGATAAATTAAATAAATCTGCATTTCAACTCTGCTGGTGATTATTTTGGACAAAATATCAAATCAAGATTATATACAGAGTTATCTCTGTAAAAAATGTATCTATAATATTCATATTTTTCATTGTTTGAGTAATGTAGCTATTATTTCGTTAAATCCCTTTAAAATTAAAAATAGTAAATTGGATTGTTTGTCCTCTCGCCGTCCGATTTTACCACGCCTTTGGGGTAAAAAAAGACCAAGTGACAATTAGTGAGCTTTGGTGGTTTAGTGGGTATTTTAGTAATTTCAGAATTATAATCTTAATAGAAACAATAATGCCGGTAAATTGCAAAATCTGCGATAAACAAGTGTTTAAAAATCGTAGTCAGAAAAAAAACATTGTAAGCGAGGATGATGCACAATTGTACAGTAGTTCTACAGGAAAAACAGTTGTTATTGGTGACATTTTGTGTGCTGTGTGTAGACTAATTTCTTATAGAAACTCTAGTGGCGTATGCAATATTATTAATTTATCGGATAGTACAAGTGATTTATTTATTTACAGTTTCTATTAAAAATGATAGCGACTACAATTAAAAGTGTCTTAATAACTTCGTAACTTAACTTCCATATTACTATGGTAAATATAGTGACTATTTATTTATGTATTTCTATCGTTATAAAATAATATACAGTAACAATATAAAATATAAAATATAAAAAGCAAATAAAGTTTTAGGTATAATTTCAAAACAAAAAAACATTGTATATAAATATATAACTAGTTTGAATATAAAAGACATAAATATATATATCTAGTTTTATTTTTTAAATAAGTATTACCTTTATATAGAATATGTTCCGATGCGCGCCAAGCGCAATGTGCGCTGGTTTGCTATTGAGAGACGCTACTTACACGGATATTCTATGGGTTCCGCGTGTACTACCTTCGGTTTTTTCAACTTTTTATAAAAAGTTCCACTTCGATTTAAATATAATTTTGGATAATAAAAGTAAAATATACAGGCTTTAAAATGATGCTATTTAGAAAGTAGTCAAATTAACCGTACTGGTCGAAAATTTCAAATAAAAACTTATTTTCAACTTTTCATCCAGTAAATGACAATTTTTTAACATTATTCATTATAAATAATATAGACAAGATCAGTACAAATAGAATGACGTAAACAGTTTTTCAATATCTCTCATATTTCCGACAAAAAGTGAGTTTGAAAAAAGGGGCCACTTTCACATGTTTTCACTGATATCTCGGCCAAATGATGAGCTTCGGATTTGAAATTTGGTATATCGAATTTTCTCAAAATTACCTATAAAATGGCATCAAAATAATTTAAATACCAGGGTGGGGCCAATTCTGTATGGAAACACGCCCATACCCTTTACTTAGCCTTACCTTATGTATGTGTATTTTTTAAAAAATAATCTGCGTCTTTGACGTGAGTCAAAATTCGACCTTTCTTCGATGTTTTCTCGTCTAAACCGATGTTAAAATTTAAAAACTATAAAATGAAACTGGATAAGCGCTTGCGTTGATTAGTTTTTTGAGACAATTGGTCGATCCGTTTCTTTACTATTTGCAGAAAAGTGCAAAAATTATCGTCCATGTTTTTGTCAAAAATTCTTAACCGTTTTTTATTCGATTGATATCATTTGGAAATAAATAGTTTCTGTCGAAGATCGGTCAAGTCGTTTCTTTTTCATAATAGATTGTCACATTTTTTGACGATTTAAGTGAAACTTTGCATGGCGATAGATTTTCTACTCTAAATGAACGTACTAAACTATAATAAGGCCTGCAACAAGTGGTTTTGGCTTTTAAAAAATGCACCGTGTGTATGTATTCGGCTTCGTATTTTGTATGCGTTCGTTTTCCATCAATGTGTAATATTCAAACCATTTTTTAACTAGTTTGTATTGGTATTTTGCCTTTAGGAAAGTTACATTTGTTAATAATCGACTTTCAGTAAAAAATGAATTTATTTATGAGGGATTAAAGGTATTCCCAGTGGATTTACAATATCACACACAAAACGACGACATTAACTCGGAGTATTTTCTAAAGGCAAATTTTCAAAATTCAATAATTTTTATAATTGAACTAGTTGCCGTAGGATTTTAATGGTTTAGTATGTTCATTAAGACCAATTACTCTATCGATAAACCAAGTAAATCGTCTACTTTTAATTTTAACATATGCCAAAAAAACTACTCATTTTCTCAAACTTTGATGAATTTTCAAAATTAAACTACTTGTCGTAAGACCGTAATATTTCAATAAGTTGTATAAGTTGTCATGATATATATCATCAAAAAACGTTTCATAAAAATCGGCTCAAATATTTTTTTCAACGACGAAATACAAGCAAACGGCTCGGTAGATTTTCACCTAAAACTAATCAGTTTCATTCTCAACTAATATCTTTCGAACAGTTTTTGATTTTTTTAAATCGAATCGGTAGTTTGTGCTTAAATGTGGACGAAAAGTTTAAATCTTCTTTCAAAATTTCAAAGAAACGGCTCGTCCGATTGTCGCACAAAACTGACAAGCGTTAGTCCTCATTTAGACACATCAAATGGTTTTTAAATTTCTGAAATCGGTCCAGACGTTTTTGAGCAATCGTCGATGAAAAGTCTAATTTTGACAAATGCCAAAAAAACGAAACTAATTTTTGCAAACTTTGACGAATTTTTAAAGCTAAACGAGTTGTCGTGTGGCCGTATTTGTATTATCTAGAAGACTATGGTATCTACCGTCAAAAAATTTTTTCAACACTTTATTACAAGAAAACGGCCAGGCCGATCTCTACCAACAACTCATCAGCACGATTCCCAATATGAATATGAATGCCGATATGAATGATTCAAAGAAATTTCTGCTTGTTTTGACAAAATAATTGCTTTTGAAAAAAAATTTGGCTTAATTTTTTTTTCTAAACTTTTTTTTATATATGGAAATTAATTCAGATTTTAATATTGATTCTGACTAAAGTTTAAAACTTATATACTTCAAATAAATAGTTTTAACTTTGCAATTCAGTTTAAATAATTCTTATAAATATCAGACATTGTTACAATACTTATAATAATCTATTTGAAAACATTTAATATTTCTCCAACATTTTGTTAAGGTACGGGAAGTTCCAGCAATTTGCCTTAAGGCACGATGCCATACACCCGACTAGTTTTTATATTGATTAAGTCGTCTATTTAGAGATGTTAGGATTACTGAAATACACTCACAATCAGTTCAATTTTTTGATTTTTGAATGAAATTTTGTTCCTGAAAATCCTTAAATTATAGGGTTTTGGACTCCGTCGTTCGTCTATAATAAGTTAAATATTCAAGTTATAAAATGTGTTTGGTAACAAAATACATAAATAAAATCATTATGAAGTAATTTTGTTGTTGAATTAGTGTTTTATCTAAGTCCTAAAACAGGCTCAGGGGGGGGGGGTCATGACCCCCGTGACCCCCCCCCTGGATCCGCCACTGTATATATATATATTATATATATATATATGTATATATATACAAAATCGCAAAATCAAAGAAGGAGCAAACAAATAAAAACTAAACAAACATAATTTTTACACGAAAGCGGCGCGTTTAAGGTTGAAGATTATATTAGTATTATTAAGAATTTATACTTTTATGACTTTTATTGTTTTACAACAAACTCTGTCAAAACACATTTCAAAACATTTTTTAGATTTCTACAAGATAAATCAATTATGGAATTTCGGCAGTTTCTTATACTGTATATGTTGATATATTTTTAGCCAAAACGAAACGAAAATAAACTTAGTCAAGTCTTAATTATAATACGACATCATAAATGATAAAAAAAATCAGTAATAACAATACTTGAATATAAGTAATACTATTATTTAAATTTTGGCCTGTAAAATTATGCTTCTAGGTTTAAAAATGATAAATATTATTATACGCTTACAAAAAGCAATTGCGAAATGGCCTGGTATGTGTAATTTAATTAAATATAAAAATCAATACATTAATTTTTTAATGTACTAATATAAATCATATTATTATATTATTGTAAGTAATAACTTAATTGCACTACTAATAATTATATAAATTAGTTAAATTCTTTCTGGTATTCAATACAAAGGAATAGAATATTTTACTTTGAATTGGGGTAATGCTTCCAAACCACACAAGCTTGTTCTAATTAAAAAAATGTTAAATAAAAAATTTTAATATGTGTTGAATTAATTCCACAAATATTTTCAATAAATATTTGTAGTTATTTGACATCAACAAGTTTAATTTTATTTAATTTAAATTTAATAAATGTGCGTAAAATTTTCCTTTCCACCTGATTCCATCTCAAACCTTTCTACAAAATTTATTCTTTCGATGCTATCTATAATTTTAATGTATTTATAACTTGACAATAAACATAAACTAGTTTCATTCTAATTAAATACTCATTGCCATATTTCGTTTAAAGCTCACATAAAAACAACATCTTTGCTGGACAAATAACAAAAAACGACGTTGAAAAAAATATAAACTATATGCAAACAGTATTATGTTGTTAGACAAAACGAATGACATACCGATTTTAACACATTTGTCAGACAGGTAAATTTAATCAATTCCACTTTCACTGTGATATTTATCTAAGGATTTGGATATCTTCATCTGCGGTGAAGAATAACATGACCTCAAAGTCGAATCGGTTATCCAGAGCCGATTCTAAAAAATTGGGATAAAAAACTGTATTTTTTAGAATTAAATTTGTATTTGAACAATTAATACTAAGAAGTGTACTGGTATAGAAGATACACAGTAACATCATAATATTATTTTAATTTTGAAAAATTCATTCATTCATAAAGTTCAAAATTTAATTTGAAGATTTCTTTATTATTAACTTCCAGAAGAAAAAGTTAATGTTTTCATAAAAAAATACGTTTCGCTAATTTTATGTTTTTTCGACGTTTCATGCCATTCTGAATCGAATGAGACCAAATTTGGAAAAAATATGTGTGTGTATGTGAACAGATTTTTTGCTGTAAATCGACGATTTCTCAAAAACGGCTGGACCAATTTCAAAAATTTAAAAGCCATTTGTTGTATCTCAATGAGGACTATCGTTCGTCAGTTTTGTGCGACGATCTGCCAAGCCATTCCTTTGTAATTAGGAAAAAAGTGTTAAACATTTCGTCCACATTTAAGCTCATACTACCGAATCGATTTTAAAAAATCAAAAACTCTTCGAAAGATATTAGTTGGGAATGATGCTGATTAGTTTCTTGCAATTCGTTGTTGAAAAAAAAATGGAGCACCTTTTTATGAAACTTTTTTGGCGATATATATCATGGTTTTACAGAACTTACTGAAATATTACGGCCTTACGACAAGTAGTTTAATTTTAAAAATTCATCCAAGTTTGAGAAAATGAGTAGTTTTTGTGACGTTTGTTGAAATTAAAATTAGACTATTTGCTTGGTATAACGATAGAATATTTGGTCTTAATGAACATACTAAAACATTAAAGTCAAACGGAAAGTGGGACAATAATAAAAATTTTTGATTGATAAAAATTTGCTTTCAGAAAATACTCTGAGTTAACGTGTTCGTTCGTTCTCAATTATGTGTAATAAATCTACTCGGAATACTCTTAATCACTCATAAATAATTTATTTTTATTGATTAAGTCGATTATTTAAACATATCGGAAAGTTAATGTAACTTGCCTCAAAGCAAAATACCAATACCAACTAGTTAGAATTTCTATTACTTTAGATCTTTATTATTATATATTTTTATTTTTCAATGAATAATTGTATTGAAATAATTAATATTAGTAAGATCACTAGTAACAAAATACACAGTTAAAATTAATATTCTTTTAAATTTGAAGAAGAAGATTAAATTCGGGTCTGTTCTTCTCCAAAGATCTGTGTCACAAACCATGTGAGATGATCATCGATTAAACAAGAGAATAACTTCTTAGGATGTCACATCGAACAGATACAAGTTTAATTGAAATGTCTTCCCTACATTTCTTTCTCCTTGGTGGTTTCTTGAAATTTATTATATTGATATAAAAGATATTCGATAATCTAAAGATGTGACCAATATATTGTTGGAAATAATGTAATGGGAACGTTGTATTAAAATTAGTTTAAAAAAAATCGATTGAAGAGTCCAAATGTTGGAGAAAATTGCATAGATTTTGCAATAATAATTATAAATATATAAATATTTATATATTAGTTTAATAAAATATTATATCATTTTATTTTTTAAACTTAAAGATAATAAATTAATTCTAATGTTATTAATTTGAAAAATTATTTACTAATGAAAGAATAAAAAATTTCAATACCAATACATTACATACCAATTGCTTAGTACTTGGCCGAATCAACCACACACATATTAATGTTTGATGTCTTCATAAAGTTCATGTTCCAATAAACACATTATAATAATTGCTCATAAAATATAACGATACACAACATTTTTCACTTTTTCTAAGATTTTAATACTAAATTAATTTATAACATATTTTCATTATTTCAAGGTATTTTATTAAACATACACACTCGTCTACTACATATCATAAACTGGGTTATATTGCATATTTTATTCCGAAGATATGAGACACGTGCTTTAGCAATTTGATAGGGTTCACAAGACCAAAAATACAATCGATAATTAGATCGATATCGACGACGATTGATAGATCTGATCTGTTCCAACATTCATAACAGAGTTTGTTCTGACAGGACTACCAAAATTTAAATATAATATGTTGCAAAAATGACTACTGTGGAATAAGAAGTAGTAAATGTTAAATTGCTTATATGATAGAACAATTAACAAGGCATTTTTGCATTGTTTTTATATTAGAATTATATTAGTCAAAATATTAAAATTAAATTCGTAAAAGTTTTCTAAATAACTAAAAACATTTGTTGAAAAAAATATATATAAGGCAAAGGGTTTTAAACACTAGCATAAAACCTGAAATTTTTTAAAAACTAGGTGCAAATGTAACTTTGCCTTAAGTAAGGTAACCAAACGTCTCGGTTTGGCCGGGACAGATCCGCATTTTTATCTTGTGTCCCGGGTTTTTCTAATCTTTTCCGTTTTTTTCGACTTTTTGTTTGGCGTTCCCGAAAAATATCGGTTTGAACTGAATATTCGCAATTATTTGATGATAAAATTTCAACTACTCATCAATTATCTAAATGTGAAATTTATTATGTTACAATTGTAACATAACGTATATCATTTTTAGATTGTCTTAAGACAACGAGTATGCTTATTAATACGTTAAAATGAGACAAAATGTTTTTTTTATTAATTAATTATGAAGAAATTGAACAAAAATTTTATACAAGTTTTACACGTTTTTTTTAAAAAAATCAGATTTTAATTTTAATAAAGTATTTGATATTTTATTTAACATCATATTTAAGCTATTGACCACTCTTCTCCCCCGGATTAGCAAAACTAAAAATTGCCGCCCCGGTTTTTATTTAAAAAAATATGGTCACCCTACCTTAAGGCAAGTTGCATTTATGTAAAACATCAATTTAATAGATAAATATTTAAATTGTATATGATTGACTCATGTAACAGTCTATTTTTTTTCCTGTCTAGGTGTCAACTTGTCTACTTTTGTACCTGTCCACCCGTTTACCTGCTTACCAGTGGATTTGTCTACCTGCCTACCTGTCAACTTGTCTACTTGCCTACCTGCAATCTGTGTATCAATAGTTCTACGTGAATATCAAACAATAATAATGATTTGTAATCAACATTTTAGACCTCCAAATGGCAAGTATTTAACTTTTTTTGTTGCATCTCCCAAACTGCTGTTCCTGCCTTCATAAAAATGTAATAAATTTTTCACTCCGTCAATATGTTGTTTGAATCTTCCAAATCAGTTGCTCAGTTCTTTCAAAACCTGCTATTCATGAACTTTTTGCTCTGTATCTCCAAAACGGCAAAATCTGCCGTTGTCAAAAACTAATCAGAACGTCTCCCCATCAATTTAAATCGAATGTTTGTTTTGATCATTCTAATTAATTGAACCGTGCTCTCGAAATAGTGGACAAAAATTTGTAGCCACACAATACACACACACACACACACATACATCCATTTTGCTTTGGGTATGCCTACAAGAGGTCTTTCAACGTACAACGTGAAGATATGCAAAAATTTTCATGTTCGATTTTTTGCAATCACTGTAACTAATAATAACTATTATAAGATAAGAAATTGTATATAAACGAAGTTAAGATACGGTCTATAAAAATTAAAAAATGCTTAATCTGTTCTTTGCAGATAGATCAATATCAAAACTGATCTATAACAATTAAACTTAACAATATATTCATATTGTTTAGAATAGATAAATACATATAAATACATCTAAGGATTATTATGTGATCAGCAACAATTATAGAAATATCAACAAATTTATTTTTCAATATATTTGCATTTAATATAATTAATTATCTGCTTCGTCCACGTGATCCAATAAATGCATAAATTAAAAACACCACCTCGTTAACAATTTGTTTTAGAAGAAAGTTTGTTATATAAGACATGCAATAAATAACTTTGGTCTTTGATGATCTGCCAACATTTATAATGCTTCGCCCTGAGACAAATAAAGATCGAGGGTTGTATTTTAAATTGGCCTGCGGAGCTGTTTTTGTATTTTTGCGGTTCACCTCAAACGAGTAACATTTTTTTGTTTCTTGCAACCCTTGATTTAGGATCATAGTCATAGTAAAAAAATTCTAGTCTATGAATATCGCATGAGTAGATTACAATAATGAAAAATCTTGGATAGTTTTTTCAAGTTTCTTACATAAAATATTTTTAAAGTAACTAATAGTAACTTTTTATGTATACTTTAGTAAAGCCAATTATTTTTAATTATGATTTACCTTCTAAGCTTATTCTAAACATTATTTATTTATGGTTTATAAAAGTCTACAACTTCAACAATGACTTACAATTTTAAGACTTTTCGAGGTAACCATTAATTTCAAATATCCTAAGACCTATTCATATCGGAGGCGACAAAATATTGAGAACAATAGAAATACGCCCTTAACCTGCCTTTTACAAATGTTTATACAATAGGGCGTTAAATTTTAGAAAAAAAAACTTTAAAGTTTGTAGACAAATGGGCGGTGATCGCTTTCAATTAAACACTATTATTTGTACTTGTAAAAATGAGAAAAAAGCAAAATAAGGTACAAATATAAGGGCTCGTGCGCGTTTGTTAGAGTATGAAAAACAACGATTTATTATTTTTACGTTCGAAGAATGATTGAAAAATGTTTTGTTTGTTTTTGTATGAAAATGCAATAGTCATTTTGGTAAAATTAGTATAGAATTGGAAATTTTGTGCAAAGAGTTGTTTAATTAATAGTAATACTTCATATTCAAAATTAATGAACGAATGCTGTAGAAAATTAAATATAATATAAATGGAATATATGTACATGTATGCAAATTTAATTATATTCAAAAAAGTTATAGTTTGTAAGATAAAACTATGTGTTTTATTTGCATTAATTAATAATGATTTGTGGAAAAAATTACTTAGCACCATGTCAATTTTCTTAAAAATAAGCAAAGAATAGTTCATCAGATCAGTATAATTGTGGTTATTTTGTCTTTACCATTTGCTCGGTTAAGTTTTACAACAATCCTATACTATCTATTATAAATCCAGGGAATACTAGAATAGTAACACCTCACATTTTCGAGCAATTGATTAATTGTGAAATAATAAATAATAACAATAGAATTATGTTAACTGGATTTGAGGAATTAATATAGCATCTATTCATATTTAGAAAATTAATCTCACATTGCCAAAAATGAAATAAATATTGTCAAACTTGGAAGCAAATTTTATGTGTTTCTTCAAACAGATTGTGAAAAAGATTTGGCCATCTAATCAAAATATCTAGAAATATCATATTTATACATCAAATTTCTTAACATAAATTTATTAGATACAAAATATTAGCTAGGATATATATTAAAAATATATATCCTAGAAAACTACAGAAGATAATTATCCAAAATGAGATAGTTCCAATATATTTCTACAAAACAAGAGTAACTTGGAGTATTTTAGAATCTGTAATGACACAATGTTAAGTTATAAACTAAATATATATTAAGTTATTTCATAAAATATAATCAGTGGATCTCAAGATATTCTAATTTTTGTTTCCCTACACACATTTTTTTTATTTCACATGTTAAATTAGCCAGCAAATTCTAAAATTTGAAGAAAAACATAGGCAAACACTTTTTGAGCAAAAGTTAAAAACTAGTGGTGTATCACATCCTTTCTTAAGACAAATTTCTGAAACATCCCGAAACGTGATAGAACATACGACGAATAAAAATAATCATTTAACAAAAAATGAATAATCGTGGATAAAAAATTGTATCCAAACATATATACATACATACTACACACACATACATATAGGTACATCAATTTTTTCTGATGTATGCCAAAATGTACTGAAGGTCCAGATACGTGGATAAAGATTTATAAAAATTTAGTCTTAATTTTTTTTAGATGTTAAAAATCACATAATTAACTTCCCATAGAGTGAGTTATAGTAATCGCAAAAAATCGAAAATGAAATGGTATGCATATCTTAACATTTTGAAGGTTTCTGGACATTTTAGCATACCTTAGAAAAGATAGATGTATGTGTGTATGTGTGTATGTGTGGATACTATTTTTCGTCCACGATTTGTGAAAAGATGTGCTGATTAGTTTTTGGTGTAGGCAGATCCATACTTCAAATATGAATTTTAAATTTACAGTTCAGTTTGAAAATATATTTTGAATGCGTTATTGTGGTCCTAAAAAATATAACTTCAGACGGATTTATTCGGCACCTCTTGCTAATGTAAACTTTCTCAAGTGTTTTGAGCGATAAGATCGTCACTGTATATTTAATGAAAGATAAAATTTATGTGGATTATAATTAACTACATATTTACGAATGTTTATAACAATTGTTCCTAATCATTGATCAATATTTATTGATTACTAATTTTTATCTTCGAATTTGTTCCAACAATTTGTCTTAAGGCGCGATGCCATACACCACTAGCTTTAAATAGACAACTTGCGGTATAGAAAAGTTGAAAAATTAAAAAACCGACAATTTAAATTCAATTGCAATTTAAAGGGGCGTCTCAGAAGTTTTCTTACTTGGTCTATAAAACGCTTGTTAACAAGAAACACGTGTTAAGCGCCGTTTGACTTGACACCTCCGCCTTTTGAAATATTTTTTTCTTAACCTTATTACATGGGGTGCGTGCCGTTGTGTAATTATTTGTACAGTCCATCTTGGACAATGAACAATGAATGTGAATGAATGGGCTCACGTCGCGAAGGAAGTCCGCTAAATACATTTTCATTGGAAGGTGTCAAGATCGTCGAAAATTATTTATTGCGTTCTTCACGGTAAGGTAAGAATGGTCAAACAATGATTTTGCGCTTGTTAACCACTACCGCCTTTTACGTCATGCGGATTCTCGATACAATTGGAAAGAAAAAAGAGCATTTTCGGTTTTGTACTGACCAACAAATTGAACGTGATTGTTTTTTGGGGATTCCTTGCGCAAAGATCCAGTACAAAACAATATTGCTTTGCTGTACGCCAGTCAGTCAGTCTATCTGTCGTTCCATTATATACATTTCTCTCTTTATAATATACAATTTTTTAAATACTCAATACTTTTTATAGTTTTTATACATATTAGTATATATTCGTGAGTACAAATAGTCCCAATAACAATTAAATTTTCAGCCTTATACCGCAAACCCCTATATTGTACTCGTCATTTTCGTAACCGAATATTTTATTTTCCCATCAATTAATGAAAGATCGTTACCTAATTTTAATTCAGGTTTTCATACTTTTATGGAAAGTCGGAAATTACTTCAAAAAATATTTTTTTGAAAATTAGTTTTGGAACCAATATTCTTCATTAACTTCCCGTAGGGTAAGTTACTGTAATAGGCCGAAAATCGAAATTGAAAATTTTTACATTTTTGGACGTTTTGAAGGTTTTTGAACATTTTGGCATACCTCAGAAAAAATGGATGTGTGTGTGTGTGCATGTACGTATGGATACAAATTTCCAGTCACTTTTTCGGGCGCACGGATCAACCGATTTGAATGATTAAAAAAACATTCGATTCCTATTGATAGAGAGAAGAGCTGATTAGTTTTTGGTAAAGGTAGGTCCAGCAGTTACGGAGATAAAGAGCAAAGAGTGCAGAAAATAAAAATCGAGTTTTTGAGAGAACGGAGCATCCGATTTGAATGTTCTAAAAAACATTCAATTAGTAATGATTGGGAGAAGTGTTTATCAGATTTTGGCAAAGGCAGGCCCAGCCATTTCGAAGATACTTGTCTTAACAAAATAATTGATTTTGGGAAAAAAAATTGTTTCAACTTTTTTTTTGTATATCAAAAATAATTCAGATTTTATTTTTAATTCTGACTAAAGTTCTAATATACTTTGAACAAATAATTTCAACTTTGCAATTCAGTTTATACAATTCTTATAAATATTACACAATGTTACAATATTAATAATAATATATTTCAAAACATTCAAATTTGCCTTAAGGCACGATGTCATACACCCAACTAGTTATTATATTTAAATTAGTATATTTATGTGAGTACATGTGTGTATATCTCACATTTGATTCTAATAATGAAAACACAAATACCCATAAATTTTCACCTTCCTACCGCAAACCTCAATTTCGTAATAGTCATTTTCGTCAATTAATTTGTCTTCATATCAGTTAATGGATGTTTGGTACTTAATTTTAATTCAGGTTTTTTGACTTTTTTTAAAAAGAATGATTTATTTTTATCCACTCTTAAAATATTTTTCTCTATATACTCAAAATTTTCACCCACCTACCCGATTGTATAAGTCATTAAAGAAGTCCAGTCATTTTTTGATTTATCTGGCTAGATAAATGATCAATTTTATGAAATTATTTTGAATATATTGATCTCACCTTAATTTTATTCAAAAAGCAACTGTAAAATCTTCTACATAAAATTTAGAAATTTATTTATGTCGTGTGCAGTAGTAAAAATATCCTTAGTATAAAATTATAATAAATTTTATCAGCACATTTAAATTCGACCGCATGCAAAAATTATGGGTTAATAGTTGAATTTATAATTGTCCTTAGAACACATAATTGTAATTCGAAAAATCTTAACTCTTTTACATTAAAAATTTATGTAATGGGTTTTTATCACCAAATCAAAATATGTATGTAAAATTTGATATCATATATATTTTTTACAACAATTGGAATTTTTTACAAATATTTGAAAATATTTCAGAAATATCAAAAATATTTATTTCTTTATTTCTATGCGTGCGGGCTAATTTCAATTCAAGCGTTACGAAGTCTATAAGATCAGGTCATATTATCTAATATTCCATCAGAAGAAATGAAAAATTCACCAAGTAATCATATACTTACAAAACTAGGCGTCCTTTATATAGAAATAATATAATGTCATACGATATTCATAAAAACCATTGTGGCATTTACTAAAATTCTATTTTTTGACATATTACTGTCATAAAACGAATAATCGCTTGGTTATCCGAAACTAAAGGGTAGCGGAGGTTGTCGAAATTTGTGGATATCGATTTCATTTGGTTGACATATATATATATATATATATATATATACATATATAACTTATGTTATTTCAGTTTATATTTTCAGAAATAAAAGGCCTTAGTCATTTTTTCTTATCGAGTTGTTATACTATGTTATACTATATGATTGAGTTCAGGAAAGCCATCTAGATATATTTATACCATTTTGACTTTTTTTATAATCCTCAAATTAAAAAAATCAAATTTTGTTCTCTCTTCTTCAGTAAAATAATTGCAACGCACATCCTTAATTATCCAGAATTGTATAAGATTCGCAAAAATGATTTGTTTTCTCCTGTGTGGGAGTGTGTATATTTTTCATTTTGAGTGAAAATGCCAACACAAAACCAACATCTAAAACCAATATATCACTAAATGTCAAACTGTTAATTGTGTAGCAAAAACAATACCGTATGCGTTCGAATGCAAAATACACATAGCCCCAGGTTGCGAAAAAGGAAGACATACAAATCGGATTTTATTTAAATGCCACTTAGTTTGAGAATTCGATTCAATGGAGTTTTAGAAACAGGAGAATTATATATCTCATGAAGATACTAATTGTTTTGATTATTTTCACAGATGCCAAAAAAACAAATTACTATTTAGAAACAAATCCATATTTTGGAGTCATCGCTTGGTTGCAGCAAATGGCTACTTTCACTTGAAAATCTATTTCTGATCTATATTATAAAGAGAATATGTATATTGCTACAGCATGTTATCACATTGTCCAAATCATAGAATTTGAACTCAAATACTTGTATTTGTAAGGCCTAGATTGTAAAACTTTGGAAGTCGTTTGCTCAGAAAGATGATGATACGCTCAGGTGTTATAAAAGTTTTGCTATTATTAGATAGAAATAAAAATATAAATGAATAAGAATTAGTCCTTATCTGGATAATTTCGATATATACCAGAAAATATCGACAAAAACATATGCATTTTTATGAAAACTGAAAATTTCTACTATTTGTGTTAGTGATAGTCATGAATGATAGTATCTCCAACACTCCAAAATTGTTTAAAATGTTTTTCTATATTTTTATAATTAATGCTGATTCAAAACCAAAAATAAAATTCCTCAGAAAAAAGAATCGACCTATCAGTTCAGATATTCATCAATTTGAAACCATGCCTAAGATATCTCCTCATACATGCATTTCCTGAATGCAATGTAAAGTCAATAATGTTTACAGCAATTTGCTGACGAATAAATATTGCAGGACCGATATATCAGTTTGTTTTATTATTCATGATATCGTTTGGGATCAAAATCAATTATCATCATCTCCAAATCAGATTTCAAGTCCTCGAGGGATTATACAATACTCGGAATACATTTCGAGGTCCCAAAAATTGTACAGGCAAAGATTTTGCAGAGCGATATGAAAACAGATCGATGATCCAAAATATCAATATATCAAATATAAATCTTATTGTAAATTTCTAATAATTAATATATCATTTTATGAACTAAAATATAAAGAAACCATAAACTTCAAAACACTTAGTGTTCTAATCAGAAATAAATACGAACAGTAGTACTGATTTACAAAATTTGAAGATAACAATTTTCTTTAAAATTGCGTTATTGGCTAAATTTTTTTTAACATAATTGATGACGAGACATAAAAAGCATCTAATAGGCACAAAGATCACAAAATTTTGGACATACATTTGAAGTAATGGCCATGAGAACTATTGATTAATAATTTTGTTCAGTGAGAACACTTTCACTGAACATCTCAAAAGGCCAAATTTATTTCTGAAAAGAGTAGAGATCCCTCCTGATTTTCACAATATATCTCCAACAAAAAATCACGGCAAAAATCCTCTCTCAGTGAAGGGATTTTAAAAAACAATAATAAAAAATTATAATTTATGTGCACAATTAATTTCGCATATATAGCTACAAGGCGTTTTGTGCGTAAGTGTAATATTTGTGTGGGAGTAAAACAGAAATGCGTAAAAAAACTTTCCCTTAACCCAGATAATTTGCGATATCAAAAACGTGTATTTTTATTTTGCTTTATGTAATGCTCATGTGTTTATTCCCAGCATGATTATAGGGTGGGACTTAACGAATAAATTATTCAAATATTGGATAAAAATATTAAAATTAAATCCAGATATACAGAAATCATGAAAACGCTAAATTTACTAGTATTTTACTTCTAGGCATGTCAACCAAGATAAAATGAAGTTTTTATATTGCAAAATTAACCTGGAGTTGTCAAAAATAGCTAGCTTCACTAAACTGAGGAATTAGAAAAACATCTTCAAACATTTCAAAGATTTCTTTAGAATGATTCTTGTAAGACTTAAAATATCAACTCTTCTTGATGATAAAACGTGGTGGTATGATAATTTGGTGCGAAAACAAAAATGTGTGTTTAATAGTGTATATAAATAGGATTATAAGCTATCTTAAGGAATATTAAAGATTATGTATTATTAAATGTAAATAACGGGATTGCTGAAGCCAGACAATTTTATAGGATTTTTCATTGTTCAATATTTTATTGACTTTTAGAAATTATAGAAATTTAATTAGAAAGCAAGAATCAGTCACCTAAAATAACCATGTCCAAGCGTCTTCAGAAACAAATTTATGGTTAATCTATTCGTTTTAAATAATTCAAATGAATGTGCATACAAACTTTTATGGTTTATAAATATTTAAATAATAATATAAAAAATATTTTTTCATCAGCTACCTATTTATAAATGTTTTAAGGCAAATTGCACTTCGCGTTAATTACTCCGCATTTAACAAGAGATTAAAAGCGGTATTGAGATTAATTGCATTTGCAGATCAGAGAAGAGCCTAAATTACAACTGAAAAAGACGTTTTAAAAAGTTGCATTATATAACAAGGTATATATTTTGTATTTATTTAACATGGTAATATTTGGTGAAAAATAATAATCACCCGACATAAGAAACATTTAAAACGAGAGATTTTTTGTGGCTCATACCTTAGTAATTCCAAACATATTTGGAAATGTGTTTTCAACTCATATTTTCAAATGAGAATTGATATAAATGTTTCTTCATGTGATTTGAGGATCATGCTCCAAGGCACTTCTATATTATCACTTCTATATTAAATAGCTTGACCTGCCTTTCAAAAATACGAATTGGATTTTTATTGAGCAATCCAAATCAACATAACTAATGTCTAGCAAATTTAGTATCAATGAACATAAATACAATGATTATCCATCATCAAATAAATTTTATCATGTTTATTATTTCATTTCCATCTTCAAGTTTTTCTAATTTCAGCAACGTTTATTCGAATGGCTATTATTGCAAAATATTAAACAAATCCACTTATTTTTGCAAAATGTCACCAGTAATATATTGTATATCAATACCATTCATTCAATATCATTAATAACAAACATCTGTTCTTATTATTACTTTCTAGTACCGATTCTGACACCTGCGTTTAAATTTTTGTTGGTGGTACTTTCTGGTTTATTTCATGAAAGCAGATGTATTTTAAACTGTTCAAAATCTATAGACTTATAAAAGTGCATGCATATCATATAGAAAACCTAAAAATTGATTCAGATGATTCTCCAGGCTTGGTTTTTGAAATGATTTTTGCGCCTCTTACAACCTAAACTAAACTAAACCTGGAGAGTTACTTCAAAATTTGTATAAAGTACGCAATTCCTTAGATAATATTTATCAATTTATGCGAATTTTATATATAGATAATTTGTTAAAAAAAAGTTGTTATAAATATTTATAGATGATTGAGTCATAAAGAAGTAAATTTGAAGAAAGCTCTATCACATAAAAAATTCATAAAAAAACTTAACAAAAAACATTTGAAATTTTCACATTAAGTATGCTTCATTTTTAATGTTCAATATGTTTGTAATATTTTGAAAAATATTTAAATTTATTTATGTGATTTACAAAATATATAATTTATAATTTATAATTATTGTTTCGAATACAATTTTAATCATCTATATTTGTAATCAAAAATGAAGCATTTAAATTTCTATTTCACCCTAGTATATTACAATTTTCTATCATTTCTATCTATCAACCCCCACACTTTGCAGCCGCACCTTAAACCCTTCGTTTTTATTTCTACTTTCCAAAATATCATTTATATTATTGAAATTTTATTCTACATCTGATGTTCACATATCGATATGACAGATGTTTGCAAAAATGAATCCTTTTTGGAATGAAAGGGTGAATTTCACAAAAAAAATCTTTTAGGTATAAGCAAATATAAGCGAAGCGTGCCCACGAAACCACCAGATGCATTTGTTTTGATCGGCGAAAGGATAACAGCATAGGCGTACAATTTACGAAAATATTTATATTTTATGATAAATAGAGAAAATTGGTAAAAGTTCCAAAATGCTGAAACTTACTGCCTCTTGAAACAATAACCTATAAAATAGATCAAGTGGTGTTTAAGAAAAGGTTTTTAGGGGAAGGGTTTAAGAAAAACTCACGAAATAGCACGTGGGGTAGGGAGGCGTGATATCACTTGTATCTATTTTTACCTAAAGTTTTTTTTAAAAAAAAAAACAAACATATTCAAATAGAATTCAAAAATTTTACAATTTTTTTGTGACTAAAAATACACGTGACATTTGGTGGTGGAAAAAGCCACGTATCATCAAGGGGAAGGGAGGGTCCCAAAATTCTTAAAAAATTTATCACGTAATTAATGGATGCTCCTTAAAGGATTAGATGTTTATTAATAATTAGTAGTGTTCGTTTTTAAATTAAATTATAAAAATAATTTAAAATTAAAAATTGTTAAAATATTAGCTTAAATTCAGTATTTTTTATTTTAAAATTTTCAAAAAAAAATGAAGCCAAATAAGTAAGCAAAGTTAGTATAAGTCTAGATAATTTAATATATTAATATTAAAAAAATTTGATTATTGTCAGAATATTTTTTGCACAAGACGGACGCCACTGGAGTATTTTTCAATGTTTAGCTCGTGCTCAAAAGTTTTTGTGACGATTTACTTTTAGGTAACACGATCTCTAACCACTTTCCTTCAATAGTCGTCGAAGGTTTTCAATGACTTTTAGGGTATACTCGAAGTTTCGAATAGATTTCAATTGTGGTCAATCTTTACACTATTTATCTTTCTATTTCTTATTTCTTTAATTAATATAAATACACTATTTAATAAATTATGCAAATTTCCTGTTTAATTTGAAATCATATTTAATAAACTAAATCAATTAATTTATTCAATGTTGCTTCACAAGAATGCAATCAGAGTGCATATTGCTTCAAATCAATATCGGTGCACTATTTGAATTGAAGTAATCATGATTAATGTGAGAAATAAACATTTAAAATTTTTGACAATTATAGTAAATCAAATTATTAATCGACTTTTTGAATTAATTATAAAACGCAAGAAATATACTAGAACTATATAACACATTCTTGAGATACCTTACTGAAACTTTTCCATGTATAGATATATGAACATTACAAGAAACGTTTATAATTAGGCAACTGAGATTTAAAAATAATTAGATAATTGAAAAAAATATTAATACAATAAATATGTGCTTTTTTGAAATTTAGACTATTATATTATATATAGCCAAAAATAAATTAAAAATGGAATAAATAATGATTTTTTTTTTGAAAATTGCAATATTACTAAAACTCTAGAGATGAATACACTTCTGATCACACAAAAATCATTTACATATTTCAGAAGTTCTAATTAAATACCGATTAAAATTTGTATCGATCATAGAACAAATACACAGTAGGAAGTCAATATAATGATAATATTTTTAATGCAGTTTATATCAAGCTGGGAATATTAATTATGAAAATATTTAAATCTGTAGTATCAACATAAAAATGGAATAAAATTATGCTCAGTAATATATGGACTCATTTACTTGAAGGACATAACCACTATTTAATAGTGTATATGTTAAAAAATGGTTGATATTCATAGATAGGAAATAATCATATGACAAAAAATTGGAAGCACTAACTAAGATAATTTATAATTGTTCCTTGCCACATATGTTACAAATTTGATAATAAATTCATAAATATAGTTCATAATAATAACGATGTGTGTTGAACTGTATTTGAGCTATTATATTCTAGAATAATGGACTTACAACTGACTATCTATATATCTATCTATCTATCTACCTCAGAACTTGAATCCCGCGATTAATCAATTTCAAGTTTTTTCCAATATAAATTAAATATGAACAAAATTATGAATAAACAAACAACCCCTGTCGCAAAATTAATTATTATTTCTATTTAACAAATTGCTAGACAGACCCTTGGAATGATTTTTTGGCAAACGAAGCCGACCAGCCTTCTCAACGTGTTACTTTGAAATAAAGAACCAACTTTGATAACTTTCAGGTATTTCCAGGTAAACTTTATGACATACATAAAAGTGCGGCCAAACCTACTTTGGCGTTTAAATATTACATATATATATATATATATATTATATATATATATATGTATATATATAATAGATTACTTTATAAATTTATTCTTCATCCTCAGAAATTGTCTTGACTTAAATATTGTAAATTTATCAATAAATCATAATTGCAGTTTATGTCAATTAAGTCTAACTGTAGTTCTAGAAGTGTATTATATTAATTCCATAAATAATTATTATTCTGAACAAACTATTAAAATCCAAAAATATCAATAACCTATGTCAGATATTTGTTGACTATTTTTGTGTAACGATAAGTGAAATCTTTTCTCTCGTTTTTGGCATATGCACAATAGTTTTCGCTGAATTAAAAAAAATAAAATTGTCATTCTAGTCAATAAATTTTATTATTTTTATACTAAAAAACATGATCAATAAAAATCTATTCCAACTAATTTCTGCCACATCTATTTATATACTATTTGCTTATAATTTGCACAGCATGCGATTTGGTGGCCAGTTTTATAAAGAATAATTTTGCTTTTGTTATTTTTCTTGAGCTCTAAAAATATCTCAAAGTATCATTCATCACACAGTTTGATGAAAGTAGTAGATGAAATATCTATGTGGTATTTAATTTTCAGATCGGTTCATGAATATTAAAATCATTTATTGTTTAATGAAAAACAAATATTGATTTTCGGGTTTGGTTTATTAATCAACAAATTAAAATTTATTTCCTCTAGGTCAAGAAGACAAATTGATATGCTCAGCTAGAATTCAACACAAATTGAATTATGTTTTGGATGATTGATGGATTTGTTTTGAGAAAAGGTTTCTGTTTAAAGCATTTACACTATCAAGCTCTTCAAGAATAATACTCCTTGGTAAAGCTCTTAAGTTTCAAAGCTTCAAATATTCTATGAAATAATATACAATTTTTTTTCCAAAAGCAATTGTTTTACCAACACAAGCAAAACGTTTTTTAAATCATTCATTTCGAATGCTTAATTTTCTCAAAAACTGCCATTCTTTGTACATTTAGCTCAGTATCTTCGACACGGCTGGACCTGTTTTTACTAAAAACTAAACACCACTTCTCCCCATCATTACGAATTGAATTTTTGGATCATTCAAATCGGATGCTCCGTTCTCTCAAAAACTCGATTTCTATTTTCTGCACCTTTTGCCCCGTAACTCCGTAACTGTTAGACCTGCCTTTGCCAAAAACTAATCGGCACATCTCCCTATCAATAGGAATCGAATGTTTTTTAAACCATTCAAATCGGTTGACCTGTGCGCCCGAAAACCTGAACGAAAACTGCTATCCATACATATATACACACATACATATCCATTTTTTCTGAGGAATGCCAAAATGTTCAGAAACTGATTTTCAATTTTCATACATATGTTACACACACACACATATCCATTTTTTCTGAGGAACGCCAAAATATTCAGAAACCGATTTTCAATTTCGATTTTTGGATGATTACAATAACTTACCCTACGGGAAGATAAAAATAAAGAGCAATAAGGCCGAACAATATTTTTCTATATTAATCAAATATCTTATAAATATTTTGAACAAAAATCAGAACTTCATAATCAAAAAAGACTTCATAGCCTATTGTGATGACTATGGTTGTTTTTCAGAAGGCGGTTGGCTTAAGTTCTATTTGAAATGTTTTTGTTCATGAAACAAAATTTAATGCCTAAAATGATGTTTGCTGATTTTCACTTAGAAACATATTATTTATCTTTCCAAGTAAGAATCGATGCCACTGCTGCTTGACATCAGGTTGCAATAGGAAGATATCGCACCTGCAATCTTCTGGTTCGAAAGACATAACCACTAAGCCATGGGGAAGCCATTATTGACCAATAAGGATAAAAAATATGTACAAGACTGAAAGAACTAAACTGATTGTATGGAAAGGATGTGTCGACATTAAGTGTGCAATATTGATGTGGAACATATTATTTATCGAAACCTATTATATAACAAGTGAGAATCGATGCCACTGCTGCTTTGCATCAGGTTGTCATAGGCAGATGCAATCTTCTGGCTCGAAGTACGTAACCACCAAGCCATGGGAAAGCCATTATTAACCAATAGAGATAAAAATTAGGTACAAGACAGAAAGAACTAAACTGATTGTATGGAAAGGATGTGTCGACATTAAGTGTGCAATATTGATGTGGAACATATTATTTATCGAAACCTATTATATAACAAGTGAGAATCGATGCTACTGCTGCTTTGCATCAGGTTGTCATAGATAGATGTAATCTTCTGGCTCAGAAGACATAACGACTAGCGATGGGAAAGCCATTATCAACCAATGAGAATAAAAGTTATGTACAAGACAGAAAGTTATGTACTGATTGTATGAAAAGGATGTGTTGACATTAAGTGTGCAATATTGGATTGGACCATATTATCTATCAGATGGAATCTTCTGGCTCGAAGGATATAACCACTAAGCCATGGGGAAGCCATTATTGGCCAATAAGGATAAAAATTATGTACAAGACAGAAAGAACTAAACTGATTGTATGAAGGGGATGTGTTGACATTAAGTTTGCAATATTGACGTGGAACATATTATCTATCAAAACCTATGATCTATCTTTCCAAGTGAGAATCGATGCTACAACTGCTTGGCATCAGGTTGTCATAGGCAGATGTAATCTTCTGGCTCAAAATACATAACTACTAAGCCACGGAAAACCATTATAAACCAATTAGGATTAAAATTATATACAAGACAGAAAGAGCTATACTGATTGTATGAAAAGGATGTGTTGACATTAAGTATGCAATATAGACGTGAAACATATTATATCTATCGAAACCTATTATCTATGTAGTGAGAATCGATGCCACTACTGCTTTGCATCAGGTTGTCATAGGCAGATGCAATCTTCTGGCTCGAAGTACATAACTACTAAGCCATGGGAAAGCCATTATTAACCAATAGTATAAAAATTATCTACAAGACAAAAAGAACTAAACAGATTGTATGAAAAGGATGTGTTGGCATTAAGTGTGCAATATTGATGTGGAACATATTATCTATCGAAACCTATTATATAACAAGTGAGAATTGATGCCACTGCTCCTTTGCATCAGGTTGTCATAGGCAGATGTAATCTTCTGGCTCGAAGTACATAACCACTAAGCCACGGGAAAGCCATTATTAACCAATAAGGATAGAAGTTATATACAGGACAGAAAAAACTATACTGATTGTATTGAAAGGATGTGTTGACATTAAGTGTGCAAAATTGACGTGGAATATATTATCTATCGAAACCTATTATATAACAAGTGAGAATCGATGCCACTGCTGCTTTGCATCAGGTTGTCATAGGCAGATGTAATCTTCTGGCTCGAAGTACATAACCACTAAGCCACGGGAAAGCCATTATTAACCAATAAGAATAAAAGTTTTGTACAAGTCAGAAAAGAACTAAACTGATTTATGAAAAGGATGTGTTGGCATTAAGTGTGCAACGTTGATGTGGAACATATTATTTATCGAAACCTATTATCTATCAAGTGAGAATCGATGCCACTGCTGCTTTGCATCAGGTTGTCATAGGCAGATGCAATCTTCTGACTCGAAGTACATAACCACTAAGCCATGAAAAAACCATTATTAACCAATAAGGATAAAAATTATATACAAGACAGAAAGAGCTATACTGATTGTATGGAAAGGATGTGTTGACATTAAGTGTGCAATATTGGCGTGGACCATATTATCTATCGAAATCAATTATCTATCTTTCCAAGTGAGAATCGATGCTACTACTGCTTGTCATCAGGTTGTCATAGGCAGATGTAATCTTCTGGCTCAAAATACATAACTACTAAGCCACGGAAAACCATTATAAACCAATTAGGATTAAAATTATATACAAGACAGAAAGAGCTATACTGATTGTATGAAAAGAATGTGTTGACATTAAGTATGCAATATAGACGTGAAACATATTATCTATCGAAACCTATTATCTATCAAGTCAGAATCGATGCCACTACTGCTTTGCATCAGGTTGTCATATGCAGATGCAATATTCTGGCGCGAAATACATAACCACTAAGCCACGGGAAACCATTATTAACCAATAAGGATAAAATTTATGTACAAGACAGAAAGAACTAAACTGATTGTATGAGAAGAATGTGTTGGCATTAAGTGTGCGACATTGACGTGGAATATATTATTTATCGAAACCTATTATCTATCAAGTGAGAATCGATGCCACTGCTGCTTTGCATCAGGTTGTCATAGGCAGATGCAATCTTCTGGCTCGAAGTACATAACCACCAAGCCATGGGAAAGCCAATATTAACCAATAAGAATAAAAGAGTTATGTACAACTATACTGATTGTATGGAAAGGATGTGTTGACATTAAGTGTGCAATATTGACGTGGAACATGCACCACATTCTAGAAGATCGATCGGAGCTGATCAAGGCATGACAACAGCGAGTAACACCGTAAAGACATAAAAATCGAAATTACTTTCCGAACAACCCACATCAATACTATATTTATCGCATGCATGCGTGTATATTATTTTTTTATTTGTATATATTAACAATACAGCTAGTTAAGCATTATTGATGCTCTGCCAGTAGGAATATTGAAGAGTTGCCGTTCAGCGTCACTTTCATAAGCTACGCATTCGGAGTAGAAGTCGAAGTCAGAGTCCAAGTCGAAGATGGGCCTAAGGGCGCACGCAACTTTCCAGATTTATAATTCCAGTTCCATTCATGTAATGAAGAAACTAACCATAATAAATTATAAAATAACGCGCATGGGAACATATATGAACATTGCATGGGAGCGATTATATTACTCCCAGATTCGGGTTCAGATGCGATTGTTATATACGGTTATTGTTGTACAGGAATTGATATAATGTCAACTTCTGTCTTACAATGTTTACTGTTTATTTACCCAACTTGTTTTATACTGTTTTATTTCTCATAAGAAAAATCAAACAACTTGTACACTAAAACGAATTCCAAGTTAAGGTTTTGTAATAGACTCGTTCGTAGGTAAGCAGTGGTGACATCGGTTTTCTCTTGGAAATATAAATAGCAATATGTTCCTAGTGAATATAATTCGTATCCTGAATTGCTGTCTATTTAAAATTTAATCACTATACAGAAATTGAAATATTAAAGCTGTGCTTAAATCGGTTTTCTCTTGAAAATATAAATAGAAATATGCTCCCAGTGAAAATAATTCGAATCCTGAATTGCTGCCTATTTAAAAAATTAATCACTATACAGAAATTGAAATATTAAAGCTGTGCTTAAATCGGTTTTCTCTTGAAAATATAAATAGAAATATGCTCCCAGTGAAAATAGATCGAATCCTGAATTGCTGCCTATTTAAAAAATTAATCACTATACAGAAATTGAAATATTAAAGCTGTGGTTAAATGAGGTTTTCTCTTGAAAATATAAATAGCAGTATGCTCCCAGTGAAAATGATACGTATTCTGAAATGCTGCATCTTTAAAAAATTCTTCACTATACAGAAATTTAAATATTATAGCATTGGTGACATCTATTTACTTTTGGAAATATAAATAGCAATATGCTTCCAGTGAAAATAATTCGAATCCTGAATTGCTGCCTCTTTAAGCTCTATAGAAAAATTAAAATATTAAAATTCATCATTTAGAGATGGGGTAACTGTTAGGCTTTTCCATTTATAAAAAAAACCGATGATGTTTGTGACTATTTGTAAGTAATAAGTAAGTATGTTTGTAGGTAATAGTAAGTAATAGTAATAGTGAGTAAATTTGTTGTAATTTATCACAACTAGTAGGAGCTTTCAGGATACTTAAGTACTGATCGCTGTTCAAATAAATAAAATAAAAAAAAATCAAATGCTATTTTTCATTACCTCAATACAATATTTTACTAAAATTTAGAGTAAGCTGGTTGAATTTTAATATATGTATGGATGTTTGATTAACTATGATGAGTTTTTTTATCCCAATATTCATGTTTGAATTTCACAATAATTTTGTATATTTGGAACAGAATAGTAACAGCAACTTTTTTAAAATATTTTTCAACTAGCATTCAAAATATATTGATGACAATATTAATGCAATTTACCTACCTATTTTAATGAAATTTGCCAATTTTTTTAAATTTCCTTCTCTAATCTGTTATATCGAAAAATACACGAAAAAAATTTAATAAATTGACAAATAATATTATTTGAATAATCTCATTAAAATAGTTTGCTTAGCATTATAAGGTATTCATGGAGCTTTTTTCTCCTTCGTAGAATAGTAATTTTTCTTCAATTTTTTTATTTAGGTGTATCAAAGTAATCAAGAATCACTATTAGAATCAATATAATAGCAAAAAAAAAACAATTTTGATAGGATTCACTTTACTATCAATAAACAAAAGAAATCAATTTTTACTTCTTTCCCGAAAAAAACGCCTTTTGTTTTCAAGTCAAGATTTCACGGAAATAATTGAATGCGTTTTTGGTACTGACGCCGCCGACTTTTTCTATCACACAAAAAATATAAAATTATCGTACGACACCTAGATAGGTGTTAGAATCACAAAAAACATACTAATAAAACTAAACAATTCAAAAAACATACTTAAATTTATACAGGAGCAAACTTGAGTTACCTTCAATGGTATTCAATAAAATTTCAAAAATTAATCTGAAAAATAAAATGATTAATAAAAATAGCAATTTATGGGAACCATGATTTTATGCAAATGGTTGCCAATTTAAACAAAAGTATTTTTATAAAGTATTTTGAAGCATAATTTCAAAAAGAATAATTATGCCACCAATATGTGTAATACCAAATAAATTATGCCAATATGATTTAAATTAACTGTTGACCATGTCCACTTTTGGTTAATTAGTGCTTTTTCGCAAAGTAATCGTATTTTACCTACATTTACCTATAAAATACATAAACATCTATTTTATAAAAAAAATTGAAGAGTAAAAATCTTATCGAGAAATCTAATTATTATGCACATTATATTTTTGCGGATCAATTTTTTTAACAGCTAAGTTAAATTTTTAAAGTATATTTTTCAAATTTAGTACGTCCCTGTTTAGTGTATATATATTTTATATTGTCTTTCTAAACATGAAAAGCGGAATTCAGTAGCTAATTTACACATGAGTAACAAAATAACCATTCTCACACTCTGAATAAAAAGAAAAAAACTGTTTTATTATATTCTTTTTTGTAATAAATTAAGATAATTTTGCTGCATTTCTCTGAAAGAAGGAAAAAATTAAATTGAAGTGGAATTGAAGAATTCTGAAAACTCATAGCCCTAGAGTCCTGTACCATTTTCATAAAACTGGATATGATTTATCCGATGTATTTTATAAATAGTTAAGAAATAAGAAGTTCAGATACAAAACTATGTACTTCTTCTTTTCAATATTTCTCCTACTATTTTTCAATTAGAAATTAATCATAACAATAAGATTAGTATCCTATATGTATTCCTTTATAATAAAAGATATCGATCGATGCCTCCTTAATGCCATTCAATTTGTTTTTCAATAATGATTTAACCAGTATCCAATTTACTTGATGAATTGTTTTTACCATTTTGATTAGAAATGAAATTAATCACGGATCTGTTCAGAAACAATTTTTCAAATTATAAAAATGATGTGTTATAAAAAGCGTGAACATTTGTCAACTAATTAGACTTCAGGGTGGCGAGGATATAATGACTAGAAAATATTGTTTTGTATATATATATATATATATATATATATATATATATATATATAAGTCACCTGATACCTGCCAATCATAAATTGAAACCTGACAGATTATGCCTCAATGGTTAATTTAATAAAAAGTTTGTCACTTTAAAAGAATCTAAGATAAAATCTTTTCTATTATTCTGACAAATAACGTCTCAGCCAATTTAAAGACATTTATTAAGAAAAACTTCAAATGCCACACAAAGAGAGTTATTTATAAACAGCAATTCACTAAATTATAGAATAAATGCTTATGAGGATTTTCGTCCAGAAATATAAGCTTAGTAATAATGCTATTATCTTACTTGGTAAAATGTATAAATAAGATAATTAATTTAATGGATACTTTAAAAACTAAGATAAAAATATGTAGTTCCACTAATTTTAATTCAAATTTACCAGTAAGGTGAATCGAAGTTGGATTAAACATATTTAAAAAAAATAGTTAAGAAAAAATATAACTCAACTTGTGTACTGTGTCTCGTCATATATATATATATATATATATATATACATGTATATTTTTACAGAGATTATAATCAGTCATTATAAAATTAATAACTTCGATATTAAAAATTAATTTCATAATTACAACTTAGCTGGCATACTTAAAAGTTATGCTTTGAGGATTAAGATTGTAATTACAATATACCTTGTTGTTTATTATTTGTTGCCATATTTAATTAATTATAATGTCTCATTTTCTTCGTTATTAACGTTTATCTCTTTATATTGAGATTAAGCCATAACGCACGTACTTGATATAGGATACTTATGAGATGATAAATTGGGTAAGTAATAATAGATTAAATACATATTTATTATAACATACTTAAATAATCTCAAAGATTTATCTTATGTATCCAATTATAGTTATATTATAGTTTCTAGTATTATTTCTGGGCCATCCAGTAATAGACCAATTATCATAGCAATATTGATTCTTTTTACTTCCACTTTTTCAAAAGATCATAGTTACTTACAGTAGTTTTGCTAATACTTTTGTATTATAAAACTTGAGAAAAAATTGTTATTTTTACTAAATATTTACTATTTTACTGCATTATATGTATGTAAAGTGCAATGGTATTCCTTACTCGGTTTCCTGTTGGTATCTGTTATTAAAATCAGATTAAAGTCATTATAGTTTAATAATGTAATTTAGTAATGCTCTTGAAAGCTCATCAAATGCAACAACCGTGGATGAGAACCCTTTGAGCAAAATCATATACCTCCAACAAACATCAGAAAGCAGGAGAAAAGAACCTTTCACAATAAATCAATCAATGTTTTTATTTGATTCACTATGGGATATTTAAAATGCCCCAACCAAAAATGTATTTCTTTGCAAATTTTTAGGAAATAATTGGATTTTTTTTAAACTCAGGCAAAAAGAAGGAGGTATATCCTCCACGTGGTTATTAGTAACTTTAAACCTCACGTGAATAATAGACAAATAAATAAAATTCTGAATGGTATTCGAGACAATTAGAAAGATAAAGTTCTTTGCTAGTATCTCTATTTAATAATGTTATTGATCAACCACTTATTGGAGAAACTTATACTCCTCCGCTACATTTAGTTTGCAACTTCTGGAATTCGAATAACGTTTTATACAAATGTATTTGAAATGCGAAATGCTCTCAAAAAATCATATTGCGATTAAAGGCGGCAACAGCTATCGCCCATGGGTCAATGTGTCTTTTGAAACCGACGTTCATATATCTCCATTAAGGAATAAATGCATGTTGCCGGATATTTTTCTTTTAAGTTATCGTTATATTTTTTTAAAAATATCATATCGCTATTGCTTGGTATTTGTAGAATTTGTATATTATAATTTTATTGTACTTTGACAAATGTTGCCGAAATTAGAAAGATTTAGCAGGGTTGCAAAATTATAAAATTAATGCATGTTATTGGCTTCATATAATCGATCTGTATTACAACCTGCTAATTAAAGTAAATTAAACTTCATATTTTTTAAAAAAATGGGGGCTGTTCCTGGAACTTTCATCCTCTCCGTCATTATGGGTGGTGTTCCAAAGGGTGCCCTGCAAATGCTGTGCAGGTCTCAAACCGTCTCTTGCCTACAATTCTTCCTCTGCCTTATTCAAAGTAAATTCAAAACATTAGCTTAGTAAGTTCTTGATATTAAATAAAATTTGATGGAGAAATATTGAATATTTCCATATAATGATCGTTTGAGCAAAAACGATAGCAGATGGTTCGAGCAAAAAACATTTGTCAGAATCGGTCAATACTAAATCTTTGGCAAATCCGAAATTAGAAGATTTGCATATAAACGCTAATCATGAGTTTTTTATGAGGTCTCAATTAGCTATTTCAACAGGGTCTAATCAAACTCATCCTTAACAATGATCGACGATTTGTAATACGTGCAAAAAATAATAAAATATATAGATTTAACATGTGCCCAGAAACTAAACAGTTATACCTACCTACTATATAATATAATTTATTATAAAATTAACTATCTATTATATCCCTTACAATTAATTATTTTAATAACGATTTCACCTTATTATATATATATATATATTATATTTCCTACTATATAATATAATTTATTATAAAATTAGCTATCTATTATATCCCTTACAATTAATTATTTTAATAACGATTTCACCTTATAATATATATTATATTCCCTACTATATAATATAATTTATTATAAAATTAAATATTTATTATCATAAATAATTAATATAAATAAAATATATACATATATATATATATATATTATATATATAATAAAATATTTATATTATTATTAATTATTCCGATTATTTAATTATATATAAACTATTTAATTACCAATAAATTGTTGTCGGTAAACTTAATGATTTATATATATTTATATATAATAAAATATTTCATTAATTATTATATTAATATTATTCACTTTTTATTTTTTTTCTAGTAATTTATATTTATGTTGTTCAATTAAGTAATATATTTATATATAAAATTTAATTATTCCGTAAAATAATCTTTTTTAATTATATATTATATATATATATATATATATATATATATATATTATATATAATAAAATATTTATATTATTATTAATTATTCCGGTTATTTAATTATATATTGGCTTGGTTAATGGTAAGGCTTGGTTTGTAATTTATGTAAAAAATCTATGATATCTAAAATAATTGGAAATAGTTATATTTGTTTTGAGAAATAGTTATTTTTAGTAACCTATACCTTGGTAATTTTGTTTTACAAAAGAGTTACCTTCAGGAGTAATAGGAGTGGCTTATAATATTATTCATCAACTATGTACATGAAAACAACAATAAGAATAATCTTAAAGGCAAATTTTCAGTCATTTTCATAAATCATATTTTCATTATGATTGATGAAAATAATTAGATGTAATCTTGAATAAAAAGAGTCTTTTTATGTGCATATTTACATTATATTGGACAGTTAAATATCCACAAATGAAATTAAAATCGAGTTCATATCTAGAGCAGATTGGATTCGAAAAATTGCTCTGTTCATCGGTTTTTATTAGAATAAATTTCATACAATTTAAAATGACCGATATTTGTGCATAAAAATATTTACAGTCGTAGTAGTAACAATGTGAAATTTTGTTTAAAAATTGGTAGAACTTTCATCGAGAACTCATACGTATTAATGGAAAAAATTTAAGAGTTTAAGTTATAACAAAACCTCATATCCCCCAAAATAGGAGTTTAATAAATTAATTAGTCTGAACAACTTCTCGAAATGATTTTGGATATAGAAGGCATTGACGCCAAAAGTTGAATCAAATCTAGAAGAGACAATATACTAATAAAATTCATTATTTTTTAATAGATAAGAAGTATTTTTAATCATAAAATCAAGTATCATGAATTCGAGATCTTTGTTTATACACACCTATTGCCAATTGCTGAAATTTGAAAAATAAGACATCTTCGATCGCAATGAAATAATTAAAAGATCAGTGTTTTGAACTAAATCGCCGGAAGTACTAATAAAATGGAGATGATGGCTTTGTGTGGTATTATATTAGACTGCAACTTTTTAGTTTGGCAAATAACAAAAAAAAGTTTCAGTTAGAGGAACACGCGAAATAATAATGAAGTTGTATAAAGATCTAACCCTTTGATGAACTTGTTCGTTACGGTGGTCAAACATCACTCAAACAGAGAAACACGAGGAATACGAGGTATTACAAGGAGAGAGGTGTAAGAACTCTGATCAAAATTCGATATTTTTATGTAAGATATTTATAATTTTTTAAATTTATAAATTGTATTTATTATATTTTAATAAGCACGCTGATATACATGTATCCATCAAAAATTAATATTTTTTATACTATTAACTGATATATTTATACTATTAACTGATTAAGAACTGATGACTTCTTAAAGATGTGGATTTACAGGTGGCAACCCAATAGTTGGCTTACCTCTGCTTGATAAATTGTTTTTAGAATAACTGTTCTACTAAGGTCTAGTATTCACTTAGTAACATATTGCTGCTCAAAATAGCAATATAAGAAAATAAATCTAATATCAAAAATTAACAAAAAATAATATTCGATGACTATCCTAATTGTCTGGCGCACTTGGAGTATTGCACACTGCGTAAATAGAATCTCAGCCGATTCTGTCACATAACATATCAATGTAATGGCAAGGCTATATTATGAAGAACTTTCGACACAAATTCGATCTAAATATTGACAAAAGTCATGTGGTTGCTCTGCAGTCAGGCAATTTCCTCAGGTTGTCAGATAGAAAACATAACCTAGAAACCGCACTAATGTCAAATAACGATGTTAGCTAACAGGGTCTTTCTGACTCAGGTTCATAACATTCGTGTGACGTTGCAGTTTATGTGTGAAACGACAGTATTCAGTATGATTCAGTAGTACAATGTATGGAAGTTGGAGCGTAACATGGCCTTGTCATAACATTTGTGTGTTATGAGGCAGAATCGGTCCCTCATTTTTACTATTTTTTAAGAACTATTGTATCTATTTTTATTATTACGATGTTCCATTGTTTTATACTGATAACCATTTAAATTGTTGTTTTTGTTTTAAATAAATAAATTCAAATAAAATATGGATCACCTTAATATCACTATCAATCACAATAATAATTGTTGATAAGTATTTTAAATTATTTTTTATTGGAATGTTGTTATCGTGAAAATGTTAGAAGGTACAATAATTACACTCAATAAATTGCTTGGTCTGCCAGATTATAAAATTTTTCTAATTATTTAATATTTTATAACAAATTTGATCGAGTTCGCCACTAATATGTAGATATAGTATTATGTCTTAACTATATACTGTTGATTTTATTACTTGTGTCTTTTTTATCAAAATATATGTATGAAAAGAATATTCAAAAAGAATTCATAAAAAGAATGATATTTTTTCATATATCTAGTCTCAATTTTTATTCTCACAAATTTAAGATCCACAGTTGATGACCTAATGTATGAGACCATAAAGATTTTCAAAAAAAATTTAAATGTATATATATGCATTACATATATATATATATATATATATATATAAATATATATATATATATCAATACTTTTAATATTTTAAAAAATTCGTTGAACATCTCTATAAACCCGATTGCCAAACAAAACCTCACACACACCCGTTTGGCCCAGGGCTAGACGCACGAACGCACGTTTTGGACTCTATATGATTCGCAAAATCACTTTTGCTCTTTTTTGGTGATATATGATTTACATGCATTGATATAACACCAGTTCTAGCAAAAATTAATAAAGTATAACAAATAATTATTACAATTTGCTTTCTCTAAAAAGTGTACCTCAATAGGCTTACTAGTCTGATATTATAATAAAACTTGATATCTAAAACAAACTCTAATAATTATTCGACGTGCAAATAGGTCAGAATCTTCTAATTATATTATAAGCTTTAATGTTCTGCAAATAATACACCTACGTCTAGAATTTTATCGTTCAGAATTTATAACAAGTAGTATCCAAAACGTTAATATCCCTATCATAATTTTATTCCAATTTTGAAAGAACTAACTCACTTCTTACAAGTAATGCATTTTCCACTTATAAGTTAACTTAATTAAGAACTAAAATTATAGGAAAATTTAGCATGAATTGTCAATAACAATTGATGCGGAAGACATAACTTTTATTATTCTACAGAATCATATTCAAAATAATTTATTCAAGAATATAATAACGCATTATGCAAAAAGCTAAATTTAAATTCATTTATAAATACCCAGAACGAATTTTTTATTGTAAATTTTTTATCGCTTTATAAGTCTAATATAACGGATTAAAACGTTCAAAGCGATATTTTTAATTTGTTCACTAAGTACCTATTAATGCAGGATTTTCTTTTTGAAATATAGTATGAGAGATAATGCTTTTGTTCATCCGTATTTTTATGACAATACAAGGAGCTTAATTTAAATGGTGTTGGAGGTATTAAGTAATCATTTTGCAGGACGATTAGCTTACTGTAAATGATACCAGTTTTAAAAGTTGAATAAATGTATCTCAAATCTTAACCCTTTCCACTCGGATGCCGAAATTCATATAAATCTCGGAATTAGCGAGTGGAAAGGGTTAAAGCTAAGAAAGCATATTAATGGTCCACATGTACAATGTTTAATTGTAAAGTTTTCCCACAGGTGCCATCCATTATAATCACGTGATCGATTTTTATGGATTTTTGGACAACCCCTCTTCCTTTATGATACCTTCAATTTAAATTTACCTCTATTTGATACTAAAAATCGCCAATTTTGTTTTAAAAAAAATTAATTTGCGGATTTTTTTAGATTTAGGTAAAAAACTCTTCTCCTCTTTAGAGCCTCCTGAGATGTTCCAAAACATTCTGAATCGTTGGAGGCGAAAATTGGAAAAAGATTATCTTTTCATGGACGTTTTCTCAAAAACAGCAAATAAAAAGCCAAAATTTTATTTCCAAAATGAGCATTTGTCGCAGTTGTGAAAAGATGCCTATACTCAATTCTTATCGAGAAAAAGACCCAAAAAAAAAACGTTCTCACTTTATCATAGAAGTGGTCATTTTTCAAATGTGAATATAATTGTGTTGTATATTTTCCAGTAAAAATGAATATCGTTGCCATCATCATCAAATTGCTTATGACAAACTAAATCAAACAAGTTAGTAAAAACTTCACATTACAATACCATTTACCACCATGGAAGCTGTCTCGGCCAATATATAATAACAATTCCTTCCAGCATAAATATTCTCAATCAGTCCTTGTTAATTGAATGATTTCAAATAATATCGAATTCAAATTTATGATCCATTTAACACCGAAATTGCCTGAAGGAGACGACACACATTAGTCGAGCAGATTCGTGACCAATAAGAGAAAGCTCGCTTAAGAAAGCAATTAATTTTAATTAAATTCGCATTATAAATGACTTTTAAAGAAACATTTTGTCTTCGGGGCACGCGACTCCGATGTCAAACATGGGTTGGATGATAATGTAGAAGCCATATTCTAGTATTCACGACAGGATATTATATGAATATATTAATGGTAAAATATTTAATAGTTTTGCAGTAAAAAGTCGATGAAAAAATAAAAACTTAATAAAAAAACACGATAATTGCTAACGCAGTTTGCTCACATTCAGTTAAAAACCATGTTATTTTTAGATTTTCATTAACTTTCCGCAAAAATGAAAATTTTTGCATATATTCACATTTCAGAGGATTCTGAACATTTTTGCATACTTCACAAAAATTTATGTGTGTGTGTTTGAATGTTTGAAGACAATTTTTTGTCGACAATTTTGAATTTGAATGGTTAAAAGAACAATCTATTCCTATTAATGAGGAGACGTGCTGATTAGTTTTTGACGAAGACAAGTCCAGCGGCTTTGGAGATATGGATCAAAAGGTTTTAAAATGTCGGTTTTTAAGAGAAAGGATCAAGCGTTTTCAATGATCTAAAAAGCATTCGATTCGTAATGATGGGGAAAAGTGGTTGTTAGATTTTGGCAAAGGCAGGTCCAGCCGTTACGTAGATAATGAGCAAAGAGTGCAGAAAATAGAAATCGAGTTTTTGAGAGAACGGAGCATCCGATTTGAATTATGTAAAAACATTCAATTAGTAATTATTGGTAGAAACGGTTATTAGTTTTTGGCAAAGGCAGGCCCAGCCATTTTGAAGATACAGAGCAAAATATACAAAAAATGGCAGTTTTCGAGAGAAATAAGCATCCGAATTGAATAACTGCTTGTGTTGACAAAACAGTTGCTTTTGGTTATTTTTTTGTATATTGAAAATAATTAAGATTTCAATTTTAATTCTAGCTAAAGTTTTAAAGCTTACTTATATACTTTAAATAAATAAGTTTAACTTTGTAATTCAGTTTATATAATTCTTATAAATAAATATTAGACAAATGCTACAGTGTTTATAATAATCTATTTGAAAACATTTAATATTCCTCGAACATTTCGTTACGGTATGGCAAGTTCCAGCAATTTGCCTTAAGGCACGATGCCATACACTACTAGTTTTTTAATTCCAATTGGTTTATTATGAAAACTATCAAGTATTATACAATTTTAAAATCCTGATTAAATGCGTCAACTTTTGATAAAATTTGTCAACATACTTTAGTGTATTTGTTTCTAAAGAAAAGCCTTTCAAAATCGGTCAATTTTGAACATTTGAAATTCGTACTTCAACAAAAAGTTTTAATTTTTGAAAACTGGTAGCAATTGTGTCAATATTTTTAACTACGGTCTTAGAAATCTTATGTACAATTACGAATAATAATCACAATTTCACCAAAGCTCTTTAAGTTGCACTTGAAAGCTCATAATTTTCAAACTAGGCGAGATAAAAAAATATAATTTTTTTGGTGATATGATCAATACCATCACCTGTATATTTATGAATAAGAATAAAAAACATTGTAGCATGATTAGTACAATATACTAGGCTGCAATATTACTTTACACAAAAAATCTTATCTTGAAATCAATTAGTTATAAATATATTTCACACTGAATAAATAAAACCCCTCAATAGATTTGACTGGCACTTACTACCTCGTACAAGCAAAAAATATTCATAAAAACGACGTATAATATTTGATATTTCCTTTCACCATTAGAAGGCTTCATCCACAAACGTTTGTTAATATGTATACCTATAAAAACTCTTAAAACACAAGAGCGGAAAAATCTAAAATGACTAGAACAAAAGCGCACGTGATACAATTCTACAGGAAGTCATCAAAATCCTAGAGAAAAAATCTTAAGACTGGTATCTACCGAAATTTGATTGATTGAGTTGATATCAAAAACCGGATATTGCATTTCATATGCTCTATAGTGCATTATTAATCGTTTATAAGCGCGTATTTAAAAATACATTTAGAAACAATTCATCTAGTGATCGGATCTAGTTCAGTTTAGGTAATTCCCAACATCTAGTTTGGAATTGTTTTATTAATAGGATTTAGATCGTCTGATAAAAAGACCAGATGGTGAGGAATTCTGTTGGTGCAAAAAATATTTGAAATTGAATTTCACACATTAATTTTGATGCGTATTACATCGTTAATCATGTTTATATCGGTAAATGAGACCGATAAAAACATACTTACACTCTACAATTAATAAGACTCACAAGGTGTTATCAATGAAAATGGCTAACAAGGGTTGTAGTAAATTCAAGTTTACTCTTCTGTGATTTTGGTGAAACTTCGTATGGTAATAAAGTTGATATATGAACTGTATAGAATGAAAATGAAATTTATATATAATCCCTAATACTATACAAAGTTTGATCAAAATTCCAGAAGAGTAAACTAGCCATTTTGTTAGCCATTTTTATTGATAATACTCTAACACTACATAGATACAATTATTGATATTGATATTGATATCGATTTGAGTAATTCAAAAAACATTCGATTCCTACTGATGAGAAGACGTGCTGATTAGTTTTGGTGGAGACAGGCCCAGCCGTTTCGAAGATAAAAAATGAGTACTAGTTTTGTTACAATTTTGTTGGGTTCCGTACCGAGATTGTCAATTTTTTAAGTTTACTTATACGGATTCATCAAATTTCAAAATCTTCAGAAAAAAATGCTTCAATTTTATACTTCAAATATGAATTTTAAATTTAAAATTCAGTTCGAAAATGTGTATATTTCAATTGCGTTATTCTAATCGTAAGAAATATATCCTCAGATGGATTTATTCGGCATCTCTTGCTAATGTAAACTTTCTCAAGTGTTTTGAGCGATAAGATCGTCACTCTACTTTTTATGAACTATAGAATACATTGTGATTATAAATATCTATTTAAAAATGCTAACAATTGGTATTAATCATCATTGATCAATATTTATTGATTAATGATTTTTTTCCCCCGAATATTTAAATCTGCACGGGAGTTCCAGCAAATTTTACCACTAGTTAGAATAATATTTAATTCCAAAAATATGCACCTATATATAAATCACTAATAAGTCTTTGTCCCATGGTGTAGGATTTGTGTTTTAGGAAAACAAACAAACATTTCTTCCCCAGAATTCGCAAACTTGTTCCGTTTGGCAAAGTCTCCAAAACACAATAAACAAAACTGCAGACAACATTGTTTTAGAACACTAATCCGCCACTTATTGGGAATGAAAATATTTTGGTATAAACCCTTTTGTCGAAACCTACTTCTCTTGGAGTTAATGCCATTAGTACTCATTTTACGCTTTCGAGTTTTCAAGTATTATTGTTTTACTTAGGATTTTGTTTGCTTTGAATGTTCTGCGGAATGGGGTAGGTTTGTACTACCTGTAAAAACTATTAAGGGAAGGATTTTAGAAGATATCCGATTCGGTATACAAACTAGTTTCACTACCAGAAGAACAAACGTTGCTCTAAAATGAATTAAAAAAAATATATATAGTATAGAATGACATTGTTTAACTATTAATAATAACTGAATAAAAATTATTTTCGACTCTAACCGATAACCATTTGAAAATAAACATACATGCTTAATAAACTACATATGTATATTGTTATACATACCCTCACTTGATCACAAGCCCTAATATACGATTACCAATTTATAAAATTTTCGTGCAAAAAGATTTAAAATGATGAGTTTTTATTTGCAATATCATAACGTATCAAATAAAACTATCATTAACTATTTTTTTTTTAATTTCGAATGTATATATTGATACTTTCTGAGGAAAACTATATGGAGAAGCTATTAATAAATAATTAAATCTTGATTATTGTTAGATTTTATAAACGTTATTTTAAAGTATAAATATTAATATGAAAAATATTTAAAACATTCGATTCCTATTGAAAGGTGCTGATTTGGCATAGGTAGGTCGAGCCGTTACGGAGATACGGAGCAAAAAGTGCAGAAAATAGAAATCGAGTTTTAGAAAAAACTGTGTATCCGATTTTATTAATCCAAAAAGTATGCAATTTGTAATGATTGGGAGAAGTGCTGATTTTTTTTTTGGCAAAGGCAGGTCCAGCCGTTTTGGAGATACCGAGCTAAATGTACAAAAAATAACAGTTTTTTGAAAGAATTAAGCATCCGATTTGAGTGATTCAAAAATTGCTTGTATTGACAAAATAATTCAAAATTGATGCCACTAGTTTATTATTTCGATCGGCAATAAATATATGCAAAAAAATAGTTAAATATGCAAATAAATAGTTTAAGTGTAAGATAAGTGCAAATAAAAAAAATTCATATGATCTATCATCAATCATCATCTTATGAAAAAATACCAGAGGTTTTAATAGTACTATGTTATGAAAGAATATATAAGTTAATTTGTAAAATAGATTTTTTTTAATTAATTTAAAATTAGGTTAAGGTTAATTATAATTTTGTAAATCATGTAATATTTAAAACTGATGTACTAAATATTTTTCCAAAATATATTCATTGAAAAATTTAAAAGGAAGTTTAGTGTGTTTTGTTTGGCCCCAGAGTAAGCAGATTAGACAAATGCGGAACCGGATTAGGCAGCCAGTCCTTTGTTGGCAAATTAATGTTAGCCGACGAGTAGAATACTTCTGACCGATTCGATTTCGCTAATGGCTCCTTTTGTTAGTTTACAGGATTAGAGAAAAAAACTGCATACAAACTTCACATATTCATCACTCAGTATTATTTACCAGAGCCGGGAATATTATTTGTAAATATTCCAAAATTATGTAGAAGCTTTCTAGCAAATAAGACAAAATTATCTATAGGGAACCTTATATTTTTTACTATTATACATCAAACATTATCAATATATTAAATTAAAATTTTTCATCAATGTGAGATAGTAGTGTTTACAAAACTAGCCACAAATTTCATCATTTCAATTTTGCACAGAGATAGTAAAGCAATGATTATAGCAACCAAATGAAAATAGTAGAGAAATCTGAGTACGGTTGTGCCATTTTATAAAAATTTTTTTTGTAAATTTTACTTTTTAAAAGCAATGCGGTCGACAGATCATATCAATATAGGACGGAGACTGAATTCAAAAGTGGGGGCATGTTCAAACAAATATACTACATATTTCTTCCTGGGACCCTATGTCAAAATCAGTATAGTTTAGCTGTTATTGCGACTGTCTCTACAGAATTCTGTACCCAACCTATCCTATGATCAAAATCATACAACTATGTACTTATTCAGACTATATTTTTCAACTTTATATAATTTACAATTTTTTCTAATATTTACAATTCTCTGAATGCGTCTCTGTAATTTAGTCAAAGTCGCTAATGGCTAATACACAATAATATTTGCAACAAAAGACTATTTTTGACAATAGAAGTTAAAGTTGTCTTCACCTATCAATATCACTCGTAGAACACACGTGCCTTCAAAGAAACAAAAATCTAGATATTGTTCACTTTTGGAAAATGTTGCTCAAAAAAGAAGAATTCTCTTAAGGGCAGAAAGTGAAACTCAGCATGAGTTTGGATAAATTATAGGTTCTGTATCAAGGTAAATAGTTTCACTTTACATAAGAAGATCCATGGTAACCAACTTGGATTGGATTATAAGATGCTAGGTATAAACAATATATTTTATAAATTTCAATTTATTATAGAAATGAATTGTACTACCAATATTGAGTTGACGTTCTGCAGTCCCTTGTTTGGAATAAAATTCATCTCAACTAATCCAAAATTGATTTTCCATTATTGCTAATCAGCCTTATAGCTCATTCGATTAAATCAAAATTTTTGTTACAAAAGTTTTGATAAATTATTTTCATCCATTTTTGGTCAGAAATGCAATACAACCGATATGACAAAGTTGTTTTTTTTTGCATAATTATAAATCGTCGGTTTTCCATCAAACAGGCAGATGCATCTTGCTCATCTGCAAATCACAGATTTTTCTAATAGTTAAAATCACCGCCTTTGCGATATTCATCTTTCCGCTTGTAACGTATCACATTTTGCGTAAAACGCGGCATATTTGAATTCCGAATTTGTTTCTTTTTAATTTTACCGAGTTTTACCGCATTTTACGTCAGCTTCAATGAACTGCATTTAATCCCATAAGTACATTCGGTGTTGTGTATTTTGTAAAAATAAATTGCCTTGGTAAACAGAATCAGATAAAAGCTTTGATGTTTTAAGACTGACCATTATTGTGGTGTATTGAATTACATGATTTTAATATTTTTAGGTAAATGGAATTAGAGAGAGCGCGTGCTGGTAGATTAGGAGAGGAGATAAAAAGATTTGCAGATTTAGTCTGAATGGAAAATCTAGCATATGGCTATCAAGCAACTTAAGTAAAATATGTGCTCCATAAAATAATCTGAACCAAATATAAAACAAATATTTCTATTATATATTTTCAAATATTCAAATAACAAAAGAAAAAAACCCAACCGTGTACACTTAATTTCTCGGTATTTATTTGAATCATATCTACGTAATCGACAATTCTTCTTACAAAATATTTCTGATCCAATTTTTGATTTCAGTAATAATTCAAATAAAAGTCTTTTAATCCAAATAATGGTCAAGCATTTTATTGTTCGGTTTTCACAAAGGCAGAGAAGAATATAAGCCAGCATGATATTTCTATTATGAGAATGATATAGTTGTATAAATAATTTTGAATTTGAAACAGGTTCAACGTGTGAAAAAATACATACGATATCATAAAAATATAATAAAAAGAATGTATTACTAAGATTTTCATTGTTTGCAACCAAGCAGTGATGGTAAATCTATTGAGGGGTCGGTTTTGCTTCTCACATTTTTAATTGCAACTATATAAATTCTTCCAAGTTTAATGCTAATTAAAATTATTTTAATTTTAAATAATATTAAAATTAATTATTAATTAATCCAGTCTAGTATTCATTATATAGTATTATTATAGAAATTTACTATTGGCTGACGTATTATGCGTTATGTGTTGCAATAAAAAAACCTATGCCAGTCGAAATATGGAAATATTATTATTTTATACGACTATACTAATCTCTCTATTTTTTCAATTGCAAAGAAGAGTCGGACATAATCTTACTTCATACATAAAAAATAAATAAAATTAACTTCCCGTAGGGTAAGCTATAGTAATAATAACTATAATAATAATAAGGCAGGTCTAGCGGTTTCGGAGCTCTAGTAAATAAGTAAAAAAAATCGCCATTTGGCGGTCAAAAATGATCATTAGACATAGACACATCAAATTATCAGATCAATTATAAATGTATGTAATTACATTTTGTAAAGGTTCCATAACATAGTTTGTCCGTTAGACGTCGACGAGGCGCTTACGCGCTTTAATATATCATCTCTATGCAGCTAAGGCACTACGATTGCTTTGAAAAAAAGTTTAAAATTTCTAAAATATTTCAATATAAAGAAAACATTTTATTTTCAAAAAGTCTTTTTTCCAAAATAGTAATTTTTTTCGAAAATTTAAAATTTCTCAAAAATCTATTTTCTTTCAAAGTTTAAAAAATATTTTATCATTTTAAACATTTTAATTGTTCCAGCAATTTGCCTTAAGACACGATGCCATGCACTACTAGTTAACTTAAACATTGCTCATCCTATAGAGTCAATATTAGTAAATATTATGGGACATTTTTCATTTTGCAGTGGACTATCAAAAACTTTCTTGTCAAAAACTTTGTGTATACAAAAATTAAATATAACGAAAGAAAAAGAAATACGACAAAACTAAAATGATCTTATATATATTATTATAATTTAAGAATTTTTTTTTAATTTGAAAATTTGCTTTATTTGACTTGAATGTATGTAACATTGGTTTTTACATAAGATACAAATTGTATACACATTATACTATCATCATAATATTGTTTGCATATATATATATATATATATATATATATATATATATATTTATATATAAACAATATTATATTATGATAGTATATTGATATTCCCAGAATAGGTGTATACAATTTGTATCTTATGTAAAAACCAATGTACATACATTGTCATCAAGTCAAATAAAGCAAATTTTCAATTAAAAAAAAAATTCTTAAATAATAATAATATGTATAAGATCATTTTAGTTTCGTATAATTTAAGAATATTGTATCTTGGATATTTTGGATTTAATCCAAAAAACTTTGTATTCAATGACATAATTTTTTATTCCTATATTTTGATTAAGATATCAAACTTAAGCAAAAAAATCGATGAAGTCTAGAATAAAAAAACTGATATTGCTCTTGAAGAAAACCGTCGTTTTATGTGTTTATTACTGAAAAACGTTTATCCTGAACTATATATAACTTCCCGGTCAAGGATGGACAATGCGGCAACCCGTGGAGCATTACCATATAAATTATCAGCTCGTATAATAAGAATGAATTGTTGGTTTTATAATATGTAAACATGGGATTAGTGTACCAGAGGTTAACAACTCAGTTCAATAAAAATTCCCTATTTTTTGGGAGAACAAACTGCTACTGCAATTCACTAACGACATTGATCTAAAAATGCAATCAAGAGTTACCAATTATCCTTGATCAAAATTTATCCTTAGCGAGTTCAAAATGGTTTTTGAAATTATTATTCAAAAATTTTAAACGAATATACTTTTAAATCTTCAAATTGCAAAGGAACAAATATCTAATCGTCTACTATCAATTTCTTAGTATTTATTTATTATATCTACAATTCTCCTTATAGAATATTTTTGATCCAATTTTGATTTCTGTAATAATTCTATTAAAGTTACACACACAATTTTTTAGACAATAATTAATAGTACTATAGTTAAAATATGTATTTAGCATTATCGGTTTAAGAAGGTATAATATAATCCCACAAGGATAACCATTTTAGAAAATAATAAATAGACTTCCCTTTAACTTGTTCCCTCTTCTCTAAACTTGTTCCAAATTTTCAGTATTGTATGA
>NW_020537758.1:42689764-42699293 GCF_003426905.1 Ctenocephalides felis
TACACTTACGCACAAAACGCCTTGTAGCTTATATGCGAAATTAATTGTGCACAAAATTATAATTTTTTATTATGTGTTTTTTAAAATCCCTTCACTGAGAGATTTGCCGTGATTTTTGGCAGAGATATATTGTGAAAATCAGGAGGGATCTCTACTCTTTTTAGAAATAAATTGGGCTTTTGAGATGTTTAGTGAGAGTGTCTCACTGAACAAAATTATTAATCAATAGTTCTCATGGTCATTATTCCAAATGTATGTAAAATTTTGTGATCTTTGTGCCTATTAGATGCTTTTTATGTCTCGTCATCAATTATGTTAAAAAAAATTTAGCCAATAACGCAATTTTAAAGAAAATTGTTATCTTCAAATTTTGTAAACCAGTTTTGGCATGTACTACTGTCCGTATTTATTTCTGATTAAAACACTAAGTGTTTTGAAGTCTATGGTTTCTTCATATTTTAGTTCATAAAATGATATATTAATTATTAGAAATTTATAATAAGATTTATACTTGGTATATGGATATTTTGGATCATCGATCTGTTTTCATACCGCTCTGCAAAATCTTTGCCTGTACAATTTTTGGGACCTCGAAATGTATTCCGAGTATTGTATAATCCCTCGAGGACTTGAAATCTGATTTGGAGATGATGATAATTGATTTTGATCCCAAACGATATCATGAATAATAAAACAAACTGATATATCGGTCCTGCAATATTTATTCGTCAGCAAATTGCTGTAAACATTATTGACTTTACATTGCATTCAGGAAATGCATGTATGAGGAGATATCTTAGGCATGGTTTCAAATTGATGAATATCTGAACTGATAGGTCGATTCTTTTTTCTGAGGAATTTTATTTTTGGTTTTGAATCAGCATTAATTATAAAAATATAGAAAAACATTTTAAACAATTTTGGAGTGTTGGAGATACTATCATTCATGACTATCACTAACACAAATAGTAGAAATTTTCAGTTTTCATAAAAATGCATATGTTTTTGTCGATATTTTCTGGTATATATCGAAATTATCCAGATAAGGACTAATTCTTATTCATTTATATTTTTATTTCTATCTAATAATAGCAAAACTTTTATAACACCTGAGCGTATCATCATCTTTCTGAGCAAACGACTTCCAAAGTTTTACAATCTAGGCCTTACAAATACAAGTATTTGAGTTCAAATTCTATGATTTCGACAATGTGATATCATGCTGTAGCAATATACATATTCTCTTTATAATATAGATCAGAAATAGATTTTCAAGTGAAAGTAGCCATTTGCTGCAATCAAGCGATGACTCCAAAATATGGATTTGTTTCTAAATAGTAATTTGTTTTTTTGGCATCTGTGAAAATAATCAAAACAATTAGTATCATCATGAGATATATAATTCTCCTGTTTCTAAAACTCCATTGAATCGAATTCTCAAACTAAGTGGCATTTAAATAAAATCCGATTTGTATGTCTTCTTTTTTCGCAACCTGGGGCTATGTGTATTTTGCATTCGAACGCATACGGTATTGTTTTTGCTACACAATTAACAGTTTGACATTTCGTGATATATTGGTTTTAGATGTTGGTTTTGTGTTGGCATTTTCACTCAAAATGAAAAATATAGACCCTCCCACACATGAGAAACAAATCATTTTTGCGAATCTTATACATTCTGGATAATTAAGGATGTGCTTGGCAATTATTTCACTGAAGAAGAGAAACAAAATTTTAATTTTTTTATTTTAGGATTATAAAAAACTCAGAATGGTATAAATATATCTAGATGGCTTCCTGAACTCAATCATATAGTAAAAAAAGTATAACAACTCGAAAAAAAATGACTAAGGCCTTTTATTTCTGAAATATAAACTGAATATATATATATATATATATATATATATATGTCAACCAAATGAAATCGATATCCACAAATTTCGACAACCTCCGCTACCCTTTAGTTTCGGATAACCAAGCGATTATTCGTTTTATGACAGTAATATGTCAAAAAATAGAATTTTAGTAAATGCCACAATGGTTTTTATGAATATCGTATGACATTATATTATTTCTATATAAAGGACGCCTAGTTTTGTAAGTATATGATTACTTGGTGAATTTTTCATTTCTTCTGATGGAATATTAGATAATATGACCTGATCTTATAGACTTCGTAACGCTTGAATTGAAATTAGCCCGCACGCATAGAAATAAAGAAATAAATATTTTTGATATTTCTGAAATATTTGTAAAAAATTCCAATTGTTGTAAAAAATATATATGATATCAAATTTTACATACATATTTTGATTTGGTGATAAAAACCCATTACATAAATTTTTAATGTAAAAGAGTTAAGATTTTTCGAATTACAATTATGTGTTCTAAGGACAATTATAAATTCAACTATTAACCCATAATTTTTGCATGCGGTCGAATTTAAATGTGCTGATAAAATTTATTATAATTTTATACTAAGGATATTTTTACTACTGCACACGACATAAATAAATTTCTAAATTTTATGTAGAAGATTTTACAGTTGCTTTTTGAATAAAATTAAGGTGAGATCAATATATTCAAAATAATTTCATAAAATTGATCATTTATCTAGCCAGATAAATCAAAAAATGACTGGACTTCTTTAATGACTTATACAATCGGGTAGGTGGGTGAAAATTTTGAGTATATAGAGAAAAATATTTTAAGAGTGGATAAAAATAAATCATTCTTTTTAAAAAAAAGTCAAAAAACCTGAATTAAAATTAAGTACCAAACATCCATTAACTGATATGAAGACAAATTAATTGACGAAAATGACTATTACGAAATTGAGGTTTGCGGTAGGAAGGTGAAAATTTATGGGTATTTGTGTTTTCATTATTAGAATCAAATGTGAGATATACACACATGTACTCACATAAATATACTAATTTAAATATAATAACTAGTTGGGTGTATGACATCGTGCCTTAAGGCAAATTTGAATGTTTTGAAATATATTATTATTAATATTGTAACATTGTGTAATATTTATAAGAATTGTATAAACTGAATTGCAAAGTTGAAATTATTTGTTCAAAGTATATTAGAACTTTAGTCAGAATTAAAAATAAAATCTGAATTATTTTTGATATACAAAAAAAAGTTGAAACAATTTTTTTTCCCAAAATCAATTATTTTGTTAAGACAAGTATCTTCGAAATGGCTGGGCCTGCCTTTGCCAAAATCTGATAAACACTTCTCCCAATCATTACTAATTGAATGTTTTTTAGAACATTCAAATCGGATGCTCCGTTCTCTCAAAAACTCGATTTTTATTTTCTGCACTCTTTGCTCTTTATCTCCGTAACTGCTGGACCTACCTTTACCAAAAACTAATCAGCTCTTCTCTCTATCAATAGGAATCGAATGTTTTTTTAATCATTCAAATCGGTTGATCCGTGCGCCCGAAAAAGTGACTGGAAATTTGTATCCATACGTACATGCACACACACACACATCCATTTTTTCTGAGGTATGCCAAAATGTTCAAAAACCTTCAAAACGTCCAAAAATGTAAAAATTTTCAATTTCGATTTTCGGCCTATTACAGTAACTTACCCTACGGGAAGTTAATGAAGAATATTGGTTCCAAAACTAATTTTCAAAAAAATATTTTTTGAAGTAATTTCCGACTTTCCATAAAAGTATGAAAACCTGAATTAAAATTAGGTAACGATCTTTCATTAATTGATGGGAAAATAAAATATTCGGTTACGAAAATGACGAGTACAATATAGGGGTTTGCGGTATAAGGCTGAAAATTTAATTGTTATTGGGACTATTTGTACTCACGAATATATACTAATATGTAAAAACTATAAAAAGTATTGAGTATTTAAAAAATTGTATATTATAAAGAGAGAAATGTATATAATGGAACGACAGATAGACTGACTGACTGGCGTACAGCAAAGCAATATTGTTTTGTACTGGATCTTTGCGCAAGGAATCCCCAAAAAACAATCACGTTCAATTTGTTGGTCAGTACAAAACCGAAAATGCTCTTTTTTCTTTCCAATTGTATCGATAATCCGCATGACGTAAAAGGCGGTAGTGGTTAACAAGCGCAAAATCATTGTTTGACCATTCTTACCTTACCGTGAAGAACGCAATAAATAATTTTCGACGATCTTGACACCTTCCAATGAAAAAGTATTTAGCGGACTTCCTTCGCGACGTGAGCCCATTCATTCACATTCATTGTTCATTGTCCAAGATGGACTGTACAAATAATTACACAACGGCACGCACCCCATGTAATAAGGTTAAGAAAAAAATATTTCAAAAGGCGGAGGTGTCAAGTCAAACGGCGCTTAACACGTGTTTCTTGTTAACAAGCGTTTTATAGACCAAGTAAGAAAACTTCTGAGACGCCCCTTTAAATTGCAATTGAATTTAAATTGTCGGTTTTTTAATTTTTCAACTTTTCTATACCGCAAGTTGTCTATTTAAAGCTAGTGGTGTATGGCATCGCGCCTTAAGACAAATTGTTGGAACAAATTCGAAGATAAAAATTAGTAATCAATAAATATTGATCAATGATTAGGAACAATTGTTATAAACATTCGTAAATATGTAGTTAATTATAATCCACATAAATTTTATCTTTCATTAAATATACAGTGACGATCTTATCGCTCAAAACACTTGAGAAAGTTTACATTAGCAAGAGGTGCCGAATAAATCCGTCTGAAGTTATATTTTTTAGGACCACAATAACGCATTCAAAATATATTTTCAAACTGAACTGTAAATTTAAAATTCATATTTGAAGTATGGATCTGCCTACACCAAAAACTAATCAGCACATCTTTTCACAAATCGTGGACGAAAAATAGTATCCACACATACACACATACACACATACATCTATCTTTTCTAAGGTATGCTAAAATATTCAGAAACCTTCAAAATGTTAAGATATGCATACAATTTCATTTTCGATTTTTTGCGATTACTATAACTCATTCTATGGGAAGTTAATTATGTGATTTTTAACATTCAAAAAATTGAAAACAAAATTTTTATAAATCTTTATCTACGTATCAGGACCTTCAGAACATTTTGGCATACATCAGAAAAAAATTATGTATCTATAAGTATATGTACGAGGTCTGTTCAAAAAGTTTTCGTAATTTTCGTTTTTTCAAAAAAATATTTATTTATTCGTCTACATTAATGTGGTCCCCTTCAAAGTAGTCCCCCCCCAGATATAATACACTTATGCCAGCGTTTTTTCCAATTTTCGAAGCACCCTTGATATTCACTTTTTGATATGTCCTTGAGCACTCTCGGCGATTTTCTTCAATCGAGGAAAACCGCCGTCCTTTCATGGGTCTCTTCAACTTTGGGAATAGGAAAAAGTCACACGGAGCCATATCTGGTGAATTTTTGCACTTTGCAACACTTTATTTCATTTTTTACGCAAAATTTAATACAAATTCTTTGACTTTTTCAATTCTTCCATTGTAAAAATCGCCGAGCTCAGAAAAACACGTCGAACCTTAGCGACTACCACAGACAAAGTAAACAGTGAATATAGCTGAAAATTTCATCATACTTTAGGGGCATGTATACCAACACAATAAAAAAAATTTTTGACAATCAGACACTCCAGACCCGCGAAATTTAATTATTAGTAATTCCGGGTACTTTTTGAACAGACCATGTATGTGTATGTTATGTGTATATGTTTGGACACCATTTTCATCCACGATTTATTCTTTTTTTTTTTAAATGATTATTATTATTCCTCGAAGGTTTAATTACGGTTTGAGATATTTCAGCAATTTGCCTTAAAAAAGGATGCCATATACCACTAGTTTTTAACTTCCACTCAAAAAGGGTTTGCCTATGTTTTCTTCAAATTTTAAAATTTGCTGGATAATTTAACATGTGAAATAAAAAAGTGTGTGTAGAGAAACAAAAATTAGAATATCATGAGATCCACTGATTATATTTTATAAAATAACTTAATATATATTCAGTTTATAACTTAACATTGTGTCATTACAGATTCTAAAATACTCCAAGTTACTCTCGTTTTGTAGAAATATATCGTACCTATATCATTTTGTAGAATATTTCTAATATATATCCTAGCTATCATTTTGTATCCAAGAAATTTAAGTTAAGAAGCTTGATATATAAATGTGATATTTCTAGAAATTTATGAAATTTTAAAAATATTATAGGATGGTTTACAACTCCAAACGAGAAAAACAATTATTATCGTTCAACAATCTATTGAAAAATGCTTGTTGCTATTTACCCCTGTTTCAACATCTAAGCTTCCCTATTTATGAACAAACCGAGCAAGCCCTTTTCAAAACTGTAAAACATTACATGTATCAATAAAAAGGTAAACTTTTTAAAATATATAATTAGATTTACATATATATACACATATTTCATTTATATTATATTTAATTTTTTATACTGTACAAGGAGCATTTGTTCATTAACTTTGAATATGAAGTATCAATTAAACAACATTACTGCACAAAACTTTCAATTCTATACTAATTTTACCAAAATGACTATTGTATTTTTATACAAAAACGTACAATACATTTTTCAATTATTCTTCGAATGTAAAAATAATAAATCGTTGTTTTTCATACTCCAACAAATGCGCACGAGCCCTTATATTTGTACCTTATTTTGTTCTTTTCTCATTTTTAAGTACAAATAATAGTGTTTAATTGAAAGCGATCACCGCCCATTTGTCTACAAACTTTGAAGTTTTTTTCACTAAAATTTAACGCCCTATTGTATAAATATTTGTAAAAGGCAGGTTAAGGGCGTCTTTCTATTGTTCTCAATATTTTGTCGCCTCCGATGTGAATAGGTCTTAGGATATTTGAAATTAATGGTTACCTCGAAAAGTCTTAAAATTGTAAGTCATTGTTGAAGTTGTAGACTTTTATAAACCATAAATAAATAATTTTTAGGATATGCTTAGGAAGTAAATCATAATTAAAAAAATTTAGTTAATGGCTTTACTAAAGTATACATAACGTTTGCATTAAAAAGTTAGTATAAGTTACTTCTAAAATATTTTATGTAAGAAACTATTCAAGATTTTTTATTATTATAATCTACTCATGCGATATTCATAAACTAATTTTTTTTTATTACTATGATCCCAAAACAAGGATTGCAAGAAACAAAAAAATGTTACTCGTTTGAGGTGAACCGCAAAAATACAAAAACAGCTCCGCAGGCCAATTTAAAATACAACCCTCGATCTTTATTTGTCTCAGGGCGAAGCATTATAAATGTTGGCAGATCATCAAAGACCAAAGTTATTTATTGCATGTCTTATATAACAAACTTTCTTCTAAAACAAATTGTTAACGAGGTGGTGTTTTTAATTTATGCATTTATTGGATCACGTGGACGAAGCAGATAATTAATTATATTAAATGCAAATATATTGAAAAATAAATTTGTTGATATTTCTATAATTGTTGCTGATCACATAATAATCCTTAGATGTATTTATATGTATTTATCTATTCTAAACAATATGAATATATTGTTAAGTTTAATTGTTATAGATCAGTTTTGATATTGATCTATCTGCAAAGAACAGATTAAGCATTTTTTAATTTTTATAGACCGTATCTTAACTTCGTTTATATACAATTTCTTATCTTATAATAGTTATTATTAGTTACAGTGATTGCAAAAAATCGAACATGAAAATTTTTGCATATCTTCACGTTGTACGTTGAAAGACCTCTTGTAGGCATACCCAAAGCAAAATGGATGTATGTGTGTGTATTGTGTGGCTACAAATTTTTGTCCACTATTTCGAGAGCACGGTTCAATTAATTAGAATGATCAAAACAAACATTCGATTTAAATTGATGGGGAGACGTTCTGATTAGTTTTTGACAACGGCAGATTTTGCCGTTTTGGAGATACAGAGCAAAAAGTTCATGAATAGCAGGTTTTGAAAGAACTGAGCAACTGATTTGGAAGATTCAAACAACATATTGACGGAGTGAAAAATTTATTACATTTTTATGAAGGCAGGAACAGCAGTTTGGGAGATGCAACAAAAAAAGTTAAATACTTGCCATTTGGAGGTCTAAAATGTTGATTACAAATCATTATTATTGTTTGATATTCACGTAGAACTATTGATACACAGATTGCAGGTAGGCAAGTAGACAAGTTGACAGGTAGGCAGGTAGACAAATCCACTGGTAAGCAGGTAAACGGGTGGACAGGTACAAAAGTAGACAAGTTGACACCTAGACAGGAAAAAAAATAGACTGTTACATGAGTCAATCATATACAATTTAAATATTTATCTATTAAATTGATGTTTTACATAAATGCAACTTGCCTTAAGGTAGGGTGACCATATTTTTTTTAATAAAAACCGGGGCGGCAATTTTTAGTTTTGCTAATCCGGGGGAGAAGAGTGGTCAATAGCTTAAATATGATGTTAAATAAAATATCAAATACTTTATTAAAATTAAATCTGATTTTTTAAAAAAAACGTGTAAAACTTGTATAAAATTTTTGTTCAATTTCTTCATAATTAATTAATAAAAAAAACATTTTGTCTCATTTTAACGTATTAATAAGCATACTCGTTGTCTTAAGACAATCTAAAAATGATATACGTTATGTTACAATTGTAACATAATAAATTTCACATTTAGATAATTGATGAGTAGTTGAAATTTTATCATCAAATAATTGCGAATATTCAGTTCAAACCGATATTTTTCGGGAACGCCAAACAAAAAGTCGAAAAAAACGGAAAAGATTAGAAAAACCCGGGACACAAGATAAAAATGCGGATCTGTCCCGGCCAAACCGAGACGTTTGGTTACCTTACTTAAGGCAAAGTTACATTTGCACCTAGTTTTTAAAAAATTTCAGGTTTTATGCTAGTGTTTAAAACCCTTGCCTTATATATATTTTTTTCAACAAATGTTTTTAGTTATTTAGAAAACTTTTACGAATTAATTTTAATATTTTGACTAATATAATTCTAATATAAAAACAATGCAAAAATGCCTTGTTAATTGTTCTATCATATAAGCAATTTAACATTTACTACTTCTTATTCCACAGTACTCATTTTTGCAACATATTTAAATTTTGGTAGTCCTGTCGGAACACACTCTGTTATGGATGTCGGAACAGATCTATCAATTCACTTCAATATCGATCTAATTATCGATTGTATTTTTGGTCTTGTGAACCCTATCAAATTGCTAAAACACGTGTCTAATATCCTTGCAATAAAATATGCAATATAACCCAGTTTATGATATGTAGTGGACGAAAAAGTGCGTATATTTGTGTATTATTATATTTTATGTGCAATTATTATAATGTGTTTTTATTGAACAAATACTTTATAAAGACATCAACACTTGTATGTATGTGGTTGATTTGACCAAGTACGAGGCAATTGGTATGTAGATTTTTATTATTCTTTTACTGGTAAATA
>NW_020537758.1:42700293-42718867 GCF_003426905.1 Ctenocephalides felis
TAGCCATTTTCATTGATAACACCTTGTGAGTCTTATTAATTGTAGAGTGTAAGTATGTTTTTATCGGTCTCATTTACCGATATAAACATGATTAACGATGTAATACGCATCAAAATTAATGTGTGAAATTCAATTTCAAATATTTTTGCACCAACAGAATTCCTCACCATCTGGTCTTTATCAGACGATCTAAATCCTATAATAAAACAATTCCAAACTAGATGTTGGGAATTACCTAAACTGAACTAGATCCGATCACTAGATGAATTGTTTCTAAATGTATTTTAAATACGCGCTTATAAACGATTATAATGCACTATAGAGCATATGAAATGCAATATCCGGTTTTTGATATCAATCAATCAATCAACAAATTTCGGTAGATACCAGTCTTAAGATTTTTTCTCTAGGATTTTGATGACTTCCTGTAGAATTGTATCACGTGCGCTTTTGTTCTAGTCATTTTAGATTTTTCCGCCCTGTGGTTTAAGAGTTTTTATAGGTATACATATTAACAAACGTTTGTGGATGAAGCCTTCTAATGGTGAAAGGAAATATCAAATATTATACGTCGTTTTTATGAATATTTTTTTGCTTGTACGAGGTAGTAAGTGCCAGTCAAATCTATTGAGGGGTTTATTTATTCAGTGTGAAAATATATTTATAACTAATTGATTTCAAGATAAGATTTTTTGTGTAAAGTAATATTGCAGCCTAGTATATGTACTAATCATGCTACAATGTTTTTTATTCTTATTCATAATATACAGGTACAGGGTGATGGTATTGATCATATCACCAAAAAAATTATTATTTTTTATCTCGCCTAGTTTGAAAATTATGAGCTTTCAAGTGCAACTTAAAGAGCTTTTGAAATGTGAAATTGTGATTATTCTCGGTTATTATAGTTAATTTTTATTAATTTTATTCATTTAAGCTTTGGATTCGTAATTGTACATAAGATTTCTAAGACCGTAGTTAAAATATTGACACAATTGCTACCAGTTTTCAAAAATTAAAACTTTTGTTGAAGTACGAATTTCAAATGTTCAAATTGACCGATTTTGAAAGGCTTTTCTTTAGAAACAAATACACTAAAGTATGTTGACAAATTTTATCAAAAGTTGACGCATTTAATCAGGATTTTAAAATTGTATAATACTTGATAGTTTTCATAATAAACCAATTGGAATTAAAAAACTAGTAGTGTATGGCATCGTGCCTTAAGGCAAATGCTGGAAACTTGCCATACCGTAACGAAATGTTCGAGGAATATTAAATGTTTTCAAATAGATTATTATAAACACTGTAGCATTTGTCTAATATTTATTTATAAGAATTATATAAACTGAATTACAAAGTTAAACTTATTTATTTAAAGTATATAAGTAAGCTTTAAAACTTTAGCTAGAATTAAAATTGAAATCTTAATTATTTTCAATATACAAAAAATAACCAAAAGCAACTGTTTTGTCAACACAAGCAGTTATTCAATCGGATGCTTATTTCTCTCGAAAACTGCCATTTTTTGTATATTTTGCTCTGTATCTTCAAATGGCTGGGCCTGCCTTTGCCAAAAACTAATAACCGTTTCTACCAATAATTACTAATTGAATGTTTTTACATAATTCAAATCGGATGCTCCGTTCTCTCAAAAACTCGATTTCTATTTTCTGCACTCTTTGCTCATTATCTACGTAACGGTTGGACCTGCCTTTGCCAAAATCTAACAACCACTTTTCCCCATCATTACGAATCGAATGCTTTTTAGATCATTGAAAACGCTTGATCCTTTCTCTTAAAAACCGACATTTTAAAACCTTTTGATCCATATCTCCAAAGCCGCTGGACTTGTCTTCGTCAAAAACTAATCAGCACGTCTCCTCATTAATAGGAATAGATTGTTCTTTTAACCATTCAAATTCAAAATTGTCGACAAAAAATTGTCTTCAAACATTCAAACACACACACATAAATTTTTTGTGAAGTATGCAAAAATGTTCAGAATCCTCTGAAATGTGAATATATGCAAAAATTTTCATTTTTGCGGAAAGTTAATGAAAATCTAAAAATAACATGGTTTTTAACTGAATGTGAGCAAACTGCGTTAGCAATTATCGTGTTTTTTTATTAAGTTTTTATTTTTTCATCGACTTTTTACTGCAAAACTATTAAATATTTTACCATTAATATATTCATATAATATCCTGTCGTGAATACTAGAATATGGCTTCTACATTATCATCCAACCCATGTTTGACATCGGAGTCGCGTGCCCCGAAGACAAAATGTTTCTTTAAAAGTCATTTATAATGCGAATTTAATTAAAATTAATTGCTTTCTTAAGCGAGCTTTCTCTTATTGGTCACGAATCTGCTCGACTAATGTGTGTCGTCTCCTTCAGGCAATTTCGGTGTTAAATGGATCATAAATTTGAATTCGATATTATTTGAAATCATTCAATTAACAAGGACTGATTGAGAATATTTATGCTGGAAGGAATTGTTATTATATATTGGCCGAGACAGCTTCCATGGTGGTAAATGGTATTGTTAAGTGAAGTTTTTGCTAACTTGTTTGATTAGTTTATCGTAAGCAATTTGATGATGATGGCAACGATATCTATTTTTACTGGAAAATATACATTACACTTCTATGATAATGACAAAGTGAGAACTTTTTCCATTAGTTTTTTCTCTCTAATTGAGATTAGGCATCTTTTTACAACTGTGACAAATGCTTATTTCGAAAATAAAAATTTGTCTTTTTATTTACTGTTTTTGAAAACGTCCATGAAAAGTAAACTTTTGTATACACATTTTCCAATTTTTGCCCATCGATTCAGAATATTTTAGAATGACTTAGGAGGCTCTAAAAATAGGAAGGGATATTTTACCTGAATCTAAAAAAAATGCAAAATTTTTTTAAATTCATTTACAAAGTTTGGGGATTTTTAGTATCAAATGAAGCTGAATTTAAACTGAAGGTATCACCAAGGGAGAGGGGGTGTCCAAAAATCCTTAAAAATCGAGCACGTGTTTATAATAGATGGCGCCTGTGGAAAAGCTTTTCAATTAAACATTTTACAGCTGGACCATTAATATGCTAATTATTTTTAACCCTTTCCACTCGCTAATTCCGAGATTTATATGAATTTAGTTAAGATTTGAGATACATTTATTCAACTTTTAAAACTGGTATCGTTTACAGTAAGCTAAGTGTCCTGCAAAATGATTACTTAATACCTCCAACACCATTTAAATTAAGCTCCTTTTATTGTCATAAAAATACGGATGAACAAAAGTATTATCTTTCATACTATATTTCAAAAAGAAAATCCTGCATTAATAGGTACTTAACGAACAAATTAAAAATATCGCTTTGCACGTTTTAATCCATTATATTAGACTTATAAAGCGATAAAAAATTTACAATCAAAAATTCGTTCTGGGTATTTATAAATGAATTTAAATTTAGCTTTTTGCATAAGATGATCTTATATTCTTGAGTAAATTATTTTGAATATGATCCTGTAGAATAATAAAAATTATGTCTTCCGCATCATTTTTTTTTGTTTCGTTGTTATTAACAATTTATGCTGAAATATTATTTTCTTTCAATTTTAATTCTTAATTAAGTTAACTTATAAGTGGAAAATGCGTTAATTGTAAGAAATGAGTTAGCTCTTTCAAAATTGGAATAAAATTATAATAGGGATATTAACATCCTGGATTACACATGTTATGAATTCTGAACAAAAAAAAAATTGAAAATGAATTATTATTTGTGAAACAATAAAGCTTATAATATAATAAGAAGATTCTAATCTATTTTACATATAAAATAATTTATGTGGTTTGTTTTGAATATCAAGTTTTATCACAATCTCAGACAAGCAAACCCTGAAGTACACTTTTTTAGAGGAAGCAAATTGTAATAATTATTTGTTATACTTTATTAATTTTTGCTAGAACTGGTGTTATATTAATGCATGTAAATCATATATCACCAAAAAAGAGCAAAAGTGTTTTTGCGATTCATACAGAGTCCAAAACGTGCATTTGTGCGTCTAGCCCTGGGCCAAACGGGTGTGTGTGAGGTTTTGTTTGGCAATCGGGTTTTATAGAGAAGTTCAACATTTTTTTTAAATTCTATAAATGTCGATATGCGATTGAACACTAGATGATTTTTTTTTCGATTCCACGTTAACTTCAAACAAAAAAATTCAATAGGAGATTAAGCAATAAGCAGAACAATAATTTACTAATTTGCAGAGTTATAAAATATGCTTTTTGTATCTTCGTAACCATAGTTAAGTTAGATTATTCATTATAATATATTAAATATCCTTGATTTTATTTAAAAAAAAATATAAAAATATATATTAAATTTTATTTCCGAATCTCGCTTTGGCGTCCCTTAAGGCGTGCGCCTGCATTTTTCGCATGCATTGCATTCAAGGTAGGACCGGCCCTGTATATATATATATATATATATATATATATAAAAGTGGTTTTCCTGAAAATCTGTATGGTTTCATACATGTCGATATATAATTAGGTTATCATCAGTGGATCTTGAATATGAAAAAAATGAAACATAGAGACTAAATATATAAAAAAATATTATTCTCTTTATTTATTGTAGCTTATTATAGCTCTTTGAATATTCTTTTCATACATGTATTTTGACAAAAAAGACACAAATACTATAATATACAGTATAGTTAAGACTATATCTACATATTTGTGGCCTTACTCAGTCAAATCTGTAACAAAACTTTAAACTATTAAAAAAATTCCGTAACCTGGCAGACCAAACAATTTACTGAGTATCATTATTGCACCACTTAACATTTTAACGATAACAATATTGCAATAAAAAATAATTTAAGATACTTCTCAACAACTATTATTGTGGTTGATAGTGTTATTAAGGTGAAACATATTTTAATTGAGTTTTAAGTTTTTTTAAAATAAAAAACATAAATGAAATGGTTATCAATATAAAAACATGAACAATCGTAATAATAAAAATGGGTACGATAGTTTTTAAGAATCTAATAAAAATGAGGGACCGATTCTGCCACATAATATAAAAATGTTATGGCAAGGCCATGTTACGCTCCAACTTCCATACATTATGCTACTGAATTATACTGAATACTGTCAAAATGTCATGCATTTCCTGTGCATTCAGGCGTTTTACACATAAACTGCAACATTACTCGTATGTTATGAAGCTGAGTCAGAAAGACCCTGTTATCCAACATCGTTTTTTGGTATTTGTGCGGTTCTCTAAGTTATGTTTTCTATCTGACAACCTAAGAAAATCGCCTGACTGTACAGCGACCATATGACTTTTGTCAATATTTAGAACATTTTTTTTTCGAAACATAGCCTTGCAACAACATTGTTCTGTTATGCGACAAAATCGGTCCCTGAGTTTTTGTTTACGCAGGTTACAATAATACTCCACAATTACGATGATTATCAAATATTATTAAATATAGTTCTGATATTAGATTTATTTTCTCATATTGCTATTTTGAGCAGCAGTATGTTACTAAGTGAATACTAGACCTTAGTATCACAGTCTAAGTTTGGTTTATAATATAAACCAAATAAAATATTATATGCAATAGATTGAACACTGGAATGTTTACAAATATTTTAAATTTGAAAGAAGTATATATGTAGAGCAAATTGGATTTGGAGTATTGTGCTGTTCTCTGTTTTTAATAATAAGCGTGCTAATAAACTAATTGTATGTATAAATTAAGCTTCTAAACATATTAAAAAATAACCATTTTTTTAGTATTTTGGTTCTTCAGGGTTTGATTCACTTTTGGCGCCAATGTGTTTAAAATAAAAAAATGTCAAACTCCTTACTCTAAAAATGAATTTATCAAGAAGAGGCGAGCCAAGGAGCCAACTATTGAGTTGCCATCTAGAAAGCCACGTCTTTAAGAAGTCATCAGAACAAGCTGTTAATTAACTTCCCGTAGGGTAAGTTATAGTAATCGTCCAAAAATCGAAATCAAAAATTTTTACATTTCTCGACGTTTTGAAGGTTTCTGAACATTTTGGCATACCTCAGAAAAAATGGATGTGTGTGTGTGTGTGTGTGTGTGTGTGTTTTGTATGTCCGCGTTTTTTCGTCCACGTTTTCGGGCGCACGGATCAACCGATTTGAATGGTTTAAAAAACATTCGATTCCTATTGATAGCGAGATGTGCTGATTAGTTTTAGGCAAAGGCAGGTCCAGCCGTTACGGAGATATGGAGCAAAGAGTGCAAAAAATAGAAAGCGAATTTTTGAGAGAACGTATCAACCGATTTGAATGGTTTAAAAACATTCGATTCCTATTGATAGGGAGATGTGCTGATTAGTTTTTGGCAAAGGTAGGCCCAGAGGTTTTGGAGTTACAGAGCTAAATTTAAAAAAAATGGCTGTTTTTGAGAGAACTAAGCGTCCGATTTAAATGATTCAAAGAACTTTCTGCTTTTTTCAACAAAACAATTGATTTTGGAAAAAAAATTTTTTGTTTCTAATTTTTTTTCAAAAAAATTTTTTTGTAATTTTGGACTAAAAATTCAAAAAATCACCAAAGCTAAGCACAGTCTAAGCGCCACTCTGGTAGAAATGTTTACGCAAGTGCGTTTAGACTGTTTGTGTACTGGAGCACTTTTCCAATTTTGTGAAAATTATTGAAAAATGTGAAAATGCCGCCAAACTGAGCACAGTATAAGTGAAAATGTCGCACAGAATTATTTGCAAATGCGTTTAGACTGTGACTATGCGGGAGCACTTTTTCAATTTTGTGTAAATTTGGCAACTATTTTTTTTTGGAATTTGATTCGAAATGAAATGACGATTGTTAATGTTCTGGAGATCATAAATTGATTTATTTATTATTAACTTTCCATAGGGTAAGTAATCGCAAAAAAATCGAAAATGAAAATTTTTATATATCTTCACGTTTCAGAGGTTTCTGAATATGTTGGCATACCTTGGAGAAAATTGATGTATGTGTGTGTGTATGTGTGTGTGTGTGCGTGCATGTGTGTGTGGTCGGATACAAATTTTCGTCGACGATTTCGGGAACACGGATAAAGCAATTTGAATAATTCAAAAAACATTCTAGCCGTTCCGAAGATATGGGGCAAAAAGGGCCAAAAACGGTAACTTAGTTTTTAAGAGAACGGAGCATTCGATTTGTATAGTTCAAAAAACATTTTACTTGTATTAACAAGATGAAGATTTGATCAAATTTCATGAAGATAGGACTAGCGGTTTCGGAGATCTAGTAAAAAAAACTAAAAAAAATAACATTTGGCGGTCAACAATAATCATTAGACATTAGACATATGCATATCAAATTATCAGATATTTTATTGAGATTTTTACAATAAGTATAAGTTTTGTTTACATTCCTATGGGTTCCGTACCATTGTTTTTCTGTTAGACAGCGACGCGGCGCTTACGCGCTTTATATTTTGTCTCTATGCAGTTAAAGCAGTACGATTGCTTTGAAAAAAAGTTCAGATCTTCCAAAATATATCAAAATGAAGATAAAATTTTTCCAAAAAAAAATTTTTATAAAAAAAATTGTTTAAAAATTTTTTTTTAAAAAAAATTTTTATTTTCAAAAAAAATAATTTTTTGTCCAATTTAAAATTTCTAAAAAATCTTATTTTTTCGAAGTAAAATTTTTTCAAAAATGTTAATCGTTTTTAAAAAAATAATAATTTTTGGTACGGGAAGTTCCAGCAATTTGCCTCAAGGCACGATGCCTTAATTGCCTTAAGACAGAATTCCACTTACAGCTAGTTTTTGATTATATCAGCGTGTTTATTAAAAAGATAATAAATACAATTTATTATAATTTAAAAATTTAATTTAAAAAATTATAAATGTTTTACAAAAATATCGAATATTGATCAGAGTTTTTACACCTCTCTTCTTGTGATACCGCGTATTCCTCGTGTTTCTCTGTTTGAGTGATGTTTGACCACCGTAACGAACAAGTTCATCACGAGGTTAGATCTTTATACAACTTCATTATTAATTCGCGTGTTCCTCTAACTAAAACTCTTTTTTGTTATTTGGCGAACTAAAAAGTTGCAGCCTAATATAATACCACACAAAGCCATCGTCTCAATTTTATTAGTACTTCCGGCGATTTAGTTCAAAACACTGATCTTTTAATTATTTCATTGCGATCGAAGATGGCTTATTTTTCAAATTTCAGCAATAGGAGTGTACAATGGTCTAGAATTCATGATATTTGATTTTATGAATTAAAATACTTTAAAACTATTAAATTTTACTTACCATTAAAAATGAATTTTTTTATTGGTATTTTGTTTCTTCTAGATTTGATTACACTTTTGGCGCCAATGCTTTCAAAATCAAAATTCATTTCGAGAAAGTGTTTAAACTTATTATTTTATTAAATTCTGATTTTGGGTTATATAGAATTTCATTATAGTAATTTGAATTCTTATTTTCCTCTACAAAAGTTTTACAAATTTTTAAACAAAATTTCACTTTCTTACTATTGCTACTATAAATATTTTTATGCACAAATGTCGGTCATTTTAAATTGCATGAAATTAATATTTAAATGTTTATTATGTATCCAATCTGCTCTAGATATGAACTCGATTTTAATTTCAAATTTTTGTGGACATTTGACTGTCCAATCTAATGTATATATAAGCATAAATAAGTACCTTTTTTATTCAAGAATTACATCATGTGTTTTCATCAATCACAATGAAATGATTTATGAAAATGACTGAAAGTTATACTAGTTTGTCTTCAAGATTGTCTTATTGTTGTTTTCATGTACTACATAGTTTATGAATAATGCTATAAGCCACTCCTTTTACTCCTTAAGGTAACTCTTGTGAAAAACAAAATTACCAAGCTATCGGTTACCAAAAATAACTGTTTCTCAAAACAAATATAACTACTTCAAAGTATTTTAGATATCATAAATTTTTTACATAGATAACAAACCAAGCCTTTTCATTACTGTTTATTTTCTGGGCACATGTTGAATCTATATTTAACTTTTTTGCACGTATTACAAATAGTCGATCATGATTAGCGTTTATATGCAAATCTTCTAATTTCGGAATTGCCAGAGATTTAGTGTTGTCCGATTCTGACAAATGTATTTTGCTCGTACCATCGGCTGTCGTTTTGGCTCAAACAATCCTTATATAGAAATATTCAATATTTCTCCAACAAATTTTATTCAATATCAAGAACTTATTATTAAGCCAATGTTTAAAATTTACTTGGATAAGGAAGAGAAAGAATTGTAGGCAAGAGAGGGTTTGAGACATCCAAAGCATTTGCAGAGCAACCCCCAACAGAGAGGGTGAAAGCTCCCATATTTTTAAAAAAATATATGAAGTTTACAGATCTAATATATGAATCTAATGACATGTATGAATTTTATAAATATGTAATGCTGCGAATACTTCTAATTTTGGCAACATTTGTTAAAGTACAATAAAATTATAATTAACAAATTCTGAAAATGCTAAGGAATAGCGATATGATATGTTAAAAGAAAAATATAACGATAACTTAAAAGAAAAATATCCGGCAACATGCATTTATTCCTTAATGGAGATATATGAACGTCGGTTTCAAAAGACATATTGACCCATGGGCGATAGCTGTTGCCGCCTTTAATCGCAATATGATTTTTTGAGAGCATTTCGCATTTCAAATACATTTGTATAAAGCGTTATTCGAATTCCAGAAATTGCAAACTAAATGTAGCGGAGAAGTAAAAAGTTTCTCCAATAAGTGGTTGATCAATAACAATATTAAATAGAGATACTAGCAAAGAACTTTATCTTTCTAATTGTCTCGAATACCATTCAGAATTTTATTTATTTGTCTATTATTCACGTGAGGTTTAAAGTTACTAATAACCACGTGGAGGATATACCACCTTCTTTTTGCCTGAGTTTAAAAAAAATCCAATTATTTCCTAAAAATTTGCAAAGAAATACATTTTAGGTTGGGGCATTTTAAATATCCCATAGTGAATCAAATAAAAACATTGATTGATTTATTGTGAAAGGTTCTTTTCTCCTGCTTCCTGATGTTTGTTGGAGGTATATGATTTTGCTCAAAGGGTTCTCATCCACGGTTGTTGCATTTGATGAGCTTTCAAGAGCATTACTAAATTACATTATTAAACTATAATGACTTTAATCTGATTTTAATAACAGATACCAACAGGAAACCGAGTAAGGAATACCATTGCACTTTACATACCTATAACACAGTAAAATATTAAATATTAAGTAGAAATAAGTATTTTTTCTATATTACAAAAATATTAGCAAAACTACTGTAAATATGTGAAAACTGGAAGTATAAAAAATCAATATTGCTATGATAATTTGTCTATTACTGGATGGCCCAGAGATAATACTAGAAACTATAATACTGACAAATTATCTGCCAAATAAATGCACATAATGAGTAATTGGATACATAAGATAAATCTTTGAGAATATTTAAGTATGTTATCCTAAATACGTATTTAATCTCTTATTACTTACCCAATTTATCATCTCATAAGTATCCTTTATAAAGTACGTGCGTTATGGCTTAATCTCAATATAAAGAGATAAATGTTAATAACGAAGAAAATGAGACATTATAATTAATTAAATATGGCAACAAATAAAAAACAACAAGGTATATTGTAATTACAATCTTAATCCTCAAAGCATAACTTTAAGTATGCCAGCTAAGTTGTAATTACGAAATTAATTTTTAATATCGAAGTTATTAATTTTATAATGACTGATTACAATCTCTGTAAAAACATACATGGATATATATGACGAGACACAGTACATAGGTTGAGTTACATTTTTTCTTAACTATTTTTTTTTAATCTGTTTAATCCATCTTCGATTCATCTTATTGTTGAATTTGAATTAAAAGTTGGTGAAACTTATTTAAATGATAAAAAGCACATGTTTTTATCTTATATTTTGAAGTATCGATTAATAACGTTATTGATTCATTCCATCAAGTAAGATGATTACAATATTACTAATTTTTTATATTTTTGGACTAAAATGCTCATAAGTATTTATTCTATAACTTAGCAAATTGCTGTTTGTAAATAATTCTCTTTGTGTGGCATTTGAAGTTTTTTCTTAATAAATGTCTTTAAATTGGCTGAGACGTTATTTGTCAGAATAATAGAAAAGATTTTATCTTAGATTCTTCTAAAGTGACAAACTTTTTATTAAATTAACCATTGAGGCATAATCTGTCAGGTTACAATTTATGATTGGCAGGTATCATGTGACTTCCAACATGGATTTATACATGTACAATAATATATATATATATATATATATATATACAAAACAATATTTTCTAATCATTATAAACTCGCCACCCTAAAGTCTAATTAGTTGACAAATGTTCACGCTTTTTATAACAAATCATTTTTATAATTTGAAAACTTGTTTCTGAACAGATCCGTGATTAATTTCATTTTTAATCAAAATGGTAAAAACAATTCATCAAGTAAATTCGATTCTAGTTAAATTATTATTGAAAAACAAATTGAATGGCATTAAGGAGACATCGATCAATATCTTTTAAAAGAAATACTTATAGTATACTAAATTTATTATTATTATTAATTTCTAATTGAAAAATATTATATATTTACAAAATGTATGTGGCGATAAATTTAAAAAAGGAAGTATACAGCAGAAAAAATTAGCTGGAACTTCCTCTTTATTTGCTAATTATAAAATGTATAAGATAAATCATACCCATTTTTATAATTTCTAATTTTAGAGCTATGCATTTTCAGAATTCTCTAATTACTTTTTATTCATATTAATAATTAGTTCGACTAATTGTGATTAGAACATAGCAATAATTTAAATTTAATTTAATTTATAAATTTAAAACAAAATTTGAAAACTGCGATTAAAAATTATTAAATCCATTGAAACATAATTCACCCATTCAATGAATTACTCTGATATTTCATTTTTATTTAACATTTCTTTAAACAAAATTCAAGTTTTCATTATGTATATCATAAAACAATTTAATTCTTCCATCTTTCAGAGAAATGCAGCAAAATTATCTTAATTTGTTACAAAAAGGAATATAATAAAAAGTTTTTTCTTTTTATTCAGAGTGTGAGAATTGTTATTTTGTTACTCATGTGTAAATTAGCTACTGAATTCCGCCTTTCATGTTTAGAAAGACAATATAAAATATATATACACTAAACAGGGTCGTACTGAATTTACTTTACAAATTTAACTTATTTATCAATTATTAGCTGTTAAAAAAAATGATCCGCAAAGAAATATAATATGCATAATCATTAGGTTTCTCGATAATAGTTTTTTTTCAATTTTTTTTAATAAAGACAGGTATTTTTTAATAAATTATATTGGCATAATTTGTCTGGTATTATACATGTTTGTGTATTTTTTTTAAATTGTATTAAAGAATACTCTATAAGGATGCTTTTGTTTAAATTGGCAACTATTTCTGGATAATCATAATTTTCACAGATTACCACAAAAATTCATTCACAAAAATCGTGTAGATTTATTTTGCAGATTTCCTTAAAATTTTATTGAATGTGATCTGAAATTTGCTCCTGTATATATTTAAGTATATTTTTTAAATTGTTTAGTTTTATTAGTGAGTTTTTTGTGATTCTAACACCTATCTAGGTGTCGTACGATAATTTTATATTTTTTGTGTGATAGAAAAAGTCGGCGGCGTCAGTACCAAAAGCGCATTCAATTATTTCCGTGAAATCTTAACTTGAAAACAAAAGGCGTTTTTTTAGGAAAGAAGTGAAAATTGATTTATTTTTTGTTTATTGAGAGTATAGTGAATCCTATCAAATTGTTTTTTTTTACTATTATATTTATTCTAATAGTGACTTTTGATCACTTTGATACACCTAAATAAAAAATTAAAAAAAATATATTTACTATTCTACAAAAAAGAAAAAAAACTATATACGAGGTCTGTTCAAAAAGTTTTCGTAATTTTCGTTTTTTTCAAAAAAATATTTATTTATTCGTCTACATTAATGTGGTCTCCTTCAAAGTAGTCCCCCCCCAGATATAATACACTTATGCCAGCGTTTTTTCCAATTTTCGAAGCACCCTTGATATTCACTTTTTGATATGTCCTTGAGCACTCTCGGCGATTTTCTTCAATCGAGGAAAAATGTGGTAATAAAAATAGCATTCAAAATATTTTTTTTGTTTTATTTATTTGAACAGCGATCAGTACTTAAGTACCCTATAATCTCTTATAAGTTGTGATAAATTATTACTTACAAACTTACTAACTGTTACATACTAATTATTACTATTACTTACAGACTTACTTATTTCTTACTTGCAAATAGTCATAAACAACGTCGGTTATTTTCTATACATGGAAAGCCAAACAGTCGCCCCATCTCTAAGTGATGAATTTTAATATTTTATTTTTTCTATAGTGATTAATTTTTTAAAGAGGCAGCAATTCAAGATACGAATTATTTTCGCTGGAACATATTTCTATTTATATTTCCAAAAGAAAATAGATGTCACCAATGCTATAATATTTAAATTTCTGTATAGTGAAGAATTTTTTAAAGATGCAGCAAATCAATATACGAATTATTTTCGCTGGAACATATTTCTTTTTATATTTCCAAAAGAAAACCGATGTCACCAATGCTATAATATTTAAATTTCTGTATAGTGAAGAATTTTTTAAAGATGCAGCAATTCAGGATACAAATTATTTTCACTGGGAGCATATTGCTATTTATATTTTCAATAGAAAACCGATGTCACCACTGCTTTAATATTTCAATTTCTATATATTGATTGATTTTTTAAAGAGGCAGCAATTCAGGATACAAATTATTTTCATTGGGAGCATATTTCTATTTATATTTGCAAGAGAAAACGGATTTAACCATAGCTTTAATATTTTAATTTCTGTATAGTGATTAATTTTTTAAATAGGCAGCAATTCAGGATTCGAATTATTTTTACTGAGAGCATATTTCTATTTATATTTTCAAGAAAAAACCGATTTAACCACAGCTTTAATATTTTAATTTCTGTATAGTGATTGATTTTTTAAATAGGCAGCAATTCAGAATACAAATTATTTTTACTGGGTGCGTATTTCTATTTATATTTTCAAAAGAAAACCGATGTCACCACTGCTATAATATTTAAATTTCTGTATAGTGAAGAATTTTTTAAAGATGCAGCAATTCAGGATACGAATTATTTTCACTGGGAGCATATTTCTATTTATATTTTCAAGAGAAAACCGATTTAACTACAGCTTTAATATTTCAATTTCTGTATAGTGATTAATTTTTAAAGATGCAGCAATTCAGGATACGAATTATTTTCACTGGGAGCATATTACTATTTATATTTCTAAGAGAAAGCCGATGTCACCACTGCTTTAATATTTCAATTTCTGTATAGTGATTAATTTTTTAAATAGGCAGCAATTCAGGATTCGAATTATTTTCACTAGGAGCATATTTCTATTTATATTTTCAAGAGAAAACCGATTTAACCACAGCTATAATATTTCAATTTCTGTATAGTGATTAATTTTTTAAAGAGGCAACAATTCAGGATTCGAATTATTTTCACTGGGAGCATATTTCTATTTATATTTAAAGAGAAAACCGATTCAAGCACAGCTTTAATATTTCAATTTCTGTATAGTGATTAATTTTTTAAATAGGCAGCAATTCAGGATACAAATTATCTTCACTAGAAGCATATTGCTATATATATTTCCAAGAAAATCCGATGTCACAGCTGCTTTAATATTTCAATTTCTTAGCTATTCAGGATAGGAATTATTTTCACTATTTTAATGAGATTATTCAAATAATATTATTTGTCAATTTATTAAGTTGTTTATATTGAATTCACTGGGAGCATATTTCTATTTATATTCCCAATAGAAAACCAATGTCACCACTGCTTGACATCAGGATGCTCGAAACTGATGCCACTGATTTAGATCATCCTATTCACTTATCTAAAAGCGAGCTCATTAACTTGGAATTCGTTCTAGTACACAAGTTGTTTGATTTTTCTTATGAGAAATAAAACAATATGAAACAAGTTGGGTAAATAAACAGTAAACATTGTAAGACAGAAGTTGACATTATATCAATTCCTGTACAACAATAACCGTATATAACAATCGCATCTGAACCCGAATCTGGGAGTAATATAATCGCTCCCATGCAATGCTCATATATGTTCCCATGCGCGTTATTTTATAATTTATTATGGTTAGTTTCTTCATTACATGAATGGAACTGGAATTATAAATCTGGAAAGTTGCGTGCGCCCTTAGGCCCATCTTCGACTTGGACTCTGACTTCGACTTCTACTCCGAATGCGTAGCTTATGAAACTGACGCTGAACGGCAACTCTTCAATATTCCTACTGGCAGAGCATCAATAATGCTTAACTAGCTGTATTGTTAATATATACAAATAAAAAAATAATATACACGCATGCATGCGATAAATATAGTATTGATGTGGGTTGTTCGGAAAGTAATTTCGATTTTTATGTCTTTACGGTGTTACTCGCTGTTGTCATGCCTTGATCAGCTCCGATCGATCTTCTAGAATGTGGTGCATGTTCCACGTCAATATTGCACACTTAATGTCAACACATCCTTTCCATACAATCAGTATAGTTGTACATAACTCTTTTATTCTTATTGTTTAATAATTGCTTTCCCGTGGCTTAGTGGTTATGTATTTCGAGCCAGAAGATTGCATCTGCTTATGACAACCTGATGCAAAGCAGTAGTGGCATCAATTTTCACTTGATAGATAATAGGTTTTAATAGATAATATGTTCCACATCAACGTTGCACACTTAATGCCAACACATCCTTTTCATACAATCAGTATAGCTCTTTCTGTCTTGTATATAACTTTCATTCTTATTGATGGTTAATAATGGCTTTCCCATGTCTTAGTAGTTATGTACTTCGAGCCAGAAGATTACATCTGCCTCAGACAACCTGATGCAAAGCAGCAGTGGCATCGATTCTCACTTGTTATATAATAGGTTTCGATAGATAATATGTTCCACATCAATATTGCACATTTAATGTCAACACGTCCTTTTCATACAATCAGTTTAGTTCTTTCAGTCTTGCACATATTTTTTATCCTTATTGGTTAATAATGGTTTTCCGTGGCTTAGTGGTTATGTACTTCGAGCCAGAAGATTGCATCTGCCTGTGACAACCTGATGCAAAGCAGCAGTGGTATCGATTCTCACTTAGAAAGATAGATAATAGGTTTCGATAGATAATGTTTCACATCGACATTTTACACTTAATGTCAACACATCCTTTTTATACAATCAGTATAGTTCTTTCTGTTTTGTACATAACTTTTATTCTTATTGGTTAATAATGGCTTTCTCATGGTTTAGTTGTTATGTACTTCGAGCCACAATATTGCATCTGCCTATGACAACCTGATGCAAAACAGCAGTGGAATCGATTCTCACTTGTTATATAATAGGTTTCGATAAATAATATGTTCCACATCAATATTGCACACTTAATGTCAACACATCCTTTCTATATAACATATAAACAGTATAGTTCTTTCTGTCTGGTATTTAATTTTATTGGTTAATAATGGTTTTCCGTGGCTTAGTAGTTATGTACTTCGAGCCAGAAGATTGCATTTGCCTATGACAACCTGAAGCAAAGCAGTACTGGCATCGATTCTCATTTGTTATATAATAGGTTTCGATAGATAATATGTTCCACATCAATATTGCACACTTAATGTCAACACATCCTTTTCATACAACATACAATCAGTATAGTTCTTTCTGTCTTGTATATAATTTTTATCTTTATTGGTCAGTAATGGCTTCCCCATGGCTTAGTGGTTATGTCCTTCGAGGATTGCAGGTGCGATATCTTCCTGTTGCAACCTGATGTCAAGCAGCAGTGGCATCGATTCTTACTTGGAAAGATAAATAATATATTTCTAAGTGAAAATCAGCAAACATCATTTTAGGCATTAGATTTTGTTTTATGAACAAAAACATTTCAAATAGAGCTTAAGCTAACCGCCTTCTGAAAAACAACCATGGTCATCACAATAGACTATGAAGTCTTTTTTGATTATGAAGATCTGATTTTTGTTCAAAATATTTATAAGATATGTGATTAATATAGAAAAATATTGTTTGATCTTATTGCTCCGATTAGTTTTTGGCAAAGGCAAAGGTCTAGCAGTTACGGAGTTACGGGGCAAAGGGTGCAAAAAATAGAAATCGAGTTTTTGAGAAAGCGGAGCATCCGATTTGAATGATTTAAAAATTCAATTCGTAATGATGGGGATAAGTGGTGTTTAGTTTTTAGTAAAGGCAGGTCCAGCTGTTTCGAAGATACAGAGTTAAATGTGCAAAAATGGCAGTTTTTGAGAGAATTAAGCATTTGATTTAAATGATTTAAAAAACTTTCTGCTTGTGTTGGTAAAACAATTGCTTTTGGAAAAAAAAAATTTATATTATTTCATAGAATATTTGAAGCTTGAAACTTAAGAGCTTCACCAAGGGTATTATTCTTGAAGAGCTTGATAGTGTAAATGCTTAAACAGAAACCTTTTCTCAAAACAAATCCATCAATCATCTACAACATAATTCAATTTGTGTTGAATTCTGGCTGAGCATATCAATTTGTCTTCTTGACCTAGAGGAAATAAATTTTAATTTGTTGATTAATAAACCAAACCCAGAAATCAATATTTGTTTTTCATTAAACAATAAATGATTTTAATATTCATGAACCGATCTAAAAATTAAATACCACATAGATATTTCATCTACTACTTTCATCAAACTGTGTGATGAATGATACTTAGAGATATTTTTAGAGCTCAAAAAAAATAACAAAAGCAAAATTATTCTTTATAAAACTGACCACCAAATCGCATGCTGTGTGCAAATTATAAGCAAATAGTATATAAATAGATGTGGCAGAAAATAGTTGGAATAGATTTTTAATGATCATGTTTTTTAGTATAAAAATAATAAAATTTATAGACTAGGTAGGCAGATTAAATTTTTTTAAATCAGTGGAAAATATTGTGCATATGCGAAATGCGAGAAATGGTTTCACTTATCTTTACACAAAAGTAGTTAACGAATTTCTGACATAGGTTATTCCAATTTTTGGATTTTAATAATTTGTTCAGGACACTAATTATTTTTGGAATTATTATTGAACACTTCTAAAAAGACGGTTAGACTTAATTGAAATAAATTGTATCTGAGTCAAACTGTTACACAAACTCCAAGCTGACAACATGTTTGTTTGGAATAAGCTTTTTAATAATAAAATATTTTATTTATTTTTATTTTTATTTTAATTTTACAATTATTTAAAATTTATCATAACTCGACGTTTATCAATTTGTGTTTCATAATTTTTTCGTGCAA
>NW_020537758.1:42719867-42753123 GCF_003426905.1 Ctenocephalides felis
GGTTATGTACTTTGAGCCAGAAGATTACATCTGCCTATGACAACCTGATGCAAAGCAGCAGTGGCATCGATTCTCACTTGTTATATAATAGGTTTTGATAGATAATATGTTCCACGCCAATATTGCACACTTAATGTCAACACATCCTTTCCATACAATTAGTTTAGTTCTTTCAGTCTTGTACATATTTTTTGTCCTTATTGGTTAACAATGGTTTCCCGTGGCTTAGTGGTTATGTACTTTGAGCCAGGAGATTGCATCTGCCTATGACAACCTGATGCAAAGCAGCAGTGGCATCGATTCTCACTTGTTATATAATAGGTTTCGATAGATAATATGTTCCACATCAATATTGCCACACTTAATGTCAACACATCCTTTCTATATAACATATAAACAGTTTAGTTCTTTCTGTCTGGTATTTAATTTTATTGGTTATAATGGTTTTCCGTGGCTTAGTAGTTATGTACTTCGAGCCAGAAGATTGCATTGCCTATGACAACCTGAAGCAAAGCAGTAGGCATCGATTCTCACTTGATTATAATGGTTTCGATAGATAATATGTTCCACACAATATTGCAACTTAATGTCAACACATCCTTTTCATACAACATACAATCAGTATAGTTTCTTTCTGGTCTTTGATAATTTTTTATCTTTATTGGTCAGTAATGGCTTTCCCCATGGCTTAGTGGTTATGTCCTTCGAGGATTGCAGGTGCGATATCTTCCTGTTTGCAACCTGATGTCAAGCAGCAGTGTGCATCGATTCTTACTTGGAAAGATAATAATATATTTCTAAGTGAAAATCAGCAAACATCATTTTAGGCATTAGATTTTGTTTTATGAACAAAAACATTTCAAATAGAGCTTAGCTAACCGCCTTCTGAAAAACAACCATGGTCATCACAATAGACTATGAAGTCTTTTTTGATTATGAAGATCTGATTTTGTTCAAAATATTAAAGATATGTGATAATATAGAAAAATATTGTTTGATCTTATTGCTCCGATTAGTTTTTGGCAAAGGCAAGGTCTAGCAGTTACGGAGTTACGGGGCAAAGGGTGCAAAAAATAGAAATCGAGTTTTGAGAAAGCGGAGCATCCGATTTGAATGATTTAAAAAATTCAATTCGTAATGATGGGGATAAGTGGTGTTTAGTTTTTAGTAAAGGCAGGTCCAGCTGTTTCGAAGATACAGAGTTAAATGTGCAAAAATGGCAGTTTTTGAGAGAATTAAGCATTTGATTTAAATGATTTAAAAAACTTTCTGCTTGTGTTGGTAAAACAATTGCTTTTGGAAAAAAAAAATTTATATTATTTCATAGAATATTTGAAGCTTTGAAACTTAAGAGCTTCACCAAGGAGTATTATTCTTGAAGAGCTTGATAGTGTAAATGCTTTAAACAGAAACCTTTTCTCAAAACAAATCCATCAATCATCTACAACATAATTCAATTTGTGTTGAATTCTGGCTGAGCATATCAATTTGTCTTCTTGACCTAGAGGAAATAAATTTTAATTTGTTGATTAATAAACCAAACCCAGAAATCAATATTTGTTTTTCATTAAACAATAAATGATTTTAATATTCATGAACCGATCTAAAAATTAAATACCACATAGATATTTCATCTACTACTTTCATCAAACTGTGTGATGAATGATACTTAGAGATATTTTTAGAGCTCAAAAAAAATAACAAAAGCAAAATTATTCTTTATAAAACTGACCACCAAATCGCATGCTGTGTGCAAATTATAAGCAAATAGTATATAAATAGATGTGGCAGAAAATAGTTGGAATAGATTTTTAATGATCATGTTTTTTAGTATAAAAATAATAAAATTTATAGACTAGGTAGGCAGATTAAATTTTTTTAAATCAGTGGAAAATATTGTGCATATGCGAAATGCGAGAAATGGTTTCACTTATCTTTACACAAAAGTAGTTAACGAATTTCTGACATAGGTTATTCCAATTTTTGGATTTTAATAATTTGTTCAGGACACTAATTATTTTTGGAATTATTATTAAACACTTCTAAAACGACGGTTAGACTTAATTGAAATAAATTGTATCTGAGTCAACTTGTTACACAAACTCCAAGCTGACAACATGTTTTGTTTGGAATAAGCTTTTTAATAATAAAATATTTTATTTATTTTTATTTTTATTTTAATTTTACAATTATTTAAAATTTATCATAACTCGACGTTTATCAATTTGTGTTTCATAATTTTTTCGTGCAATTTTCGTGTGTTTTTTTCCAATTCATTTGTATGCACTGAAGATGACAAATTTCGGGTCAAATCAAGACCCGAAACGTATGTTCTCTTAATAAAAACATTTTCTCTCAATAAAACTGTTTTAATTACTGGATGGATGCTCAAGAACAATTTTATCATATGTATATATATACATACATATATATGTATATATATATATATATATATATGTGTGTGTGTTTGTGAATGTTAAACGCCAAAGTAGTGTCGGCCGCACTTTTATATATGTCATAAAATTTACCTGGAAATACCTAAAAGTTATCAAAGTTGGTTCTTTATTTCAAAGTAACACGTTGAGAAGGCTGGTCGGCTTCGTTTGCCAAAAAATCATTCCAAGGGTCTATCTAGCAATTTGTTAAAATAGAAATAATAATTAATTTTGCGACAGGGGTTGTTTGTTTATTCATAATTTTGTTCATATTTAATTTATATTGGAAAAAAACTTGAAATTGATTAATCGCGGGATTCAAGTTCTGAGGTAGATAGATAGATAGATATGTAGATAGACAGTTGTAAGTCCATTATTCTAGAATATAATAGCTCAAATACAGTTCAACACACATCGTTATTATTATGAACTATATTTATGAATTTACTATCTATTTTGTGTGTATTAATATTATTAAATTTTTAACATATGTGGCAAGGAACAATTATAAATTATCTTAGTTAGTGCTTCCAATTTTTTGTCATATGATTATTTCCTATCTATGAATATCAACCATTTTTTAACATATACACTATTAAATAGTGGTTATGTCCTTCGAGTAAATGAGTCCATATATTACTGAGCATAATTTTATTCCATTTTTATGTTGATACTACAGATTTAAATATTTTCATAATTAATATTCCCAGCTTGATATAAACTGCATTAAAAATATTATCATTATATTGACTTCCTACTGTGTATTTGTTCTATGATCGATACAAATTTTAATCGGTATTTAATAAGAACCTCTGAAATATGTAAATGATTTTTGTGTGATCAGAAGTGTATTCATCTCTAGAGTTTTAGTAATAGTGCAATTTTCAAAAAAAAAAATATTTTCCATTTTTTTGGCTATATATAATATAATAGTCTGAATTTCAAAAAAGCACATATTTAAGTATTAATTTTTTTTTTCAATTATCTAATTATTTTTAAATTTCAGTTGCCTAATTATAAACGTTTCTTGTAATGTTCATATATCTATACATGGAAAAGTTTCAGTAAGGTATCTCAAGAATGTGTTATATAGTTATAGTATATTTCTTGCGTTTTATAATTAATTCAAAAAGTCGATTAATAATCTGATTTACTATAATTGTCAAAAATTTAAAATGTTTATTTCTCACATTAATCATGATTACTTCAATTCAAATAGTGCACCGATATTGATTTGAAGCAATATGCACTCTGATTGCATTCTTGTGAAGCAACATTGAATAAATAAACTGATTTAGTTTATTAAATATGATTTCAAATTAAACAGGAAATTTGCATAATTTATTAAAAAGTGTATTTATATTGATTAAAGAAATAAGAAATAGAAAGATAAATAGTGTAAAGATTGACCACAACTGAAATCTATTCGAAACTTCGAATATACCCTAAAAGTCATTGAAAACCTTCGACGACTATTGAGGGAAAGTGGTTAGAGATCGTGTTACCCAAAAGTAAATCGTCACAAAAACTTTTGAGCACGAGCTAAACATTGAAAAATACTCCAGTGGCGTCCATCTTATGCGAAATATTCTAAAAATAAGCATTTTTTTAATATTATTATATTAATATTATCTAGACACTTTCACATTAAAACGATTGCATCTCTAATATAATAAATAATGCAAACTTTGCTTATTTATTTGGCTTAATTTTTTTGTTGAAAATTTTGTTACAAAAAATACTGAATTTAAGTTAGCATTTTAACAACTTTTTACTTTAAATTATTTTTATAATTTAATTTAAAAACAAACACTACTAATTAATAAACACTAATTATTAATGAACATCTAATCTGTTAACAGGCATCCATTAATCACGTGATCGATTTTTTTAAGAGTTTTGGGACCCTCTCCCTTGATGAACCGTGGTGATATTCAAAACTACTCCTTCTTCCCCACCAAATATCACGTGTATTTTTAGTTACGAAATAAAAATTGTAATTTTTTTTGAATTTGTTTGGACTTTGTTAAAAACTTTAGATAGAAAATAAATACATGTGATATTACGTCTACATCCCCCACGTGCTATTTCGTGATTTTGTGTTAAACCCCTTCTCCCCTAAAAACCTCACGTGTTTGGACGCCCCCTAATTGGTAAATTAATCTATTTTATAGATTATTGTTTCATAAGACAGTAAGTTTCAGGATTTTGGAACTTTCATCAAATTTCTCTACTTATTATAAAATACAAATATTTTTCAGAAAATGTACGCCTATGTTATTATCCTTTCGCCGATCAAAACAAATGCATCTGGTGGTTTCGTGGGCACGCTTCGCTTATATTTGCTTATACCTAAAAGATTTTTTTTGTGAAATTCACCCTTTCATTCCAAAAAGGATTCATTTTTGCAAACATCTGTCATATCGATATGTGAACATCAGATGTAGAATAAAATTTCAATAATATAAATGATATTTTGGAAAGTAGAAATAAAAACGAAGGGTTTAAGGTGCGGCTGCAAAGTGTGGGGGTTGATAGATAGAAATGATATAAAATTGTAATATACTAGGGTGAAATAGAAAATTTAAATGCTTATTTTTGATTACAAATATAGATGATTAAAATTGTATTCGAAACAATAATTATAAATTATTATATATTTTGTAAATCACATAAATAAATTTTAAATATTTTTCAAAATATTACAAACATATTGAACATTAAAAATGAAGCATACTTAATGTGAAAATTTCAAAAGTTTTTTGTTAAGTTTTTTATGAAATTTTTATGTGATAGAGCTTTCTTCAAATTTACTTCTTTATGACTTAATCATCTATAAATATTTATAACAACTGTTTTTTAACAAATTATCTATATATATAAAATTTGCATAAATTGATAAACATTATCTAAGGTATTGCGTACTTTATACAAATTTTGTAGTAACTCTCAAGGTTTAGTTTAGTTTAAATTGTAAATGGCGCGAAAAATCATTTCAAAAACCAACTCTGTAGAATCATCTGAATCAATTTTCAGGTTTCCTATATGATATGAATGCACTTTTATAAGTCTATAGATTTTGAACAGTTTAAAATACATCTGCTTTCATGAAATAAACCAGAAAGTACCACCAACGAAAATTTAAACGCAGGTGTCAGAATCGGTACTAGAAAGTAATAATAAGAACAGATGTTTGTTATTAATGATATTGAATGAATGGTATTGGTATATAATATATTACTGGTGACATTTTGCAAAAATAAGTGTAATTGTTTAATATTCTGCAAAAATAGCCATTCGAATAAACGTTGCTGAAATTAGAAAAACTTGAAGATGGAAATGAAATAATAAACATGATAAAATTTATTTGATGATGGATAATCATTGTATTTATGTTCATTGATCATACTAGATTTGCTAGACATTAGTTATGTTGATTTGGATTGCTCAAACAAGCATCCAATTCGTATTTTTGAAAGGCAGGTCAAGCTATTTAATATAGAAGTGATAATATAGAAGTGCCTTGGAGCATGATCCTCAAATCACATGAAGAAACATTTATATCATTTCATTTCAATTGAAATGAATGTTTTTTGAAAATATGAGTTGAAAACACATTTCCAAATATGTTTGGAATTACTAAGGTATGAGCCATAAAAAATCTCTCGTTTTAAATGTTTCTTATTTGTTTTCTGATTGCTATTTAACTATTGTAAAAAAATGTTTCTTATGTGGGGTGATAGTTTCCGAGCAAAGTGCTTAATTATATTATTATTATTATTTACTAAATATTACCCTATTAAACGTATTCAAAAAATAATTATTTGCAATATAACCTTGTTATGTAATGCAACTTTTCAAAACGTCTTTTTCAGTTGTAATTTAGGCTCTTCTCTGATCTGCAAATGCAATTAATCTCAATACCGCTTTAATCTCTTGTTAAATGCGGAGTAATTAACGCGAAGTGCAATGCTTATTGCCTTAAAACATTTATAAATAGGTAGCTGATAAAAAATATTTATCATATTATTATTTGAAAATTCATTGACTACAAAAGATTAGAGAACAAATTGTATACACATTTATTTAGATTTGAATTATTTAAAACGAATGGATTAATCATAAATTTGTTTATGAAGGCGCTTGGATATGGATATTTCATGTCATTGATTCTTGCTGTTCCAATTAAATTTCAATAATTTCTCAAAGTCAATAAAATATTGAGCAATGTAAAATCCTATAAAATTGTTTGACTTCAGCAATCCTGTTGTTTACATTTAATATTACATAATTTTCAATATTTTTTATATAGCTTTTCATCCTATTTATATACACTATTAAACACATATTTTTGTTTTTGCACCACGTTTTATCATCAAGAAGAGTTGATATTGTAAGTCTTACAAGAATCATTCTAAAGAAATATTTGAAATGTTCGAAGATGTTTTTCTAATTCCTCAATTTAGTGAAGCTAGATATTTTGAACTCCAGGTTAATTTTGCAATATAAAAACTTGATTTCATCATGGTTGACCTAGTAGTAAAATACTTGTAAATCCAGCGTTTTCATGATTCAGTATATGTACCTACCTATTTTTTAATTAGATTATAATATCTTTATCCAATGTTTGAATAATTTATTTGCTAAGTCCCACCCTATAATCACGTTGAGAATAAATACATGAGCATTACATAAAGCAAAACAAAAACGAATGTTTTTGATATCACAAATTATCTGGGTTAAGGGAAAGTTTTTTTTACGCATTTCTGTTTTACTCCCACACAAATATTACACTTACGCATAAAACGCCTTGTAGCTATATATGCGAAATTAATTGTGCACATAAATTATAATTTTTTATTATGGTTTTTTAAAATCCCTTCACTGACAGAGAGGATTTTTGCCGTGATTTTTGGCAGAGATATATTGTGAAAATCAGGAGGGATCTCTACTCTTTTCAGAAATAAATTTGGCCTTTTGAGATGTTCAGTGAGAGTGTTCTCACTGAACAAAATTATTAATCAATAGTTCTCATGGTCATTATTCCAAATGTATGTCCAAAATTTTGTGATCTTTGTGCCTATTAGATGCTTTTTATGTCTCGTCATCAATTATGTTAAAAAAATTTAGCCAATAACGCAATTTTAAAGAAAATTGTTATCTTCAAATTTTGTAAACCAGTTTTGGCACTGTACTACTGTCCGTATTTATTTCTGATTAGAACACTAAGTGTTTTGAAGTCTATGGTTTCTTCATATTTTAGTTCATAAAATGATATATTAATTATTAGAAATTTACAATAAGATTTATACTTGGTATATTGATATTTTGGATCATCGATCAGTTTCTATATCGCTCTGCAAAATCTTTGCCAGTACAATTTTTGGGACCTCGAAACGTATTCCGAGTATTGTATAATCCCTCGAGGTCTTGAAATCTGATTTGGAGATGATGATAATTGATTTTGATCCCAAACGATATCATGAATAATAAAACAAACTGATATATCGGTCCTGCAATATTTATTCGTCAGCAAATTGCTGTAAACATTATTGACTTTACATTGCATTCAGGAAATGCAAGTAAGAGGAGATATCTTAGGCATGGTTTTAAATTGATGAATATCTAAACGATAGGTCGATTCTTTTTTCTGAGGAATTTTATTTTTGGTTTTGAATCAGCATTTATTATAAAATTATAGAAAAACATTTTAAACAATTTTGGAGTGTTGGAGATACTATCATTCATGACTATCACTAACACAAATAGTAGAAATTTTCAGTTTTCATAAAAATGCATATGTTTTTGTCGATATTTTCTGGTATATATCGAAATTATCCAGATAAGGACTAATTCTTATTCATTTATATTTTTATTTCTATCTAATAATAGCAAAACTTTTATAACACCTGAGCGTATCATCATCTTTCTGAGCAAACGACTTCCAAAGTTTTACAATCTAGGCCTTACAAATACAAGTATTTGAGTTCAAATTCTATGATTTCGACAATGTGATATCATGCTGTAGCAATATACATATTCTCTTTATAATATAGATCAGAAATAGATTTTCAAGTGAAAGTAGCCATTTGCTGCAATCAAGCGATGACTCCAAAATATGGATTTGTTTCTAAATAGTAATTTGTTTTTTTGGCATCTGTGAAAATAATCAAAACAATTAGTATCATCATGAGATATATAATTCTCCTGTTTCTAAAACTCCATTGAATCGAATTCTCAAACTAAGTGGCATTTAAATAAAATCCGATTTGTATGTCTTCTTTTTTCGCAACCTGGGGCTATGTGTATTTTGCATTCGAACGCATACGGTATTGTTTTTGCTACACAATTAACAGTTTGACATTTCGTGATATATTGGTTTTAGATGTTGGTTTTGTGTTGGCATTTTCACTCAAAATGAAAAATATAGACCCTCCCACACATGAGGAAACAAATCATGCGAATTTGCGAATCATTGCGAATCTTATACCATTCTGGATAATTAAGGATGTGCTTGGCAATTATTTCACTGAAGAAGAGAAAACACAATTTTAAACATATTTTTATTTTAGGATAATAGAAAAACTCAGACTGGTATAAATATATCTAGTTAGCTATCCTGAACTGAAGAACTTCTCGATAATAAAAAAAATATCAAGGTCTTTTATTTCTGAAAAACAAACAAGATATATATATATATATATATATATATATATATATATATATATATATATATATATATATATATATATATTCGTTGTCAACCAAATGAAATCGATATCCACAAATTTCGACAAAGTCCGCTACCCTTTAGTTTCGGATAACCAAGCGATTATTCGTTTTATGACAATAATATGTCAAAAAATAGAATTTTAGTAAATGTCACAGTGGTTTTCATGAATATCGTATGACATTATATTATTTCTATATAAAGGATGCCTATATTTGTAAGTATATGATTACTTGGTGAATTTTTCATTTCTTCTGATGGAATATTAGATAATATGACCTGATCTTATAGACTTTGTAACGCTTGAATTGAAATTAGCCCGCACGCATAGAACTGAAAAAATATATATTTTTGGTATATCTGAAATATTTTCGAATACAATTGTTGTAAAAAATATATATTATACCAAATTTTACTTTAAACTTACATTCAACATACATATTTTGATTTGGTGATAAAGACCCATTACATAAATTTTTAATAAAAAAGAGTTAAGATTTTTCGAATTATAATTATGTGTTCTAAGGACAATTATAAATGCAACTATTAACACATAATTTTTGCATGCGGTCGAATTTAAATGTGCTGATAATAAAATTTATTATAATTTTATACTAAGGATATTTTTACTACTGCACACGACAAAAATAGATTTTAGGTAGAAGATTTCTAAAGTTGCTTTTTGAATAAAATTAACGTGAGATAAATACATTTAAAATAATTTTATAAAATTGATCAGTTATCCAGATAAACCAAAAAATGACTGGACTTCTTTAATGACTTATACAATCGGGTAGGTGGGTGAAAATTTTGAGTATATAGAGAAAAATGTTTTAGAAGTGGATAAAAATAAATCGTTCTTTTAAAAGAAAACCCAAAAAGCCTGAATTAAAATTAAGTAACAAACATTCATTTACTGATGGGAAGACAAATTAATTGACGAAAATGACTATTACGAAATTGAGCGATTGCGGTAGGAAGGTGAAAATTTATGGGTATATATATTTTCATTATTAGAACCAAATGTCAGATATACACACATGTACTCACATAAATATACTAATTTAAATATAATAACTAGTGGGGTGTATGGCATCGTGCCTTAAGGCAAATTGCTGGAACTTCCCGTACTGTAACGAAATGTTCGAGGAATACTGGATGTTTTGAAATAGATTAATATAAATATTGTAACATTGTCTAATATTTAAAAGAATTATATAAACTGAATTGCAAAGTTGAAATTATTTGTTTAAAGTATATTAGAACTTTAGTCAGAATTAAAAATAAAATCTGAATTATTTTCGATATACAAAAATTTTTTTTTGAAAAAATCGCTTAAAAAAAAGCTTAGTTCTCTCAAAAACTGCTATTTTTTGCACATTTAGCTCCGTATTTTCAAAATGGCTGGGTCTGCCTTTGTCAAAATCTAACAAACACTTCTCCCAATCATTACTAATTGAATGTTTTTTAGATCATTCAAATCGGATGCTCCGTTCTCTCAAAAACTCGTTTTCTATTTTCTGCACTCTTTGTTCTTTATCTCCGTAACTGCTGGACCTGCCTTTGCCAAAAACTAATCAACTCATCTCCCTATCAATAGGAATCGAATGTTTTTTGAACCATTGAAATCGGTTGATCCGTGCGCCCGAAAACGTGACTGGAAATATGTATCCATACATACATACACACACAACACACACAACCATTTTTGTGAAGTATGCCAAAATGTTCAGAAACCTTCAAAACATCGAGAAATGTAATAATTTTCGATTTCGATTTTTGGACGATTACAATAACTTACCCTACGGCTAATAAAGAATATTGGTTCTAAAACTAATTTTCAAAAAAATATTTTTTGAAGTAATTTTAGGCTTTCCATAAAAGTATGAAAACCTGAATTAAAATTAGGTAACGATCTTTCATTAACTGATGGAATAATAAAATATTCGATTACGAAAATGACGAGTACAATATAGGGGTTTGCGGTATAAGGATGAAAATTTAGGGCTGTTGTTGTTTTCGTTATTGGGACTATATGTACTCACTAATATATACTAATATATATAAAAATGTTAAGTATTAAAAAAATTGTATATTATAAAGGGAGAAATGTATATAACGAAAAGACAGATAGACTTACTGACTGGCGTACAGCAAAGCAATATTGTTTTGTACTGGATCTTTGCGCAAGGAATCCCCAAAAAACAATCACGTTCAATTTGTTGGTCAGTACAAAACCGAAAATGCTCTTTTTTCTTTTCAATTGTATTGGGAATCCGCATGACGTAAAAGGCGGTAGTGGTTAACAAGCGCAAAATCATTGTTTGACCATTCTTACCTTACCGTGAAGAACGCAATAAATAATTCTCGACGATCTTGACACCTTCCAATGAAAAAGTATTTAGCGGACTTCCTTCGCGACGTGAAGCCATTCATTCACATTCATTGTTCATTGTCCAAGATGGACTGTACAAATAATTACACAACGGCACGCACCCCATGTAATAAGGTTAAGAAAAAATTATTTGAAAAGGCGGAGGTGTCAAGTCAAACGGCGCTTAACACGTGTTTCTTGTTAACAAGCGTTTTATAGAGCAAGTAAGAAAACTTCTGAGACGCCCTTTTAAATTGCAATTGAATTTAAATTGTCGGTTTTTAAATTTTTCGACTTTTCTGTACCGTAAGTTGTTGATCTTTTTTTAAAAAAAAATTACGTGATTTTTTTTAACTATCGCTTTGCTATATATGTATTCGTTCATTTAACTAATATATAGTGACGATATTATCGCTCAAAACACTTATAAAAAAAAGAGACAACAGCTTGAGATAAAAACCAATAAGCTTTACTGGTTACTAGGGACTAAATCCAAACTAAGCTTATACAATAAGCTACTTTTATATAAAACTTTATTCAAACCAATTTGGTGTTATGGTATACAATTGTGGGGCAGTGCTCATAAGACTAATATATAAATTATACAGAAATTTCAAAACAAATTTTTGAAAATTGCTTTAGGAGCTCCAAAATATGTTCCCAACTTGTTGATTCAGCCGGCGCGAATACACCTACCATAAATGAAGTAATAACCAAATACATCGCCCAAAATACAAACTCATTGATAACAGAGAACTATCCAAGAAGATTGAAAAGAAGAGCGCCACTGGATTTAAGCCATCAACTCTCGTGAAAAAAAGGGAAATAACTTAATTATTATTTATAAGAAATTATTCAATAAGTAAATAGTTAAAATTATATAATTATCAATAAAATATTGTGAATTTTATATCGAATGTAATATACAATGTAGTTTTTCGGACGACTATTGTAAATTCATCAAATTTATTGAATGTCCTTTACTGGACAGTTGTAAATAAAAGAGATAATAATAAAAAAAAAGTTTACATTAGCAAGAGGTGCCGATAAAATTCGTCGGAAGGTATATTTCTTAGCACCAGAATAACGCATTTGAAATTTATACATTTTCAAACTAAATTTTAAATGTCAAATTTTTATTTGAAGTATGGGTCTGCCTTCACCAGAAACTAATCAGCACATCTTTTCATGAATAGGAATCGAAAGTTTTTTGAATCATTAAAATCGGTTGATTCGTGCGTACATACATCTATTTTTTCTAAGGTATGCCAAAATGTTCAGAAACCTTCAAAATATTAAGATATGCATACAATTTCATTTTCGATTTTTTGCGATTACTATAACTCACCCTATGGGAAGTTAATTATGTGATTTTTAACATCCAAAAAAATTTAAAACAAAATTTTTATAAATCTTTATCCACGTACTAGGACCTTCAGAGCATTTTGGCATACATCAGAAAAAATTGATGTACCTATATGTATGTGTATGTTGTATGTATTTGTATATGTTTGGATACCATTTTCATCCACGATTTATTCTTTTTTTTTAAATGATTATTATTATTCCTCGAATGTTTAATTACGGTTCAAGAAGTTTCAGCAATTTGCCATAAGAAAGGATGCCATGTACCACTAGTTTTTAACTTTTACTCAAAAAGAGTTTGCCTATGTTTTCTTCAAATTTTAAAATGCCCTGGATAATTTACCATATAAAATAGAAAAGTGTGTGTAGGGGAACTAGGGGCTAAGGGCTTGTTGTAGCATTTTTTTTATAATTAGTTTATCTTGAGATCCACTTATTATATTTTATGAAATAATTTAATATACATTTAGTTCACAACTTAACATTTTGTCAATACAGATTCTAAAATGCTCCAAGTTTTTCTCATTTTGCAGAAATACATCGTTTCTATCTCATTTAGCAGAATTTTTCTGTAGTTTTATTTATTAATTTAATTATTCATAAGCAAGCCGTAATCAATAATAATAAATATTATTTCAGACTGTTGTCAAGAACTTGTTTTCTGGGATATATATTTTTAATTTAATAATATTTTGTATCTAAGAGAATTATGTTAAAATACTTGATCTATATATGTGATATTTCTAGATATTTTGATTATATGGCCAATTTTTTTTTTCAATCTATTGAAGGAAATACATAAAAAATTTGCTTCCAAGTTTGACAATATTTATTTTATATTTGATAATGTGTGATTAATTTTCTAGATATAAATAGATGCTATAATTATTCCTCCACCAAATCCAGTAAACATAATTCTATAACTATTATTCATTATTTCACAATTAATCCATTTCTAGATTATGTGAGGTGTTACTATTCTATTATTTTCTGGGGCTAGTTGTAACATTTAACCGAGCAAATGATGAAGACATAATAACGACAATTATATCTCTGATAATTTATTCATTGCTTATTTTTAAGAAAATTGATATGTTGCTAAGTAGTTTTATAAATCAACTTAAACTACAATTATTACAAATAAAATGGTTAATGTCTCTTGTAACAAAATTTACATGTGCCCATATCCTACAAACTATTTTTTTTTAATTCAAATTACATACATATACATATATTTTATTTATATGATATTTAATTTTTGATACTGTACACACAGCATTTGATCATTAACTTTGAATATGAAGTATCAATTAAACAACATCACTGCACAAAATTTTCAATTCTATACTAATTTTACCAAAATGACTATTGTATTTTTATACAAAAACGTACAATACTTTTTTCAATTATTCTTCGAAAGTAAAAATAATAAATCGTTGTTTTTCATTTTCTAACAAACGCGCACGAGCCCTTATATTTGTACTTTATTTTGTTCTTTTCCCATTTTTACAAGTACAAATAATAGTGTTTAATTGAAAGCGATCACCGCCCATTTGTCTACAAACTTTAAAGTTTTTTTCACTAAAATTTAACGCCCTATTGTATAAACATTTGTAAAAGGCAGGTTAAGGGCGTATTTCTATTGTTCTCAATATTTTGTCGCCTCCGATATGAATAGGTCTTAGAATATTTGAAATTAATGGTTACCTCGAAAAGTCTTAAAATCGTAAGTCATTGTTGAAGTTGTAGACTTTTATAAACCATAAATAAATAATTTTTAGGATATGCTTGGAAGGTAAATCATAGATAAAAATAATTTAATTAATGGTCTTGCTAAAGTATACATATGGTTTGCTTTAAGAAGTTACTGTAAGTTATTTCAATGTAAGAAACTTAAAACTCAATTCCAAAAATTTTTCATTATTATAATCTACTCATGCGATATTCATAGACTAGAATTTTTTTACTATGACTATGATCCCAAAACAAGGGTTGCCAGAAACAAAAAAATTTTACTCGTTTGAGGTGAACCGCAAAAATAAAAAAATAGCTCCGCAGGCCAATTTAAAATACAACCCTCGATCTTTATTTGTCTCAGGGCGAAGCATTATAAATGTTGGCAGATCATCAAAGACCAAAGTTATTTATTGCATGTCTTATAGAACGAACTTTCTTCTAAAACAAATTGTTAACGAGGTGGTTGTTTTAATTTATGCATTTATTGGATCACGTGGACTGAGTAGATAATTAATTATATATCGAAAATCAGGCATTTCTTAATTTTTACAGTTAATTTGTTAACTTCACATAGAATAAGTTACAGTAATTGCAAAAATTCAAAAATGAATTTTTTTGCATGGCTTTACGTTTAAAGACTTCTTGAATATTTTGGCATACCTTAGATAAAGTAGTTGTTTGTGTGTGTGTGTGTGTTTTGTGTGAATACAAATTACCGTCCATGATTTTGAAAGCACTGTTCAATTATTAAAAATGATTGAAAATCATGATATTCGACTGAATTGATTAATATAAAATTTATGGGAGACGTTCTGATTAGTTTTTGACCAAGGCAAATCCTGCCATTTTGGAGATACAGAGCTAAATCTGCGACAGTTTTTTAGAGAACTAAGCATCCGATTTGAGAAGCAGAAGCATTCTTCTTTCAAAAAGAGTTTTTGAGATATTTTGTGTTATTGGCAAATCGAAAACATTGTTAACTTCCCGTAGGGTAAATTATTGTAATCGTCCATAAATCGAAATTGAAATTTTTTGCATATTGGCGTTTGTGTGTATGTATGTATGGATACAATTTTTTGTCCACGTTTTCAGGCCCACAGATCAACCGATTTAAATCGTTCTAATACATTCGATTCCTATTGACAGGGAGATGTGCTGATTAGTTTTTGGCAAAGGCAGGTCCAGCCGTTTCGGAGATACGGAGCAAATAGAGTTTTATAAAACATTCAATTCGCAATGACGGGGAGAAGTGGTAATTAGTTTTTGGCAAAGGCAGGTCCAGCCGCTTTGAAGATACCGAGCTAAATGTGCGAAAAATTACAGTTTTTTAGAGAACTAAGCATCCGATTTGAATGATTCAAAAACTTTCTACTTGTGTTGACAAAACGATTGCTTTAGGTATTTTTTTTATTTTTTTGAAGTGAAGTTCAAAAGCTCACTTAAAGGGGATATTAGACAATTAATAAAATATTAGACAATGTCATTCATTTTAAATTCGATTAATTAAGTTTTATTTATTTACTTTTTTGTAAAGAATTACATGTTATAGTATTTATTATAATCTATTTGAAAACATTTAATATTTTATGATTATATCATTACGGTACGAGAAGTTCCAGCAATTTACTTTAAGGCACGATGCCATACACCACTAGTTATTGTTTGATATGCGTGTAAAAAGAAGTACTGAAGAAAATTTTACGATTCTAATTTTAATATTTTGACTAATATAATTCTTATATAAAAACAATGCAAAAATTATTTTATCTTTTTTGTTAAATTCCGCGCGAACAAAGTCAAATATATAAAATGTTTTATAATATGTTTTGTATAAAATGTTTTATATATATATATATATATATATATATATATATACATATTACGGTGGTCCTTAAAATGGTCATTTTCGAATTTCTTTGCTCCCAGGGACTCAAATGGTTCCAAATAGATAAAAAACAATTCTCTGAAGTTTTAGCTCTTAATATTAACGTTTAGATAGAGCGCAATTTAATCAAACTTCGTATGGAAAGAGCATGGGAAAAATTTTGAAAATTTAAAAATAATGTTTTAGGTATAACTAAGCGACAAATGAATGAGTTTTATTCATTCATTTGTTCGCTAAATCACATCTGAAAAACATTTTTAAATTTTTGAAATTTTTTTTATGCTATTTCCATACAAAACTTTGATTGAATTGCGCTCTATCTAAACGTTAATATTAAGAGCTAAAACTTTCAGAGAATTGTTTTTTATCAATTTGGAACCATTTGAGCCCCTGGGAGCAAGGAATTTCGAAAATGACCATTTTAAGGACCACCCTAATATATATATATATATATATATATATATATATATATATATATATTGTAGAGTTTCGAACAGGAATCCAAAAGTAATAAAAAACAAGAAAAGTTTTTTAATAAACAATTTCTTTATTTATTTATTCATTTACTGTCGACGTTTTGAAACTAGGTACGCTTCATCTTCAGGACATCTGTCAAGAAACATGATCTTGATGAGATTTCAGCAAACAATATGGTTAAGAAAAGAAAATGGATCTTTCTTAAAAAATAAATTAATTGAAAAACTAATAATGTACAGAAATGTGATAATATGATCAAATTGAAAATGATAAAAATAAATGAGTGGATTATCTAACAGGATATTAAAAATGATAACATTTTTTAAAGTTATAGAAAATTTTAGAAAAGGTTAACGACAAAATTGAATTAATTACCTGTATGTTTGTAATATATATATATATATATATATATATATATATATATACACATAATTAATTATACTACCAATATATTTTCAATTTTCTATTATATAAACGATTAGAAGCAATACATATCATTCAACATTTCTCAATATTCATTTTTGCAACATATTTAAATTTTAGTAGTCCTGTCGGAACACACTCTGTTATGACTGTTGGAACAGATCTGTCAATCGACTTTAGTATCGACCTAATTATCGATTGTATTTTTGGTCTTGTGAACCCTATCAAATTGCTAAAGCACGTGTCTCATATCTTCGGAATAAAATATGCAATATAACCCAGTTTATGATATGTAGTAGACGAGTGTGTATGTTTATACCTAAAATACCTTGAAATAATGAAAATATGTTATAAATTAATTTAGTATTAAAATCTTAGAAAAAGTGAAAAGTGTTGTGTATCGTTATATTTTATGAGCAATTATTATAATGTGTTTATTGGAACATAAACTTTATGAAGACATCAAACATTAATATGTATGTGGTTGATTCGGCCAAGTACAAAGCAATTGGTATATAATGAATTGGTATTGTAATTTTTTATTCTTCTATTCTATAAAATGATATAATATTTTATTCAACTAATATATAACTATTCATATGTTTATAATTATTATTGCACAATCTATGCAATTTTCTCCAAAATTTGGACTCTGCAATCGATTTTTTTAAATAATTTTGATACAACGTTCCCATTACATTATTTCCAACAATATATTGGTCACATCTTTAGATTATCGAATATCTTTTATATCAATATAATAAATTTCAAGAAACCACCAAGGAGAAAGAAATGTAGGAAAGACATTTCAATTAAACTTGTATCTGTTCGATGTGACATCCTAAGAAGTTATTCTCTTGTTTAATCGATGATCATCTTACATGGTTTGTGACACAGATCTTTGGAGATGAGCAGAGCCGAATTCAATCTTCTTCTTGAAATTTAAAAAATATTAATTTTAACTGTGTATTTTTTACTAGTGATCTTACTAATATTAATTATTTCAATACAATTATTCATTGAAAAATAAAAATATATAATAATAAAGATCTAAAGTAATAGAAATTCTAACTAGTTGGTATTGGTATTTTGCTTTGAGGCAAGTTACATGAACTTCTCGATATGTTTAAATAATCGACTTAATCAATAAAAAAATATTTATGAGTGATTAAGTGTATTCCGAGTAGATTTATTACACATAATTGAAAACGAACAAACACGTTAACTCGGAGTATTTTCTGAAAGTAAATTTTTACCAATTAATAATTTTTATTATTGAACCACTTTTCGTTTGACTTTAATGGTTTAGTATGTTCATTAAGACCAAGTATTTTATCGTTATACCAAGCAAATAGTCTAATTTTAATTTCAACAAACGTCACAAAAACTACTCATTTTCTCAAACTTGGATGAATTTTTAAAATTAAACTACTTGTCGTAAGGCCGTAATATTTCAGTAAGTTCTGTAAAACCATGATATATATCGCCAAAAAAGTTTCATAAAAAGCTGCTCCAATTTTTTTTTCAACAACGAATTGCAAGAAAACGCCTCGGTAGATTACCACCTAAAACTAATCAGCATCATTCCCAACTAATATCTTTCGAACAGTTTTTGATTTTTTTAAATCGATTCGGTAGTATGAGCTTAAATGTGAACGAAATGTTTAACACTTTTTTCCTAATTACAAAGGAACGGCTTGGCAGATCGTCGCACAAAACTGGCGAACGATAGTTCTCATTGAGATACAACAAATGGCTTTAAAATTTTTGATTTTGGTCCAGCCGTTTTTGAGAAATCGTCGATTTTCGGCAAAAAATCTATTCACATACACACACACATACTTTTTTTCAAATTTGGTCTCATTCGATTCAGAATGGCATGAACCGCCGAGAAAACATAAAATTAGCAAATCGGATTTTTTGATGAAAACAAAAACTTCTCCTTCGGGAAGTTAATAATAAAGGAATCTTCAAATTAAATTTTGAACTTTATGAATGAATGAATGAATTTTTCAAAACTTAAATAATAGTATGATGGTACTGTGTATCTTCTATACCAGTACACTTCTTATTAATTGTTCAATTACAAATTTAATTCTGAAAAATGCAGTTTTTTACCCCAATTTTTTAGAATCGGCTCTGGATAACCGATTCGACTTTGAGGTCATGTTATTCTTCACCGCAGATGAAGATATCCAAATCCTTAGATAAATATCACAGTGAAAGTGGAATTGATTAAATTTACCTGGGTGACAAATGTGTTAAAATCGGTATGTCATTCGTTTTGTCTAACAACATAATACTGTTTGCATATAGTTTATATTTTTTTCAACGTCGTTTTTTGTTATTTGTCCAGCAAAGATGTTGTTTTTATGTGAGCTTTAAACGAAATATGGCAATGACTATTTAATTAGAATGAAACTAGTTTATGTTTATTGTCAAGTTATAAATACATTAAAATTATAGATAACATCGAGTGAATAAATTTAGTAGAATGGTTTGAGATCAAATCAGAGGGAACAATTGCGCACATTTAATTAATCTAAATTAAATATTTTTATCTAAAATAAAAGTTTTTGGTATTAAATATCTACAATTATTTATAAAAAAATATCTGTGGAACTAGTGCAATGGTTTCTTTATAATAATTATTACTTCATTTACCCATTATACTAAATTATTCAGGTTTCCAGTAAAATATTCAATTTTTTTAATTAAAGAATCTAATTTAATTATTGGTATCACAAGTAAAAGTTTATTAGCAATAACTTCAATCACAAAATATTTAAAAATCATGAGATTTAACAATTATTTCAATATGACTTAGATATTTTGAAATTAAAGATTTGAAAACCGTGATTTTTGAATTTCATTTTATCGATATAAAATTCATAGAACCTATTTTTGCATTAAAGCGATTTTTTTATTATGTTTGGGCTATATCAAAGTGAAGAGATTTTTTTTCTTTAAACAGAAGACCTGTTTTAAATTTTGTAAAACACAAGTATGAATTTTTTGAAATGCATGCAAGTTACTTTTAATAGTAGTTAACAATAAATTAATAATTTATTGCTTTTTGTATTGAATTGAATTATACATTCTTGCCAGGTCATATATCTTGAAATAGCAAAATTTAGCATATAATATAAAGTAATAATAATGTATATGTATATAATAATGCATAGCAAAATTTCCTATATAATGTAATTTCTCAATCAATGTTATTTCATTTGATTTTAATTGATTTTCTTTAAAGGTAAAATGATATTCATTAATTCCAAACCTAGAAACATTATTTTATGGACCTGAAAATTAATTATTACAAATGTTCAAGTAATGTTGTTGAAGATTTTTCAATTATTTAGGATGTCTTATTACAATTAAACCTTACTAAGTTTATTTGAAATTGTTTCGTTTTGTCTGAAAATATTTTAGTTATAAAGTATAGGAGACTGCCGAAATTTCATAATTGATTTATCTTGTAGAAATCTAAAAAATGTTTTGAAATGTGTTTTGACAGGGTTTGTTGTAAAACAATAAAAGTCATAAAAGTATAAATTCTTAATAATACTAATATAATCTTCAACCATAAACGCGCCGCGCTTTCGTGTAAAAATTATGTTTGTTTAGTATTTGTTTGTTGCTTTTTGACTTTGCGATTTTGTAAATATACATATGCATATATATATATATATATATATATATTAGGGTGGTCCTTAATATGGGCATTTTCGAATTTCCTTGCTCCCAAGGGCTTAAATGGTTCCAAATTGATAAAAAACAATTCTCTGAAAGTTTTAGGTCTTAATATTAACTTTTAGATAGTTCGCAATTCAATCAAACTTCGTACGGAAATAGCATGGAAAAAATAAATAACTAGCTGTAAGTGGAATTCTGTCTTGAGGCATTTATGGCATCGTGCCTTAAGGCAAATTGCTGGAACTTCCCGTACCGAAATGTTCGAGGAATACTGAATGTTTTCAAATAGATTATTATAAATATTGTAACATTGTCTAATATTTATGAGAATTATATAAACTGAATTGCAGAGTTGAAAATATTTGTAAAGTATATTAGAACTATAGCCAGAATTAAAAATAAAATCTGAAATATTTTTGATAAAACTAAAAAAAAAAAAAAAAAAAAAAAAAAAAAAAAAATTGAACAAAATTTTTTTTTCCAAAATCAATTATTTTGTTAAGACAAGCAGAAAGTTCTTTGAATCATTTAAATCGGACGCTTAGTTCTCTCAAAAACTGCCATTTTTTACATATTTAGCTCCATATCTTCGAAATGGCTGGGCCTGCCTTTGCCAAAAACTAATAAGCACTTCTCCCAATCATTACTAATTGAATGCTTTTTAGATCATTCAAATCAGATACTCCGTTCTCTCAAAAATTCGATTTCTATTTTCTGCACTCTTTGCTCCGTATCTCCGAAACGGCTGGACCTGCCTTTGCCAAAAACTAATCAGCTCTTTTCCCTATCAATAGGAATCGAATGTTTTTTGAACCATTCAAATCGGTTGATCCGTGCGCCCTAAAACGTGACTGGAAATTTGTATCCATACATACATACACACACACACACACACACACACACACACACACACACACACATCCATTTTTTCTGAGGTATGCCAAAACGTTCAAAAACCTTCAAAACGTCGAGAAATGTTAAAATTTTCAATTCCGATTTTCGGCCCATTACAATAACTTACCCTACGGGAAGTTAATAAAAAGTATAACTTAGCGACAAATTTTGAATAAAACTCATTCATTTGTTCGCTAAATTATATTTAAAATCAATTTTAAAATTTTTGAAAATATTTTCATGCTTTTTCCATTCAAAACTTTGATTGAATTGCGCACTATCTAAAAGACAATAATAAGAGCTAAGAAAAAAGACAATATTAAGAACTCCAAATTATTACTTAGTTAAATATAGTTTTTTAGTTAAATATTACTAGATGAAGCCATCTTCTGCTAAATGTTATTATTCAGTAGAACGTGCATAAATGATGAATTTCGAATTAAACTTTATTCTTTGGCAAATAGACATAAATTATTAACGTAGCTAATAAATACAGAATATCTTTAAATAGATTTTATTTTATTAAAAAATACATACCATGAACTATGACCTTAAACTGGATCTCTTGGCTTTCACTTTAAATGCTTATAATCGGAATTTGGATAACATATGAATTTATTCTTAATATTTTACTTTGAAAATGTGATAATTAATTGTGTGTGTGTTTTATCATCAATTAAGAACTAAACATTTATTTTCTTGTGAATATTATGCACATAAATGTAGAAAACATAATTATATCTAAAATCTTCAATTAATATGCTCATAATATCAAGGAGTGCTTAATAGCTTTAATGGTGAGAAAAGTAGACGTAACTATTAAAAATATTTTATATTTTGAAAGAAGTCCCATGTAATTTTTTTCTGAATATACAGTCATAATGGATTATAATCATATTAATTAACACCAAATGCAAAGGATATTTAATAAACTTCGGAAACACATCATGGTATTTCTTTTAATTTTTAATCTTCAATTCAAAATGCACTTTCACATATATGTTCGAAACCATATGAAAGCTTAATTCTGAATTATGACGCTAAGTAACTAACACAATACATTAAAATTATTATACGCTACTCAAAATAATCGATTTGAATGATTTAATTCGTTGATCTTGATATATATGATTTTTAATATATAAATAAGTTATTACATTCAATAATAATGATATAGTAGCAATACCTGGATGTGAAAATTTGTCAAACCCTTTCACGGACGTGAAATTTAATTCCATTATCGGTTAATTTCGAAATGTTTTGGGGGAAAAAATCTGGGAATTTATTTTTAACTAACACGATAACCCGATAAGGGTCATAATATATAACTATTCTATGTAAAATTACGTTTGCTCGATATTAAAACTTTTTTTTTTTAAAAGTTAATATTGAAATATTTTTTTGTTCAAAAGCAATTGTTTCAACACTTTCTCTCAAAAATAGCAATTTTTGGCACATTTAGCTTCGTATCTTCGAAATGGCTGGGTCTGCCTTTGCCAAAAACTAATAAACACTTCTCCCAATCATTACTAATTGATCTTTTGAATCATTCAAATCAGATGCTCCGTTCTCTCAAAAACTCGAATTCTATTTTCTGCGCTCTTTGCTTCGTATCTCGGAAACGGCTAGACCTGCTTTTGCCAAAAACTAATCAGCACATCTCCCTATCAATAGGAATCGATTGTTTTTTTTCAATCATTCAAATCGGTTGAACGGTACTCCTGAAATCGCCGGCAAAAATTGTATCCACACATACATACACACACGCAAATCCATTTTATCTGAGATCTTCAAAATTTGAAGATATGCAAAAATTTTCAATTTCAATTTTTGGACGATTACAGTAACTTATTCCCTACGAGAATTTAAAAATAAAAATAAAATAATATTTATATACATAGCACATTTTTATAATTAGGTCATCACTATTGAAATAGGACCGTTAGGTTGCCCTCTATAAAGCCATCTTATGTCATAGAAGTAATCGAAATAGCTCACAAAACTCACAAAGATTTAAATAAAATACTCATAGTTTTCAATCAGGACTATTTTAACTTTTTGATTTTAAATATTTCTGATCAATTAAATAATACCTGCATATTTGTAGCAATTAATGAATTATTCAATTTGCTACATGTACGAATGTAAATTATATTTTATTCAAAGCTAGTTCTTTCCTTTCATTATTCTTGATAATAGATGTGATAAATATTTACCATTAAATCAAATAATTAATATCGTTTTAAATAGAGTTTTTTAATTGTTTATAAGTTAAATTAATTTATTATAAATCTGTGGCAATATTTTTTATTTATATGCTTCTTCTGCTAAGTCAGTACAGTTAGAAATAAACACTGAAATATAATATATCATATTCTAATATTTATCACATTTTTTAAAAAATATTTTAATGATCAGATTGATCGAATTCTGTGCTATAAACAATTTCACCTGTAATTTTATCTGTGTGGCATTTGACCATTATTTTGTCCCAAATTATGACGTTGGTGATAAGAATGATTATATTTCTATATATGAACGATAATTCAAAATAAATTGCATTTTTAAGAATTTTTTTCATGGAATCTTGACGTTTTCTGTAACTTTATGATGCGATAATCATAACCCGTGAAAGATGCATTTCTGTGAAGAATAAAGATTGATATAATAAGAGAGCTGGAAACAGATTTAGAAATGCCAAAACATATACAATAAAATTAATAAAAATATTTCTGCTGCTTCAGCACCTAATATATCAATTATTTCAATGTAAAAATTTTAGTCTTCATCAATAAATCAAATTTATGACTAAATACTAGTTTATGAACAAAACTAAACTAGTTAAATAAAATAACCACTAGATTATAAAGTGAAGAATTTTTTATTTAGAATAATCTATAGAATTTTCTTAATCTTTTGATACACTAGAAAGTGTACTAAATTTTAAAAGGTCTTAAAAGGGGGTCTTCTTAATCTCTCTAATGTATTTTATCTTCTTTTTGTCTATATACTTTAAAGCATTGCATTTTCTATTTTAAATGAGATGGCATAAAATTTCATATCAAAACGTTTAAAAAACGCTTTTAAATTTAGAAAAATTAACTATATAAAAGATGTATTGACCGACATAACATTATTACTAAAATTTTCATTCGTGTCAAGGTGTACGAGCTCTCTTTTTACCTATAAAGTCTCAACAAAATATCACGTTACGCATTTCATACATAGAATTGTTATAAAGTTATGAAAACATCAAAATAATTGTCTTCGGGGGTGTAAATTGACAACCCTTAACATTAAGAACGTTGTAAAATATTTTATAACATTGTAATATTAACCATTGAATTGTGGTTTGGAGCCCTCACACTTTGATGAAATTAAAATTACAAAAATGGACATTCTTCAATATTTCAAAAAAGTTACAGAATTAGAAAAAAAGAATTTTTATTTGAAAATATTATATTAATCGAATCAAATAGACACTAAGTTCCTTCTGTGGATAAAAAGAAATAATAACTGAAGTGATATGATTGAATAGTTTAATTGAGAAACAGGATTTTTGTAGAACAATTTTTTAAATTTGTGCATTGTAGAAAGTTTGCTTTTATAAGTGGAGTGAGATTTGTTCTAGAAAGTTTATTACTAAAAAAATGATTTGTGAATCAATATGTACATCAAATGAAAATATATGAGAGCATAAGTGTTTATACTGATTTTGGTATAGTATACCTAAATATTATTAAAATAAATACTGTATTAGAAACAAATTTGCAAAATGTTGCAAACAACACATAAATTCAATATATAAAACAAAGAATCTAGTCTCATTATATTTTCTAAAAAGACATCTTTACAACTAGCTATGGCCATATAGAAAGTCAACTTTTTGGAGTGGGTATGAAAAAACATTTTTTTGCCTATAATTTTATTTAGTTTAGATATTTTGTATATATTTCACTAAGTTTCTATCTATATGTGCTTTTTCTCATCGTTTAAACGCATATTAACATATTTTGGACATGGTCTCCGTGACCAAAATTCGATACGCTTACCGTTTATGGCAGGTATATAAGTAAAATGTAAAAATTATATTTTATATAAAAAATGAGTGGACTTCTTCATATGAATTCGAGTTTTATAATATTTATCTTAGACATTAATTCCGGGAGGTATTTTTTGTGGAATCAGTATTTTCGATGTCGACACTTTTACATTTGTCGCAGTAGATTAAGTTTTAAATATTAGATATAAATGTCGATATGAGTGATGCATAATATTGAGAAATTGGAAATGACATCAATGGTTCAATGATTTTTGAAATGGATAAAAAATTATTGTGGTATATATGTATATATATATATATATATATATATATATATATAACTTATTTTTTGAATATTTTAAAAATTATTAGACATCTAAGCCTCTTCGTGAAATAAAGCTGATAATTAATATCTCCTACATATACTACTAACAGAAGAAAAATGAAATCAACTTTATAATTAAACTTGCTAACAAGATACTTACAAAAGAAATAATGAAAACTTCAATATTAATAAGCATATATCGTCCTATAGAAGATTCCTTTAAAACATCCATAGTTTTGTGTATTGTATTCGAATTTTACCTTCATTGTTCGCGTACAAAGAAAAATCTACGCAGAATTGTACTTTTAAAATTGGTCTTCTAAAAACTACTCCATACAAAAGAGCAGGCGTGATCATCAAGAAATAATAGAGTCTCCGTTTGTTCTGCAGTCTATTAGAAATCTATTCAATGCAATTTTTAACAAAGACTTCGAAAGAAATGATTGATATATAAATGACTTATAGATTTTACCCTTAATGTTCAATTGGTGATTTTTGTTGAAAAAATTCCTTGCTCGTTCAACCCTTCTTTTGATAACTTAATTTTGGAGTTTTTAACAAAAAGCATACAGGAATTTATAATTAGAATTGAAATGCTTATAATTTTCGGATTGTGAGTTTGTGGGAAGTAGAAACTGACTTTAATTTATTTTTTCGGATTATTGAAGAGAATTTATATATACATATATTCAACCATACCAACCTAAATAATATTCAAAAATAAAATGGTCAAATTGTCATATTCACATTGTCATTGATTTTACTGAGACTGCTTGTTTTGATTGCTAGAATCTATATGTTTCTAAATTTTTATCATTTAAGCAATAATTTAATTAAACCGTAGAAAAATGATGAAACAATCAATAGTATATTACTAAACAACCAATATAAATAAAAAACATCTACTAGGTACTCTTACTAGATACATTTTCCAACCACATTTTTCATTAGTCAAGGAAATAAATTTTTAATTTTAATCTACTTATTAGCAAATAGGAAAAAATAGCAATTTGTAGATAAAATCATTACCAGGGTATGGATAATGAATAAATTAAAACTTCTTTCATCTATATTAGATTTTTAAAATGAACAAGATTTTCATGAACATATTACAAAAACAAAATTTGATAAGGTGTAACTTACTTTATGTCGATATTTTTTCAAACAAACATGCTATATTATTGATAATGAGAATTAAATACTTAAAACCTGTATTTTATTTTCTTTTACAGGTTTGTGTTCTTTTACTTAGAATTAAGCCGATTCATTATTCAATCTGCCAAGAGTCCGATTAGATATTTTGGTTTAATATCTGCGAAGTTCGGATTAATCGAAAGCTTTTAATTAATTTAAGAACTTAGTCGATAATTAAATATTGATAATTTGCATTTTATCATTCTTCTGTCCGGTTATAGTAGATTAGCGTTATTTAATGTTACAAAAACGTATTTATAATTTTATTTGATTTTTGTTTGTATTTTATCATTTGCACTCGCACAAAATTAGTGATTAGAATATTATCGGATCGAATTTGTTTAAAATGCAGAGTTATATAACTATAATTAAAAAATCAAATATTGCATATTATTTTTGATAGCATAAAAAACTCTGAGGTAATTAAAAATTATAAATTTATTAATCCACATATTTCAACCTATGTCGAGCTTGTTATTCAAGTTGAAATCTATTTTAATATTATAATGAAAAATTTTCAAAATATTATTTTTTATTAGATCTTTAATTTTTGTTATTTATTTTGTATATTGTATTCTTTATTTGATTGTTCTTTTTGTTACTTGAGCAAGCAGTTTTAGGTTGATTCATAAAATAATGAAGTTAAAAAATAATATATAGTAAAAAATATTGCAGATTTTTTTTATAAAAAAATGAATTAATGACCATATCGATAATGGATTCTATGAAAACACCGATCAATGGAAAAATATTCAAGCTTAATTTTTAAACTTTTTCTTCATTTCTTAAATTATATATAATTTCAATATAAATATCAACTTCCCCTAGGGTAAGTGATAGTAATGGGCCAAAAATCAAAAATAAATTTGTTTGCATGTCTTAACGTTTGAGAGATTTCTGAACATTTTGGCATACCTCAGGTAAAATCGATGAACACACACACACACACTATATATATATATATATATATATATATATTAACAATTATGTTTCCAATCCCTGTATAGTCATTAAAATAATCTCATTGCGCTTTCATGTATTGGCACTTAGCACCGCGAACGCGGTTCTGTTTGAGCCGCGGTCTGATTATCGACTAATATGTTAATAAATTCTGATAAAACCAATGAAAAATGTATCGTAACACGTTCATACATTTTCTCACAGCTTTCGTGTTGAAGTACTTTTGGTATACCACAGTGGCTCGCTTTGAATAAATATTTCACAATCATTCAATACCAATATGCTACCCATAGCAATTACTTATGTAAAAACTGAAAATCAATATTTATATCTTTATAGATTTTTATATTTGCTGATTATAGATACTAAGTTTCAATTTTCTGTTTGTCTTAGTTATCTATTATATAAAAATAAGTCGGATTTTCCTTCCTGACGATATAACTCCAGAACTCACGAACCGATTTTGACGATTTTGCATTCGTTGAAAAGCCTCGGACTCCGTGAGGTTTATAGCAAAGAAAATTGAAGAAAGATTCCAACAGAAAAGCGAAAAACACTGTTTCTTCTCTCACATACAGCGTCATCTCTGATACTTAGCATGTACTACAAACTTATATTTTTTGTTTGACTGCTGCTCATTTGTTTGAGAGCTACTCTTTGTTCTCTACAGTTAATTTCATATGACAAACCGGTAAAAAATAAGTTATTCGTTTCCTAACATTTCAATTGGAAACCATCAAATCAATCACGTGTGTTTTGCAAATTTTTATTCTAGTTCAACAGCAGGCAATTTTTTCTTCATCTTTTAATCGCCAAACGAAATGTTACAAGAAACCATCTGGTGGTGAAACGGAGTTCGCCCGGTTTGCTAGTTTGGTAATAAATTAATCTGTTTTAATAATTTATAAGAGTAGAGGGATTGTTTTTTTATTCATTAGACGTTACACATTTTTTATTTTTGTTTCTATTATTTTCCATTTATTTAAAAATAACGTTTTTAAATGAGTTGAAGATTTGTGGTTTTTAATTGCCAACTTCGGAATTCAATCATAATTTAGAACAAGTTGTGACAAAATGCAGTCGATGACAATATTTTAATGTGAAAGGTATTTATTAATTTATTCATATTATTTATTTAGTTTAGTTTTTGAATATTTGTGTGTCTCAAATATTAACACAGAAAACGCCACTGGTGTTAGGATGAATAAATAATTACCTGGACATAATTTAGAATTCTGAGGAACCTGTTAATCGAGATTTCGTTCGATGAGAGTTTAAAGCTTGATCATGTGTTTAATTACTCCTGTGCCGAGTGTAGTTTTACGCCATAAGCATTTTTCTTTTATCCATATATAACGACACTTGCTAATATAGTGAGAGAGCTGAATATATTCAATATTTTCGAAATACATTGTGCGAAATTGATTATTAAATCGAAAAACAATCATTCATTTTAGTATAATAAAATAGTGTATTTTTATATTTAATTTTTCACTCTTATTTGTCACTTTCTGTTTTTACCGATTAAGTGATTAGTTTATACTTTTATTTATATGTATTTTGCAGATTTGTTTTTATACTTGAATTTTTTTAAACAAGATATCTATAAGACCTCGTGTTTCTTTTGAGCACCTGTCAAAATGTGCATTGTTTTCATAAAATTAGACCACAATTTCAGTCATCAAAACCCTATGGACCATCACAATTTCTTTTGCTTTTTTTTTGAAATCTTTACTATCAATATTTTTGTTTCCTTTATGCTGATTTAAAGTTAATTACTGTAGATCATTATGAGAATGATTAGTTGTTGTTTCTTGATTTATGTTTTTGAAATCTTTTACATTTATTCCATGAAAATCTGTTTGTTGCGCTAACGCCATTAGTTCAACCATATTTTGGAGTACCCCAGGGTAGAATAGAGAGCTCTAAACCGAAACAGCCCTAAACAATTAATGTATTTAGAAGAAATTAGTGTGCATTCTTTCTCCGGCTATCCTTTACAAAGTGTGTGAATTTGAATATAAACATCCAATGGCTCTCGTCGATGGCATTATTTTTTTTGCTCCGATTCCGTAATTAACGTTGTTGTTGGCTACCGCGCGGCCTTTTAAATACCGTCAAAGTGCGCGACAAATGTAATAAAGTGATCGATGGGTACGAATAAATGCATTTCCACATAATATTGAATAACATCTATTTCAATTTTTTTGTACCGGTTTGAACTTGATGATATTATGCACAGACATTAAAATTAAATATAAATTAAAAAGAATCACAGAGTGTTAAAACAGTTTTAAGTGATAAAATTTAAATGAAATTTTAATTGGTTTCGATATTTTTATATTTAAAATTTATTTATAAAGCATGTGATAATTGCTAAATTATTAGTAGAATTATTTAGAATATATAAGTATATGTATATAAAACTGACAAAAAATGTCATAGTCGGATGTCCAATCGCTGGATTGGCATTCGATTTCGTGCATTCTAATTACTACCAAAATTTTCCTGATGTTTCATATCGAATTTTTGTAGATATTAAAGAAATATTATTAATAATAATGTCAATGATAGTATTGTCACTATCCTTTGATCATGTATTTTTGTTTTTTGTGTTCTTTTAAATAATTTGTTTTTTATTCACAATAGAAGAGTCAAACTGGGATCCGAAACGTATAAAAAACTTAATAAAATAAATTTATTATAACATGATAGATACTAGTTTTTTATGTTTATAAGTACAGTAGAGACTCGATTATCCGGCTCTCATAATCAGTTATACGGATTCGCGATTATCCAGACTATCAACTGCTACCAATTTAAAGTAAACCAAATTAAACTTGTTACCTACTTATTTCATGATTACCAAATGCAAATTACCAAATACATATTGTAAACAAATTATTCATACATGCGTGGCTAAATATTTTATTCCATGATTAATGCTTAATCTAAGAAAATAATTACGTACATACAAAAATAAGTGTTAATTTCTTAATAAATATTGATTTTTGTTGATATCTATCTTTGTATTTGTTATTTTTAACATTTCATTGATTCGATTACCTAGATTTTCGATTATCCGAATGCCTATCGACAACAATTAGTCCGGTTAATCGAGTTTCTACTGTGTGTCCTTTGCAATTTGTAATATTATCACATACATAAAGCGATAAGTTCACTCTTCTTCAGTAGGTAAATCACACAAAATTTCACAACTTCAATAAATTAAAAAAATCACAAACTATAAACAAAGGCCTCTTGATCAGAGCATCGGGAGAATACAATGTAGAAAATAATTTTCAATCAAATTAAACCAATATTTTTCGTAGCGTAGTGATTAGATATTTTCTTTCATACTGGTAGGGTTTAAGGCAATTCCCAACTTGGACTGCCTGATGCCAAAAAGTATTGACATTGGTTTTTGTTTGAAAATAGAAATGGAAATTTGTTTACAAGTAAAATATCTCTTCTCCGGAATAAAATTAAGAAAAATCATCCGTATTAGAGAAACTCTAATAATAAAAATATAACAAATACAGGTATGCTATTCGTTGAGTTACTCGTAACAGCTCGTAGGTCACTCCAAAGCCTCTAGAACAGCGGTCTGAAAAACTTTTTTAATCATTACCCCAAAATGTTTTTGTTTAAGTTGATATTACCCCCAAGGCAAAGAGAGACTACTTAGTGAATACAGAAAATACATATTTATTACCCAAAAAATCAAATTTTTACCCGTATTTCACCTCTGTTTTCCGACTACTAGTTCTCAATGTTGTTGTAATGTATAAGAACTAGCAAGCATTATTACTTTATTTTACTCAACATGTTTGTTATTGATATTTAAATTCAGACAAATTTTTCGAATTGAATGCATAATTCCAGTTTATAAATATGACTAGATACATAGAAAGACCAAACCAAATATTTGTCCATAAATTCGTATAAAGTTGTCCTAAAATATATTCTGGCAGTGGGCAAATCTAATCTGTTTCCTGCCTAATAAACCGTCGCCTTTGTCTAACTTCCAATAAATATTTGCCGCCATTCTCACAGCTTTCGTATGAAACCACTGATAACACAATTAACACAATCATTGCCACGAGACCCTTTTTCGCCTACGCAGATACTGAAGAAACAAAATAAGCAAAAAATATTCTCATTAACTGATTCGGATTTGAATCAATTAAAAAAAATTATACCGACTGAAGAATTGAAACATGCACGAGTTTTGATAAAAAGTAATATAGTAAATTATCGGAAGTTATCTGTAGGGGTCTTGGTCAGAGATGACACGATCATCACCGGCTTCTGTATGTAGAAGTTGTCTTATCGAAAGGCAGATTGAAAATGAAGTAACAAATAAAAATCATCGAATATGCCGACGAATCTTTAAAAACGTCGGTTAAAGTGTGTAAACACATTCTAAAAACAATGCAAAATAAAAGATGCAAATACACTATTGAAGTAAATACTAAGTTAATATGATGAATGTTGCTAAAATCCAAATGATGTCAAATAAATGTTGATGTCAAACAGCTTTTAAGTGGTTATGAATGAATGCAAATTATTATGTATTAAGTTCACAAATTGCAATGCTTAAATATTTATTTCATGATTAATTTTAATATCTTTGATATGCTCTTGAAAATTGAATGTGAGTACGTGCAAGAATGCTGTATTGCTTTCACACTTTCAAAAACGCCTAAGACATTT
>NW_020537758.1:42754123-42771555 GCF_003426905.1 Ctenocephalides felis
ATGAGGAGCTCAAGTTTTTGTCTCTAGAAGATATTAGCGCTCATGCAAAACTTCAGGAAATTTTTGGAACCCGCCTCATTTTTCTAAATTTTTGATAGGTCATCTATTCAATATAGCAATTGAATTATTTGTAGAATTAATTATTATAGGATATTGCGGAGGGTTTAAAGGAAAGTGAGTAGAAAGGTCCATTGCCATTATCTGTTATTTATGTTAAATCAGTGGCCACAATTCTTGTCGTGCAATTAGCTTGAGCATAATTTTAGTTATTATTAGTTTCTCATATATTTAAAACTCAAATATGCCTTCGATACGAAATATAGAAACAAATTTAATGGTTAATTTCTATTAACGAACTGGTGGTATTGATATGAAAAGGTTCATCCTCTTGTATTGAATGATTCTGGAGACTTATTAGGAGTTTGGACCCTCTAAATTCGATTTTTGAAAGTTGGATTTGTTTACTATCCATTCGCCTTATCATTTGAGGTAAATTCTACTAGAAAATTTCTTCTAAAAAGCACAATGAATTTCAATTAAAGAAAACTTATTTCTTATCATTTTCTTCGATATTTTGTAAAAAAAACAGTCCAAATTCTTTGTTCTCTCACTTCAGAGGTATATTATGCGCGCCTTTCCTCAGAATCGTTGTTTGTTCCCGTCTTCTTCCGAGATAATGGCGGCGAACATATAAATTAATGACTGTTGATTATACATTAGCCGGAAGAAAATACGAACTCGGTTCTCCACTGACTTGGCAATGACTGACAACACGGCCACGTCGTTTTATATATAATACACCGTGCTTGAATCTTTGATATATCAAACAGTTTCAGTTTTTGTTTATTGCAGGAATTTCAGACAATGTGAGCATACTTCAATAAAGGCAAAAGAGCACTTTCTTGATATTAACCCTTTCCACTCGCACATTGCAAAAGTAATACATACTATGTCGCCGCAGCGGCGGCATAGGGAGGAGTTAATTGCACTAACAAATTTATAATAATACACCGCGCTTGAATCTTTGATATATCAAACGGTTTCAGTTTTTGTTTTATTGCAGAAATTTAAGACAATGTGAGCATACTTGAATAAAATCAAAAGAGCACTTTCTTGATATTAACCTTTTCCACTCGCACATTGGAAAAGTAATACGTACTATGTTGCCGGAGCGGGGAGGCATACGAGTGAGAAGGGTAAATTGCAGTAGCAAATTTAAAAATACCATTTTGTAGTAAAAAGAAATTTACTTTTGTTTATAAAACTTACAAACAAAATTATACTTGAAAGTTCGTATGAAATTTCCAATATTGCAATATCAAATATTGGAGTTGATGTGAGGATGGTGTCGATGAATTGAAATATTGAAGTAATATTTTTGTTTAAATATTTATCAATGAATACACAGTTTGTTATTAGAGTTATTAAAACCATTAAAATATTTCAATGCAATTTTGGTGGCATGTATCGTGAGATTTCTAGAGGCAAAGATTTGTTTCTTTTTTATTCATTGCATTTTAATTAATAGACATATAACAGTTATATGGTCTATAACTATTATGATAGTGAAGAAGATTTATATTATGTATCGTTGGTAAAAAAATGAAAGAAATTGAAAACCTTTGGATGAACCACATGGTGCTTACATAAATATCGAGAACAAAGAAAAACCGCTGGTGAGATTAGATTGAAATAACGTCATTAACCTCTGATACTTTGACCGCGCACCGTTGATCTTTCGTGCTTCTCGCTTTGCAATCTTATTTTACTTTATTTATTATCATGAAGAATATACGAGAGGAGAATAATGACTTCCTAACTTTTTACCTCAGAGCTCATGTTAGGTACACCTTAATTTTAACGCAGCAAGTTAACTTCCAACTTCTGAATAAACAATCAGAAAATAGATGAAAGTACTAAGTATCTTTTTACGTAGCAGAATTCTAGTGGATATGTTTTTTTAGGGATATATTCAGGCATTGTCAGACAGATATTAATATTTTACTTTGAAATATTTGTAATATGTTTTACTAAAGCAAACCCAGAATTGAATAAAGCAGGGCTTCTTAAACTGTGGGCTTACTGTAGAAGGGTCGCAAAGATCAGATACTTTTCAATCATTATATATATATAATTTTATAAATATACAAATAACTGCCAATAAACAAATTACTGCCATTTTATACAACATATTTATTTGAATCAGCCTTTTCCACATTAACTTACATAAATTAAAATACCGTTCAATTTAATAAACGTTGAAAATTTATTACGATCTGCACTAACTCAAATTGAGCCTAAATTTGATTATTTGTGTGAAATTAAACAATCATATCCATCATATTAATATTGTTTGAAGTTAATAATATGTTTTTATTAAAAAAATTGTTACAAAAGTTATTTTTTACATTGAATATATAGATACAGTTCTATGTTGTCTTATAAAAAAATTGTTACAAAAGATTATTTTTTCTATTTAATAAATATATATATAGTTTTATGTCATTCTATTTATTATGTTTTATTACGACCGATATCCCCCGTCAACGTTTCCAATTATATATATGTGAAATGCATGGGTACGTACTCTTTAAACCTCATTTTATTTACATTGTAAAATAGTGCGATATTACATCTACATCTACGGTTAATATATATTTCATTATATGGAGGGGGTCGTTTAAAATTTCCTAAGCTTGATGAGGGTCGCTATATAAAAAAGTTTAAGAAGCCCTGAGATATAGTATGTCTACGTAGTATTTAAAATTTAAAATTTTCAAAAATTGAAAAAATAATCTTGTTCCTAAAAGCTGATACCGATTACTCAAGCAGAGTTGAGTTGACTTTCATTTTTGGCTTTATGTGTATTTTCCAATTTAACTTTTGCCCAGGTATTTGACTAAGCCCTCTTGTAGAATTTTCATACATCAAAATGACAGGGTAATTTTTTACTCTAAGCAAAAGGGGCCGTTCAATAATCATGTGATCGACTCTTGAAATGCTTCACCTCCTCCTCCTTGGTAATACATGGCGATATTCAAAATACCCTTTCCCTACCAAACTATGTCACGTGCATTTTAGTACCTTGCAAAAAGCATATATTTTTTTAAAAAAATCAATAAACACGCGTGATACCTTGCTAAATCTCCTCCTTGTTAAAAATTGTGATTTTGACTAGTTATTTGGCTGTTGGTTTTCAAGTCCAGCTATATATGGTAAATTGATAAATAACCACATTCATCAATCTTTTCGCATAGTTGAATAATATTAGAATAAGAATAAAATAAGTTAAAAGCAAATACAAATATATGCAAATATTATAAGTAAAAAACATTGTAATTAAGATAAAGTAAGTATTAGCATCACCAAAGGTAAATTTAGCATAAGAAGAATGTAAATGATTGATAACATAAGCAAGGACAGAAAATACAGGTAACTGAAAGCTGAACCAGGAAATATGGAAGCATAAGTTTGGAACAAAATACGTGTAAAAAATTGTGTAAAAATCGTAGGAATAAAATAGTTATAGTAAAAAAGAACAATCTCCAACATGAGTCCAATCCCGTTTCATTTTCTTTTCTAGATAGTAGGACGGGGAATAATTTAATTTGTAGTGAGCTCAGATCATAGACTTATCCTTTGGGCAGACAAACTAATTATCATCACACTATTATTCTCCAATAATTGTTATCTTCATGAACATTATGCGTGCGCCACGTACCATCCGTGATCCGTGGTTCTCTTGTTCTTTGCGGTATTATGTCTGTAGTATATAATATTGTGGTAGGTCGCTTCGTTATTTATACCGCGTGGCCTCTCCTTGACCCCTGAACTTGGGAATAGTAGTAGCGTTTGTTTACAGACCGACAAACGTATGCGCACGCGACCAAAAGGAACCCGCTGAGAAGAGGGCATCAGATGCATTCAAACTGTGGGTAATGTATTGATGAATTAGAAATTTGATGTGAGATTTAAATGATGATGTAGAGTTGAGGTTGGAGAGACACTTATAGAAAAATATCAATGATAAGATACTGTTTTAATTGCACACCAGGTAATCTCAAGTGCTAATTAGATTAAATTCCTAGATATTCATCTAAACTGCAGACTATCATGAAAACACCACATCACAACACAGTCCAGAGTTAGAAACATGTATTGACTTATTTAACATAATTCAAAATTAGCACTTAAACAAAATCTATGAATTCGATGAAAATTCCTATCTGGTCATACGGAATAGAGCTTTGGGGCCTCTCTAGCAAATCTAATATGGCATTGGTCAACGAACCCATTCAAAACTACTTAGAACGATGAAAGGTACACCTTGGTACGTGAGCAATACGAACTCTTCATGATGATTCGATTGTGCTATATATAATATAAAGATTTTACATGTATTAAAACAGGCCCACTAATGATCATTACAAAATAGAAAATTAGCCCAATTCACTTGTTGCTCCCCTGATGATGATGACTTCGATTATAGTATAGAAGTGATACTGTAGAATTAAGAACAAAAAGACACTCATAAAGAATATCCATAATATTTTTTTTCATTTACCATTCAAATTATAATCTGCCTTAGTGAAGATATTTGGTAATAGATTAAATATTCATAACAAAAGACTGTTTTATTGCGCAGCAGGTAAACCAAGTGCTGATTATGGTAAATACATAGAAAGACTAAACCTAACTGTGGAAAACACCTCATATAACAAAAATCAAAACTTACAAATCTAGAGTCAGGAAACTTTATTGGCTTATGGGACATCATTCAAAATTAGCACTCTTAAACAAAATCTTGGTTTATATAATAATAATAATTTCTATTGGTCATGCGGAATAGAGCTTGGGGCTCCTCTAGCAAATCTAATGTGGCATTGGTGCAACGAACCCAATCAAAACTACTTAGAATGATGAAAGGTACACCTTGGTACGTGAGCAATACAACTCATCATGATGATTTGATTATGCTGTATATTAAAGACTTTACATATATAAAACAGGATCCACTAATGATCCTGAAATTTGCCCAATTCACTCGTTGCCGCGCTGTTGATGATGACTTAGATTGTAGTATAGACGTGATACTGTAGAATTAAGAACAAAGAACACTCTTAAAGAATATCCATAATATTGTTTTATTTACCATTCAAATTATAATCTGTCTTAGTGAAGATATTTAATGATAGATTAAAAATTTATAACAAAAGACTGTTTTAATTGCACAGCAGGTAAAACCAAGTGCTGATCATGCTAAATACCTAGAAATACATCTAGACCACAACCTAATATGGAAACACCACATCAAATAAAAAATCAACAATACCAAAGCCAGAGTTAGGGAATTTCATTGACTTATTTAACATATTTCAAAATTAGGACTGAAAAACAAAATCTTGCTTTATAAATCGATAAAAATTCCTATCTGGTCATACGGAATAGAGCTTTGGGGCTACTCTAGCAAATCTAATGTGGCATTGGTGCAGTAAACCCAATCAAAACTACTTAGAATGATGACGAGTGCACTCTTGTATGTAAGTAATAAAACTCTGCATCATGATTTGAATGTGCTCTATAAAAAAGACTTTATAAAAACAAGATCTACCAATTATCATCACAAATTAGAAAATCACCCAATTCACACCAGATTAAGAAGATTTAAAAAGTTATGACCTATTAACTTGAACCATTGTATCTGATAGTAATTATTCACTGGGGTAGCTTCTATCTATAATATATGATTAATGTAAATCAAAATAACTTATAGAAAATAATTTTAATTGTTATTATAGAAGAAAAAAAATGCACATCAGAACTTAAGATTTCTATGGAACGTTGTATACTTGTTTTCAACAACAAAATGTTTTGCCTAATTATATTTGACACTTTTTTAATATCATAATTTCTCTAATAGTGATGATTTTGAATTTAAATTATCGACGAGAAAGGGTTATTTTCACCTAAGAATATATTTCAATCTATATTTAAAAGTGGATCTATATTTTTATTGTCACAACTGCTTGCAATCACATTGCCTATGGAGGATGTCAATATGGAATATTAATGACTAACCCTCAGAAAAGCCTACTAACTTTTAATAAAATCATTTTGTCATCAGGGTGTCTGAGTAGGGTTTCAAATTGGAACCCTAGCCACCAATCTTTAGGGATGGCCAACGACTGCAAATTTTTACAATATTTTTTTACATTCTTCATTGTGTTTTATTATGCTTGTTATTGATGTTTAACTCGACAGCAAGTCTATGGTATGGTACTACATTCATTATTGATTAATTTTCACTTTACTCCTCCTTTAGTTATAGTGCAGTTCTCCTTTACATATTTAACTTTCACACTTCTGCTTTCGAACTTTTGGTTTCTGTTCCTGGACTTCCAGTTTTCTTGAACTTTCTTTTTCCCCAAGTCGTCGATCATCTTCAAAATCCTTTTACTTCCTAATCTTTTCCATTCCATTATGTTTTTTGCTATGATGTCGTGCAAAAGTCGTTACTTCAACTCTCAACGTGGACCTGATGCAGTTTCATTTTATTTTCTAATTTTTGTCCAGGAGGGTTGTGTTTCCTCCCAATTATTATCGATTTTTGTAGAATCGATAACGCTGATAAAATGATATATTTAATTGCAGCCTAATTGAAGAATACTAAGTCAAATCGAATTATTGAATCCAATTATTGATCAATCTTGGTCTGCCAAAAATAAATATAAAAAGTTTTTCTTTAAGATGATATTTGTCTAAAAGCATTGCAAGGTGGAAGAGTTAGTACATTCTTCTACTTGGAGCAAAGACGAGTTTCTCAGTATGGTGCATCACAAGAATCGATTTAGAGTAGAGAGCATATCAGAAATAAATACTGCAAAGAATTTCTGATTGATACTAGGTACTCGGAGACGACAATAAAACTAGATCAGATACATATTGCAAACATGATGAATGTTAACAGTAGAAGCGAAAGCTCAGACTTATAAGTGACAATGCAGTTGTCGGCTTCTTCTCCAAAGTTGTGAGAATCGACTAAAATATAAAATATGGATGCATATACTTAATGTACATAATTTGGTAGTTTTTTTCATATGAGCTTATAGTATCTGCCTGTTGGCCCAATTGATATCTAGAATTTTCTATGAGTCTTAGTATATAGTAAATCAGAATAGATGGTACTCGTGCTTCACATGAAATTGAATTAGGGCCTTGGAAAACTCGTAGCACTTGGGTCGTAGTATATGATTAAGATGAATTTACATTTCTTGGACTCCTAGCTGGTGCAATAACTCATGCTAGTAAAATAGAAAAATATAATATAGCATGCAACCGCTCCGAGCACGCGCTCCCGCTAATGTTTACACAAAACACACTAAAGTATAAACTCCTGCAATGTCAAGTACTCGTGCGTACTGGTTATTAAATAAAACGCGTACTGCATATTGTACTCTCATGTTATGTTTGTCGACTGCGAAAATGAATTTAATTTGATCTCTTTCTAAACAGAAAATAAACAATTTTCTTGTTTTTAAACACACAATATACCGCCATAATTAAAATACGATTTATGAATTCTGAGAGGTAATGCATTTACATACGAATTTTATTGTTGCATGCTGCAATGCATGTTTACTTAATTGGTTGAAATACTGCCATTAAAAAACAATTTTTATAATTTCTTGATTTATGTTCCAAATATTTAGTCTGCAGAAGAATTCATTCTTAGACTTGCCGGAGCTTTAATTTAACTTTGAAAAATTCATATCAAACTACGAATTTTTTGTGCAGTTTGCATCTTTGATTCTTCTTGTTGAGTGGATGCACCTGTAGATAAAATTGATATTAGTAAAAAACCTCAAACTAGTTGTGTATGGCATCGCGCCTTAAGGCAAATTGCTAGAACTTCCCGTACCGTAATAAAATATTCGACAAATATTAAATGTTTTCAAATATATTACTATAAATTCTATAAGTTTCATTATTTGTATTTTATAGACAAAATAAAAGAGCTTATAATTGATGACGTTTTTTTTTAAGATTACACAAAAAGTGAATATACAAAACTTAATCAAGTGGAGTTAGAATAAAAGATCATATTTGAGCTTTGGAATTTTAGTTAAAATTAAAATTAAAATCCGAATTATTTTCGATATTAAAAAAATATTTGAAAATTAAAAAAACAATATTGCTTTCCTCAAAAATAAACGTTTCGTCAGTACAAGCCAAAGTTTTTTTGAATCATTCAAATCGGATGCCCCGTTCTTTCAAAAACTGTCATTTTTAGTTCATTTAGCTTAGTATCTTCGAAACGATTAGACCTGTTTTATAAAAAACTACATCTCCCGGTCATTACGAATTAAATGTTTTTTGAATCATTCAAATCGGATACTCCGTACTCTCAAAATCTTGATTTCTAATGTCTGCACTCTTTTCTTCGTATCTTCAAAACGGCTGGACCAACTTCAGCCAAAAACCAATCAACACGTCTCCTTATCAATAGGAACACCCATACACACATCCTTTTCTTCTAAGGTATGCCAAAATGTTCAGAAACCTCTAAAACGTGAAGATATGCAAAAAATTTCATTTTTGATTTTTGGCTGTTTACTATAAGTAGAAGTTAATTGTTTTAGTAAATCTTTTGGCCATTTATTGAGTAAGGTGGGCAATTACATTATTGCATTACAATACAATTATTCATTAATTACATTGCTGGATTTAGATGGTGGTCTAACTTTATATAGTATGAGTTACTGCTCCAATACTAAAATATAAAATATTGCTCCTATATGAAATAGTGCAATAAACCTGAGCATAGTAAGAAGTTAATTTAATATTTTGTACGAGAAAAATGGTAACTTAAGTCAAATATTTTTTGTGGTTAATTAGTAATTACCAGTTTTATTAACATAACAATTGATGATGATTTTGTCAGTCAGCCATTCACATTACAATTTGTTCCTTAATATATACCAAAATTATGTAAAATAATTAGATTCTTTACATTTTACTATTTTTTACTAAATATATAAATAATAATAATCTACCTAATCGTGGGTGTAGCAAAATCAACAGTGTTATTTACCTCATGTCGTCTTGCACGCACACGTGACAACACCTGCCCCAGGCACATGTGCTAGGAGATGACTTATGTTCCTTAAACTTTAAAAAAATCTGTATTGCATTACTACAGTGATAAGATTTACTTATGATATGTCATGCAAATATGTGTTATGTGCAAAGCAATTTGGGGTGCTGGGGTGTAGTTTCAAAAAACGCTTTGTAAAAAATATTTATTTTTGATGTGTTATCTTCATTATTTATTATATGCTTACCTTTATTTTGTGAGATTTTACGTGGTTTAATGGTTTGGACTTCCAAACAGAGCGTTTTAGGTTAGAAACTCTAACCTCTGAGAAGCAGAAATAAAGCAGCAGAAAAGATAGATACATGTTTTTTAATTGAATTACCTTTGTCGTCATTATACGCCAACATGGATCATCCACAAAGACACAGGCACATCTACAATTCTATAACAATTAACGACTATTGCTAATAATTATAAAAACAGTATAAACGTCTATCCAAACCAATTAGCAAGCCAAGCCTATCTGGAAGGCTAGCCGACCAGGCTTAAAAAACGCTGTGAAGATGTCTTTTGTTGAAATTTTGTATTTGGCTAACAATAAGTGTGTTAAGGTAATTATCATTTAATTACTCTGTTAGGCAAAATAAGTTTGTTTGTGGAAGAATTTTCAAACTTTAATAGTTTCATTTCTAAGTGCGTACCAAGTCATCTAGTTGCTGAAATAAAGAAAGATAATTGTGTTTATATTTTACGTTAACCCAAGAGCCCTCAGGCTGATAGGAAACGCGCAACGTCTGTCCACAAAATGATATGCGATGTGTTATATTCTCTTTTACAATTGTTTGCCAAAGGCAACAATATCTACTGCTGAACAAGATTTAAACAATATCACAGGAGATATATGCCCACGAAATACGCCTGTTTGTATCTTCTGCTCGGATTTGATAAATTTGGTTACATTGCGGAGATATATGCAGACGATTATATAAATAACAATTTTCTAGATAAAAGTTAAGTGAGTTCAGAAATTTTTGCGTTTATTATTTCTGTATTGTATATTGAAGCAATTGAATTGATCGAGATTCCAGTTTATGTTGTGTATTTGCAACAGTCAATTATTTAGGAATTTTTAAATTGTTAATGGGCGTGGTGTTAAATCTATAAGCATCAACTGGAGAATGCTATTAATATTATTATATTTTTTAGTTTTATCATATAATGGTATATTAGTAACCAATAATGGGCATCCTTAATTATGTTTTCACCAAAAATATAACTGGCTAATTTAATGTTTTCCAGACGTTTCAATTTCACCAAAATTGGTAAAAGGATGTGTAAACCCATGTGGATGTGAGTTCATATTTGATATGTTTGTAGATGTTTTATCAAAAATAGTTGTATGAATATTAAACAATTAAAAAAGTTAAATTGTTTGAGAATAATGGCTCAGCGCTTTCTTTATAAGTAGTAGATATAGGTGCAATTTTTTGACACACTTTTGGCAAAAATAATGAACCGATTTTGTAAACACCAATTTTAAAAGTTGGTAAATCGCAATTTTTAATGATTAAGCATTTATTTACAAAAATGGGGAAATTGTTGCAACAACCCTTCAAGCAAAAGGGTTTCCAAATAAAAGGAACTAAAATGCATATACGTATACATATGCAAATGTTGGATTATTACGAGGTCAAATATAAAGTTAATGATATTTTTTCAAATTTATTAATATATAAAATGTCATTGATTCATACATTTTTTTTCCTCTTTTAAAAATAATTTATTATTAAATTGTTTACATTACATTTTATAGCAAATCATTCTCATCCGTTCGTCCAGAAGCTCGTTTACAGAAGCTTTTATTGCTATATACATATAATTTAAAACTGTATTTAAAAGTAATATTTATAAGGATTATACATATATATTATCATATAGTTATCGTATTTTATATAAGGCTCAATCTGCATTTTACGACTTTTTGATTTAGTGACACAAATGGCGTGTGGTAATTATGAAATTTTTTATTTTTCTTCAGTATATTAAGTTTTGAGCTTATTTGGTAATAAATTATTAGAGCAAAATACAACACATATTTAAATGTCTATTAAATTTATTTAATTGCTATCGATTCATTGTAAGTTATACATAAAACATACACTAGTAAAATGTTTAATGAATTTTATTTACCTATATAACTAGTAAATACTAGGTGGTAGGTTAGGTAATTACTATGTAAAGTTCTAATTATACAGACTAATAATTTTTTTATTGAAACTGTTGTTATTAATTACTAATTAACAAGTTGTAGTTAATAATGCTACTGAAATAATTTATATGAAATTAGGTATAACTTGAGTAAAATATATTAAAATATTCATTTATAACGTATAATTTTCATTTTGTGAACAATCCATACAAAATATTAGTAAAAGTTCAATTGCTTACAGATGTAATATTATATTTGAAACATATTAAAATTTTGTGTATATCTGGTTTAATCTCTAGATATTTACAATCATTTATCTCAATATTTTTTCCATCTTCCTTGGGAAAAGCACCATTTCAATTGCACTAAAAATTTATAGCACCTATAAATTCTTTCCGGTAACAATTAAACTTTTAACGGAAAAAGCAAAAAATCTTTGAGGGCAAGATTTAATAACAACTTACATAACGCGCTGAGGGCAAAATTAAGATTTAATATCGGACCTGCATTTATTCAAATGAACTCAAAAAAATACTCGTGAGAGTCACTCATGTCCAGGAGCTTTCTTCGCGATGAAGACCGAAGACCACACAGAATATTATTTATGGCATGCGCATATAAAATCACTAATTATGATCATGAAATAATTTATTTGTGATCTTATAGGTAGGCAGAGGAAGATCTTGGGCTCCATAAGCTACCGTCGGTTTTTATATGCTAATAACGGTGGCAGTATGAGAGTCTAATGATCAAATCGTATGATATCAGGAATGAAAGGAAGTGATGGAAAATTGTTAATATGTATATTAATTCACTCTCTGCATTCTTTTTTACAAATCATATATTAAGCATATTTTTATCCAGAATATTGTATATTAAAAACATTTGTGCATATTTTTTAACTTATCTTAGGATTTGTTATAGTAATCGCAAAAAAATCGAAAATGAAAAAATTTGCATATCTTTACGTTTGAAAGATTTCTGAACATTTTGGCATATCTCAGAAAAAATGGATGTGTGTGTATGTGTGTAGACAATTTTTCGTCGGCGATTTTGGGCGTATGGATGAACCGATTTGAAAAATTCAAAAAGCAATCGATTTCGTTGTTGAGATAACAGAGCATCCGATATAAATAATTTAAAAAACATTTTACTTTATTGACAAAATGAAAAATTGATGAAATTTTTGTTGAGGCAGGTTTAGTGATTTCGGAGATACAGAGGAAGAGAAAAAAAGTTGATATTTGGCGGTCAAAAATGATCATTAGACTACATTGAATTATTAGATATTTGATGGAATTTTAAAAAATGAGTACTTATTTTGTTATAATTTTGTTGGGTTCCGTACCAAGATTGTTAATTTTTGAACTTTACTTTTACGGTTCAAGCAAATTTAAAAATTTTCAGAATTTTTTTTTTCAAAATTTTCAAAAATATACAAAGTTTTATACTTCAAATATGAACTTTAAATTCACAATTCAGTGTGAAAATGTATATATTTCAAATGCGTTATTCTAATCGTAAGAAATATATCTTCAGTTGGATTCATTCGGAACCTCTTGCTTAATGTAAACTTTCTCAAGTGTTTTGAGCGATAAGATCGTCACTGTATATTTCATGAATGATAAAATATATAGTGATTATAATTATCTATTTGAAAATGTTCAAAACAATTATTATTCATTGATCAATATTTATTGATTACTGATTCTTTTTCCTCGAATATTTAATTCTGGTACAGAAAATTCCAGCAATTTGCCTCAAGGCACGATGCAGTGCATCACTAGTTTTTTCTCATATTATAAAACAATGATTTCGCCCAGAATAGAGAGTATTAAACTCTTTTCTCTATACCTCCCTGTATTATATTCCCATATCCTGTGGATCTAAATTTTTATTTCTATGTAGACTTTTCTTTAAGGCGGAAGAACTTTTTCCGAACCAATGCAGTTTTCTTGTTGTATCCAGAACAATTGCTTCGTTGAACATACCATACAGTACTTCCTCATTTTCAATTTTATAGGTCCATTTCCAATTCTTTATTCTTTATTCTTTTCTGCTAGAATCTTTTTATAAGCTTTTCGTATATTTTCTAACACATTCAAAACCATACTTCTCATATCATGATTCAGTTTTCTAGAATTTATTTTGTATTTTCCTTGGTTATATACATTGGTTAGTATTACTGACTAATTGATATTTAGATAAAAGCAACAGAAACAACGTTTATTATACTGTATAAATATTAAGTAAAGATCTTCATATTTCTTATTAATGATCAAAATGACATTATAATTTTGCAGTTCAATATTTCATTATAATAGAGCGAATAATTTGTACTATTTATTTTTGGCATATTTATAATAACAAATTGTTTTTTGCCTTTTTATGCCATGTATAGCATTATCTCATTTACCTTAGTAAAGTTAAAATTAGGTTATTGTGTTTCGCAAATCACCTGATTATAGATTTTATATTCAACTTATTTTATTATCAAACTGCAACAAATACAAACTCAATCAATTTTCATTCATTTTACCCCAAAACTAATTATTTTAAATTGCACGATATAAAATGTAAAACAATTATAATGCAATAAAATATCAAATATATTGATATGTTCGTGTTCCTGCGCAAAACTGAATTTCCCACGCAATTAACCTGTCTCTTTATATATTCAGTTGAAATAAAACGTTATAGCAAAGCTTCCGTAAAATAATAAAAATATTCTCAAACTCTTATTCTGATAAATTGGTGCAAGGGTGGCAAAATAACGGGTCTTGGTTAAAAAATTCTTTAGGCTCTAAAGTTTAGGGTCGTGAGAACTTACTCTGACTTGTGTGAATTAATTTTAATAATGTTGATAATATATTAATGTATATATAATATATACATATATATATACATATATATATATATATATATATATATATATATATGATTTAGTAGTTAGTTTTGATGTTGAAATATGTGAGTGAGTTCTTGAGGGCGATACATCAAACAAAGAAAAGCCAAAGATTTATAAAATAATCTTTATTTCCAAACGTTTCGACATTCAATTTAATGTCATCATCAGTGGATCTAAAAACAGTATGAAAATTAGTATATCTAGGTAATTATAATATATGTGGATTGGTAAAGTAACTATACAATAAGAGGAAAATTAACAAACAGCAACACTTAACAACAAACCAAATATAAAAGATAGGAAAGGTAGTAGAGACTAGAATTAAATAAATAATTAAAAATATAGGCAAAAATATCTAAGTACACTCATAAAAACCTACGCATATATACATATATATATACATACACATATACACACATATATATAATACATACATATTTATATATATATATATATATATATATATATATAAAACTAGCATTTATAAATAGAAGTTTTGAATTTATTTGATAAAGACGAAAAGGATATATATTTTTATTAGTAAGCATTGTCTTCCCAATATGAATCTTATATATATATATATTTCTATTATTTTCATCTTTGTCTCTAATCCATGCAGTCTTACCCAAATTATGAATTTTATTAAATTATTTCTGGAAAATTAGGATCGTGTCATAGACAATGTTCAACAAATATTGTCTGTTTTACTACTTGAAGGTTGCCATACTCATCCTGCATTGTAGTTTTGGATGGTCTATTTCTTGTATCAAAATCATTGAAGTTTTATATTTTTTATTCATTAAGTCCTACAAAATTTTTGTAGTGTGACACCAATGCTTTTAAACTTTGACTATTGTATTTTTATGCATATATACGAAAGGAAAATACACACCAATTATAATATTTCCCTGTTTTAAAACTGAACTAATTTGTAATCGCTGCGACAATCTCCCTGTGCCATATGGCAGTCGATAGGGTGAATTTACGCTTTTTCCCACGAATAAATGGTTTTAAATACAAATTGCAGTATATTTAACAGAAATGTAGTTTTAAGGGTATGATATACAATATATTAATGCCTGTCGATAATAACCCTCTATGGGCCAGCGTAACTTTCAAGTCACATTACGATTTTTATCCAATTTTTCGGTAATTTACAAAAATAATTAGAGATTTTTTGTGAGATTCACAAATCTTAATTCTATATTGTTCTCAAGATAAACAATATTAATATTTATGACCCTTGCTTGACTTTTCAACGTATAATAACATTTTCATAAGCAGAAGTGCAAATATTATAAGCCGCTGTGACTTGAAAGTCACATAATTCAATAATACCGAAAAAAAAGTTGATTGTAAAGATTTTCGTTTTTTTATAGCATATATAAGTTTATAATTACTGATTCTTAATTTCCCTAATTTTTTTGGTGTGAAATAAAAATAGGGCTTTAGAGGGATTAATATCTTTGTATAACATCTATTTCCAAAAGGTTGAAATAGGTTTTGTTTTATAGTCAGTCTATTTTTAAGTAATGTAAATTATTATGAAACATATTTTTTAAGAATATTGACACAAATAAGATTTCGTTCTGATAACAATAATATTCTTTATTTCTTTATTGCACAAAAATATTCACGTTCTCCATTCAAATTATTACAATAACATTTGCATGTTTTCCAAAAAACATTTATCAATGAACAAGAGTACATCGTTTTCAAAATGCAGATTAAATCCTTTTTAACATGAATAATATTTTTGTGCACGGTTGGAAAAGCGCGTTTCAAAGTTTTTATAGGATAATATTTCAGAATCCTTTAATCCTGACAATATTCTAGAGTCCTGTCGACTCACACAATACTGGATCACAATCCTTTTGTGTCGATTTGCAACAAAAAATCGTGAAATATACCTAATCGCTTAGCTTGACCATCGTGAGCGATTTTTGGACGAATCTATTGTCCGATGAAGACAGAATGGACATTGTCAAAGAATGCCGATAAATTTTATATTTTTTTCGAAATAAAAGCGTTTATTCGACCATGGCTGAACGTGTCAGAAATAACAGTGATATATATTATAGAGATATTGATCGAAATTTTAGAATCGCAATTATCAGGTGTATATAAATGCCTACGAATGTACGCACACATAGACATATTTTAAGCATATATTTTTGGGATCGATGTTTGTAAAAAAAATCCAATAACTAGTGATAACATTATAAAATGAAAATAACATTTTTTAACTATTTTTTAATGGGTAGTACTTTTTCACTATTGTTATTACTTATTTAGTAATCCTAAACATATTTTCGGCATAAGTTTTTTTTATCCAATTTACAATTTGCTGCATAGAATTGAATTTCTAAGATCAATGATCTCGGTGGCATTGCGGTTAGCGTTGGCAACTCTAAAAATGATGTATTTTATTACTAGAACGCGCACTAGAATAAATATTATTACACACTTCGATCTGGATGCAAAAAAGAGAATTATGAACACAGATCATAATTTATATACAGTAGACGATTTTCTACTGTACTCTTAATAATATTTGCTGAACGTAATAACTTTTTGACGCGTATGCGTGGTGGCGATATTCTAGAGTTATTGCCAAACGATTCGGAACAGGTTTGTATGTCGGTATTGTACCATCGGTAATTCGGACGATAAATGTATATTTATAATATGAAGTTGAATGTTTGTAATAATTTTCATTTAGAACGTACAAATTTTTTGTAGGCTGAAGTGCAATTAATTTAAATACCACTGTTGCCTAATAGGAAGAACAAGCTTAATAGGAAGAACAAACTAATTAATAACACTTCAATTCAATTAACACTTCTAAGCAATTAACACTTCGGTAGTATAATTGTTAAATTTATACATCAAATGTTAGTAGAACGATTTGTATGTGGGACAGTGTGTGGATGTATATTTGTATACATCAACAAAAACCAACCCTTCTAGCTTTTTTCGCCATATCATTAATATAACGTACCCTGTGATAAGATATATCTTTATCCTTAGTACAAATCCATGCCATCCTTTTTATCTCTGACATTCTGAATAAATGGAGATTTTCTGATAAGCGTTCTTATGAAGAAGTGTTTATAATATTTCATTTTTTGAATACATATTTTTTTAACGTCATTGTGCGCTGAGTACAGAGTTGTTTGTAATGCTAAAAATAAGAATAAATCATTGTTTACTTTATTTAT
>NW_020537758.1:42772555-42797924 GCF_003426905.1 Ctenocephalides felis
TATACTGCAATCGAAGTCATCATCATCAGGCGAGCAACAAGTGAATTGGCCTAATTTTCTATTTTGTAATGATCATTAGTGGTCCTGTTTTATACATGTAAAATCTTTAATATATAGCACAATCAAATCATCATAAAGATTTGTATTGCTCACGTACCAAGGTGCACCTTTCATCATTCTAAGTAGTTTGATGGGTTCGTTGCACCATTACCACATAGACTTGCTAGAGCAGGCCCCAAAGCTCTATTCCGTATGTCCAGATAGAAATTATTATCGTTATATCAACCAAGATTTTATTTTCGAGTGCTAATTTTGAATATGTCCAATAAGCCAATAAATCCCTAATTTTGAATTTTCTTTTTTGTGATGTGGTGTTTGCATTCTACCCTGCGCTCCAGAGGTTTTTAACATAATCAGCACTTAGTATCACTTGCTCTGCAAATAAAACAATATTTTTGTCATTGATACTTTTTATAAGTGTCTCTCCGTCCATAACCCTACATCATCTTTATATCTCACACTAAAAATATCGAATTCATCAATACATTACCCACAGTTTGAATGTATCTGATGCCCTCTTCTCAGCGGGTTCCTTTTGGTCGCGTGCGCATACGTTTGTCGGTCTGTAAACAAACGCTACTACTATTCCCAAGTTCAGGGGTCAAGGAGAGGCCACGCGGTATAAATAACGAAGCGACCTACCACAATATTATATACTACAGACATAATACCGCAAAGAACAAGAGAACCACGGATCACGGATGGTACGTGGCGCACGCATAATGTTCATGAAGATAACATTTAGTGGAGAATTATAATGTAATACTAATAATAATAAATATTGAATGGCTGGCTGCTCGAAGGCATGTCCCTTGTGTGAGTGCACCACAAAATCAATAACTATAACTATTTCATTCGCAATATTTTTTGTCGAGATTTTTATGAATTTTTTTTCCAAACTTATACTTCCATGCTTCCCGGTCTTCAGCTTTTCAGTTTCCTTTATTTTCTGTCCATGCGTATGTTACAATCACCTGCACTCTTCATAATTCCAGTTCTTTTAGTCCTATTTTACTTTAGACAACGTCGTGTAGAAAGCACTTTTTTGTAAAATGTGTTCAATTTCATCCAATCAATTTGTGATATTGGAGAGTAATAAATCTGTTAGCTAAAAATTATTAAGATTGATTCCATATCCATAAATGTAATGGTGAGTGATTTATTTGTCGATTTGTCTGAACCATTCATACTTATTATCTATGGCCTGAATAGACAATTGTAAACGTACGCAATTTTGCGCAGCATGCATTTTCTTGTTACATTTGCCTTTAGCCTTACTAAATTTACCTTTACATTTGTATTTTATTTTTACTTATTTTTATTGTAATATTATTTAACTATGGGAAAATGTTGATGTATAGTTGGAATATATAGAGCCAGACTTGAATCAACATCCAAAAAACTAGCCATTGGGGTCGGAGGATATAAAATGACAAATTCCCACAAGGGGAGGTCCAGCAAGATATCAAGTGTATTTATTTTTAAAATTTTACAACGATATTTTCAAGGTACTAAAAGTGGAGGAGTATTTTCAAATACAGCCACGAATAACCAAGAGGAAGAGGTGCGAAAGCCCTCAGAGTTCGATCAAAATTAGTTTTTTAATTTAAAAACAAAAACTAGTTGTAAGAAGCACATTGTATTGTGGCAAGTTGCAAGAACTTTCCGATAAGTGTAAATAATCGATTTGATCAGAATATATTATTCGAATTATCTGTGATCTACATGTCTACCTGTTTACCTGCCTACCTATCAACCTATCTACTTGTCTGCCTATTCCGGTATACCAGTTTTATGTGTCTATCAGCCTACGTGTGCTACTTTTCTACCTGTTTGCCAATCAATTTGTTTAACAGGCTACTTGTTTTTGTCTGTCTGTTTACATAGCAAGATATCACGTGTATTTATTTTTAAAATTTTTTACAAACTGTACGATTTTCTTAAGTACTAAAAGTGTACCTAATCCTGGATAGGGGAGGGAAAAGTAATTCCATATACCGCTACGAATGACCAAAGGAAAAAAGTGCAAAAGTCTTTAAAAGTCGATCACGCGATTATTGAACAGCTCCTTAGAGTAAAAAATTACCCTGCCATTTTGATGTATGGAAATTAAACAAGAGAATGCCGTCAATACCTTTGCAAAAAGTTAAATTGAAAAATACACATCAAGATAAAGAAAGCCAACTCAAATCAGCTTTAGAATCTGCATCACCTTTTAGGAGCAAGATCCAATTTATCAACCTTCAATGAACTGGTAATAAATATGATCATGATTTTAAGAACTACGTGGACATACGGTATTCAATTTTGAGTTTGCTGTAGTAAAACTAATACAACATAAAGCCTAAATATAACCCTGAAAAAATATCTACTAGAATTCTGCTACGTAAAAAATACTTTACTTAGTACTTTCTTCTATTTTCTGGATGTTTATTCAGAAGTTGGAAGTTAACTTGCTACATGAGCTCTCTGAGGTAAAATGCTGAGAAGGCATTATTCTCCTCTCGCATATTCTTCGTGATAATAAATAAAAGTAAAATAAGATTGCAAAGCGAGAAGCACGAAAGATCAACGGTGCGCGGTCAAAGTATCAGAGGTTAATGACGTTATTTCAATCTAATCTCACCAGCGGTTTTCTTTGTTCTCGATATTTATGTAAGCACCATGTGGTTCATTCAAAGGTTTTCAATTTTATTCATTTTTTTACCAACAATACATGCTATTAAGTCTTATTTACGATCATAATAGTTATAGACCATAAAACTGTTATATGTCTATTAATTAAAATGCAATGAACAAAAAAGAAAGAAATCTGTCCCTCTAGAAATCTCTTGAAATATTTTACCAAAATCGCATAAAAATATTTCAATCGTTTTAATGACTTTAACAACAAACTGAGTATTGTATGGAAAATATTTGAACAAAAATATTATTTGAACTTATTATTCCAATTATTCGAAATCATCTTCCCATCATCTTCAATATTGCAATATTGGAAGTTTCATAAGAATTTCAAATGTTATATAAGAAAATTTCTATTACTACAATTGGTGTTTTTGAATTTGATAGTGTAATTAACCCTTCCCACTCATATGCCACCGCTCCGGCAACATAGTATGCATTACTTTTGCAATTTGCGAGTGGAAGAGGTTAATACTAAGAAAGTGAATTTTTGCCTTTATTCAAGTATGCTCACATTGTCTGAAATTTCTGCAATAAAACAAAAATGAAACCGTTTGATATATCAAAGATTTAAGCACGGTGTATTATTATAAATTTGCTAGTGCTATTAACTCCTCCCACTCGTATGCCGCCGCTGCAGCGTCATAGTTCGTATTACTTTTGCAATGTGCGAGTGGAAAGGGTTAATATCAAGAAAGTGCTCTTTTGCCTTTATTCAAGTATGCTCACATTGTCTGAAATTTCTGCAATAAAACAAAAACTGAAACCGTTTGATATATCAAAGATTCAAGCACGGTGTATTATATATAAAACGACGTGGCCGTGTTGTCAGTCATTGCCAAGTCAGTGGAGAACCGAGTTCGTATTTTCTTTCCGGCTAATGTATAATCAACAGTCATTAATTTATATGTTCGCGCCATTATCTCGGAAGAAGACTGAAAAAAAACAACAATTCTGAGGAATGGCGCGCATAATATACCTTTGAAGAGAGAGATCAACGAATTTGGACTTTTTGGCTGTCAAATATCGAAAAAAATCATAAGAATTTTTTTTTAAATTGTACTTTGTGGTTTTTAGAACAAATTTTCTAGAAGAATTTTCCCCCAAGGATAGCAATGCAAATCCAACTTTCAGAAATCGAATTAAGAAGGTATGTAGAAACTTCCTAATAAGTCTCCAGAATCATTCAATACAAGAGGATGAACCTTTTCATATCAATACCACCGTTTTGTTAAAAGAAATTAACCGTTAAATTCGTTTCTATATTTCGTATCGAAGACATATTTTAGTTTTAAATATATGAGAAACTAATAATAACTAAAATTATGCTAAAGCTAATTGCACGACAAGAATTGTGGCCACTGATTTGACATAAATATGAGATAATGGCAATGGATCTTTCTACTCACTTTCCTTTAAACCCTCCGCAATATCCTATAATAATTAATTCTACAAATAATTCAATTGCTATATTGAATAGATGACCTATCAAAAATTTAGAAAAATGAGGCGGGTTCCAAAAATTTCCTGAAGTTTTGTATGAGCGCTTATATCTTCTAGACAAAAACTTGAGCTCCTCATCAAGTGCAAATTTTCTGAATATTCAATCATTGTTACAAATATTTCATATAATAAATAATATATATATATATATATATATATATATACATATATCGATGCTGCAAACAAACAATCCAATTGCATTATGAGGTGACTCATCAAAAATCTATCAACATGAGATGGATACTACATATTTCCTAAAGCTTTGCATGAAAGCTCATATCTTCTAGACAAAAACTAGAGCTCCTCACCAAATGCCAATGTCCTCAAAATTCTTATAACAGTTTTGATAAAATAAAGCACACGATGTGCGCCTGTTTTAACAAGAAAATAAAAACTTGTAGCTTTTTCCGACGTGAAATGTGATCAATGAATGGAGGCGAGAGTTAAGGCAAAAATCTTTCATTTATTTGCCACTTGCCAGTCAGTCAGTCATTCAGTTCTTCGGTCAAGTCATTAATTAGGCAAACGATAAGCGGTAATTTCCACCGAGATCGATTAGCAGATTTACACCTTGGAAATAAACTACTTTTGTCAAGACATTGTATTACTTTAAGGAATGCTGGTTGAAGAAAATGGGATACATTGAACCAGAAGTTCCAATTTTAAGTAAAACATTTTACAAGGAATGCATAATATTAAACATGTAAATACGCTGAACTTGAATGTTTTTTAAAATTAATTTTTATTATTCTAATTTATATACTATATAGCTGTTCATATTAAACTCCGAAGAGAAACTATTATATTTTACCCAGGAAGTGAAGAGGAAATACACTCATAGGCCTAATTTTTCAGTTGATCTTAAATGTTTTTTTAAACTAAAAGCTTAAAAGTTCTAATTTTTTATGATAATGATTTTTTCAGCATAAGCAATCTACAATTTGAACGATTAGGTCAATCTCATTTAAATTCCTAGTATAAAACAAAAACAAGTTTATGTAGCACTTTGCATTGAGGCAAGTTGTGAGAACTTCCCGATAAGTGTACATAATCGATTTGATCAAAATAAATTGTTTGATTCATCTACAATATACTTCTCTACCTGTCTACCAGTCTACTTATCTACTAGTTTACCTGTCTACTTGTCTGCCTATTTCCGTATACCAGTTTATCTGTCTATCAGCTTACATGTTCTACTTTTCTACCTATTTGCCAATCTAATTGTTTAACTGGTATCCTGTTTAGTTTAGTCTGCTCACATGTTTACCAGTCTACCTGTCGACATGTTTACCTGCCAACCCGTCTACGTGTCTAGTAGTCTAGAAGTCTATATGTCTACCTTCCTATCATTCTACCAATTGATCTAATTTTTTACCTGTTTACCTGCCTACTTGTATGTATACCGGTCTATTGATTCTATTTATATATTTGGAGTAAGAATGACTAAGTTAATTGTAGATGATACTTCTTATACCATAATGTAAAAAATAAGAAGTAAAAAATATATTTCTACATACAGTTACAGGTATATGCCCCAATTTTCCAAAAAGCTCTTAAAAACAAATGACAAAATCATCACATAAATCATACCGTTGACATGAGCACAACTTGTTGTTCCTGTATAATTTTCGATGCGAAACAAGTCCACTAAAAATTATACAACAATTTTCGCTGAATAATAATAATGAATATTTTTGTCATTACACCCGTCGATTTAACGCCGGTTAAAAAATCACAATTTTAGTTTTATTTTTGCCGTTATACAGAAGTACTGGCTTATTAACGGAGTGAACCAAATTAAAACGTATTTTATGCTTAACGAGCAGGCGTGTCCATTTTCGCTCGTTTTGCGCGAACGCAATTGTTGCCTTCATCAGGAAGTGTTTAGCATTTCAACAATGATGAAAAGAAGATTTGAACGGGATAATGGAAATAAAATTAGAATAGGACAACCATATAAAGTTATTGTCTAAAATCAAATAATTTTTGTTATATTGTTATTATTAATTCAAGCTGTACGAATCATAGACACGGACTCTAAGAAACTCAGGCAAAAACTATTTGGATAACTTTCAAATATGGTGCTGCGGGCGAATATAGAGATAAAAGAGATAGTTAAGATAACCAATGAAGAAGTGCTGAGAAGAGTGGATGAAAAAAGAACTCTATTCAGAACAATGCTGAAAAGAAAAGGAAACTGGATTGGGTCCTTCTTGCAAATAGAATGATTTATGCATAAAGGTAAATTAGATGTACTGAAAGGAAGGTAAATTAGAAGTGCTAAAAGGAAGAATGCAGATGATTGACTACGCCTCACAGAGACCTAAAAAACTAACTAGTTCCAAAACCATGAAAGCAGAAGTTTGAAAAGAAAAATGAATGAAAAAGTAATTATTTATAATAATATGGTGATGAGAATAATCAACAAGAAAAATGGAAAGGGAATCATTCCTTTCATCATCGTCATCGGGCAAGCTACTTTTTATTATTATTATTAAATATTGATTGATAAATTATAGATAAATAATTTGTTCGGACGTATTTTTGTTTTATTATATTGGCCATGAAGGTGACAACCTTCAGAGCATTAAGCTTCACACGGAATGGTTGCTACCTCTGGTATAGGGGGGAGCGGAGTGTTTTAATCTAACTAATTGTTCATTTCTAAATGTAAAGTCTGCGCAACAACATGCATAATAGAAAACCTGAATAATGTTCTTAATAATTTTATACTCATGCTTTTCATCCATTCAGAATATTTCTCAAACATTTAATAGAGCTATCACCAAATACCACATTTACTTGTAATATGCCAAGTCCCTTGAATTTTGGCAAATCAATGTGGAATGTCAATAAAAAAATTAGTTACTAAATAAGAATTTTTATAAGTTATTTGAATTAAGTTCAATTGAACGCTCTTTAGTTCATATTTAGGCTTATCAGATAAACTTTATCAAGATGATTTTATTTATTTATTTTGAATATTTTGTTTTATTTATTTTGAATTAAAAAGTTTTTAAAATAATTTAATAGTTAATATTGAAATGATAATTAATAATATTTTGCTTCCCACAATTGTTACATTTCAAAAAATAATATTGTAATTATAAACAAAAAGTATTTCAGTGTTATTTCTTCCGTCTTTTGGTAATTTCAAAATAAGCATCAGAATAATCTAATTGAGCTTTTTCTTTCTTAGCGTGCTGCCAGAAAATACCGTATTTGATTCTTTTCGGTTTTTATCACAATTATTTAAATGTTTGAATGAGAGAAATATTTTTTTCATTTGAAGAAAAATATTTACTTTTTAAGCTAACAGTTAATAAGGGATGGGTAAGTGAAGATTGTGAAAAATAAGTCTAAGGAAATATACTCATAGGCCTAATTTTTCAGTAATTTTTTATGATAATGTTTTTTTCAAGCTTGAGAAATCTACGATTTCTGATATAAATTACTGGGTAAAATATACAAATATAATTAGGTAAATATTTAACCAAATCGCTCCTATTATATATTCATAGGTTTTTGAGATTTTTATGAGAAGAGAATTATATTGCGTGAATAAAATTAAGGAGAATTTAATTAATAGGTGGCACAGAATGCTTTACTTCAAAGAGTAGTGTCAAAAACTTTGGAGTCACAAAATCTTGCATATTTCAATTTTAACGAAAAGTGTAACAGCGTTTATAATATAACTAATAATCTAGAAATAAACCTACTAAAATTCTTTAAAAAAATAGTAATTAAGGGAGCTACTTCTAGCTTCCTAACTAATAAATGATATCAAACAATTATAGTTGAACATGAAACCAGCAGACACAAATTTCATGTCAATTCTACAATAATTGATATTGAATAATTATTCTTGTTTTTCATTATATAAAATTTTTCATAGCTATAACCATAAATGTTTTTAAAAATATTTGTATCTAGTTCAAACCCTTGTCCCCGATATAATTCTCATGGCAGAAATGCATTTTTAATTGTTTCCCATAATTACACCCGATACTCTGCTTCACATCAAAATGTTTTATATAAAACAGAATAAAAATAACATTTGATGTTCAAGTGCAATGTTTTTAATGTGTTTTTGTTTTTTTGTCGGTGCACGCGCTTCTTTAAGCTTTTTTTGAGCGCGAAATTCAGGAACGAAAGCCTTTAGCGAAGATTTATCCGGGATTAAGGTTTCAGGGTTAAATGTAAATTATTCGCGATTTGTTTGATTAATATATCCGTATTAACAAACGACATGTTTTCGTCTCGTCTTTGGTTTATTTACTTAAAGATTTGCGAAGTAATCGTACATGTGATTATAATAATATTAAACCACAAACAGAAGATCTTTTATTTAGGCGAGAAGTATTGTCATCAGGCTTTTGCAAAGATAAAGATAGTTTGAAGATTTGTTATAAATAAATTGAAACTACAAACATATACAGCCAACCAGCCCTAAATTTTCACACTCCTACCTCAAACCCATACTTCATAATAGAAAATTTCAGAAATCAAATAATTTTTTATTATGCCTTCAGTCAGTGTATGTTTTGTACTGAATTCTAATTCTGATTTATTTGAGCTCATGGAAAATCTATATATAATTAAATATATATTAAGAGAAAACGAACATTATATAAAAAATAGTTGTATATATGGTCAAATCCAAAGATATTGCTTAAGATTATTAAAGAATTTAATGTAATTAAAATAAAGCAACACTCGACTTATGATTTTGTTTAATATAAATACCTGCATACAATTAATATTGAAATAATAATTTTTCAATTGCAAATAATTTTATTATCTTATTAAATTTTCTCTCTTATGGTGATATAATTTGCAATTTAAGGCAATACAATTGACATTTTTAATCATCGCACGCAACGTTTATAAAATTAAATGTGCATAAATATTTTAAAATCAATAAAAATATTTATAGGTCCTTCAAGCAAAAATATTAATTTGAATTCGGCTAATTATTTCTACCTAATAATCTTTCCACGACGCTTTTTCTGATAATAATGAGAAGCGCGACAGGTAATTAGAAGTATGCTGAGAAATATATGAAAGCTATAAAAAAATTTAATAATTTTTATGGTTTTAATTTCGACAAATTATTTCGTGAAAATTTAAAATCAATATTAAATTAGATATAATTTATTTTAGATATGTGAATGATGAACAACTTATTCAAAGTGGAATAAAAAAGTGTAATTTTTAAATGGTACAGTTTCTCATAAATACTTTAAACCAGTCATTGCTCACTAATATTATAGAAATTTAAAAAATTAATAAAAAAATTACGATTATGAATGTTTTTTCTGAGAACATATATAGCTCAGCATATTTTATATATTGTTCTGGCATATTTATATTTCTATTTTCTCTTATAATATTTTTACTATCCTTACTGAGAGTAATAAAAAAGCACAAACAAAAAAAGACCAGAAGCGTAAAAATTGCATTAAGAAATTAAATTAAACAAACACGAGTTAGAAAAAAAATCACAATGCTTATGCTTTAATAATACCTTTAAGTAAAAAACATGTCTCAGAAAAATATTAAAAATAAGCAAAATGAAATGAAAAATAAATATGTTATATATGTACTTTATATATGCAGTGGTAAAATTTTAATACAATTTCCGTATTATAGTAATGACGCAAAAATCAAAAATTTGTTGCATTTTTTCACGTTTCAAAGACTTCAGAACATTTTGGCATATCTCACTCAGAAAAAATGGATGTGTGTGTGTATGTATGTGTGGATACAATTTTCGTCGACGTTTTCGGGAGTATCGCTCAACCGATTTGAATGATTGCATTAATTCTGATTAGTTTTTGGCAAAGGATAATCTAACCGTTTCGAAGATAAGAGGCAAAAGTGCCACAAGTAATTATTTTAATTCATTTTAAATATTTAGCTCGTCGATTTGAGTAAATTTCTTCCAAACTCCTGTCGAATAGTAATTAAAAATTCTTATACGACCCGGCGCTTCTCATGACACTACTGCTCACATTAAACCAAGCGAAATTATTTATTAAATATGATTTTATTGCTATGATAATTATTATTCGGTCGCACGAGGAATATAATGCTTGGTAGTGCATTTTGCGTGAAATGAAACGATTTTTATTATGATTTCTGCAATAAATATGATGTTTTATAAGGCGCCTATAAAATTAGCGGCTCTTATCGGTTTGCAAAATGTAAAAAATATGGTATTAATATCGCGAATGAGTTCGGTGTTTGCAACAAAGTTGCGAATCCATTGTTATAGTAAGAAGTAACATGATTTTTAATTTTAATCAACTAACTGGTTGTTCCACATATTGAATATAGTGAGTTTATTTATTGATTCAATAAACGTTTTCTCCTGTGACCTAACAAATATCATTATGACTTCACACAAAATGTGATCCAAGGATAAGTAATTTAGTAAGAAAAAAATATGTATATTGTTATAATTTATATTACCAATGTTCCTGTTAACTATCGATTAATAACTATTTTATATATGTAATGATTAGGATTTGCAATACCGATAATAAACATTTAATCATTATTAATTCGATTATATTTACTTAGACATGAAAGCAATCAATATTCAGTTTAATTACGAGTCCAGATAATATTTTGACATGTTTATACTATAGAACCACTGAATATACCACTAAAAGATATATCTGTTTATGCGATTTTGAAATTCAAATATAAATTAGTTCTGAAAAATTTAAACTCGAGTTTAATATGTATCAACCAGTGCTTATTTAAAAATTACGAAAATTTTGGTATTTTTAGGGTAAATACCGGTATTTCAGTATACCGGTATACTGGTATTGCATTCCCTGTAATTACTAATGGCATAAAATTTTAGTTTGCTAAAGTCTTTTACACTTAGATGTCTTAAATTCCGTAATTTTACTTTCTATGTATTTTACTATTCAATGTTGATCTGTAGAGTCTACTCTACATATTAAATAGATTAGTATTGAATAGACTCTACTAATAGATTGCAATAGCAATCTAATAAGAAATATATTTTATAAAATTGCTGTTGCAAACTATTTGTAGAAACTATTTAATACTAATCTGTTATAGAGCAATCTCTACAGAGTTTGTAGAGATTGCATGTCTTGAGTTCATATTATTATAAAATCTTTGATATAAAATTTCTAAATTTCCAATTAATTATTATATGTGATACTCTTTATTTATAGTATTATTATATTTCAATAAAAAATGCATACTATTTTTGCAACAATAAGCAGATTTTCTTGACTGAATGCACTTCTTCGTCTAGTCTACATATTAAATAGATTAGAATTAAATAGACGTTAGAAATAGATTGCAATAGCAATCAGATAAAAAGTATATTTTTATAAGACTGGTATTGCATTCTATTTGTAGAATACTAATCTATTTAATATGTGAGGAGCTTCTATAGATTTATTTGTATTGCAATCCATTTTTTTTTTAATTACAATATTTATTATAACTGTTTAATAATATAACATCTAGCAATAATGATAATAATAATAACATAAATTTAAATAAATAAGAGTACAAAGGATAGAATTTACATTAAAATGATATCCGTAGTATGATGATCTACTATTATTATTACTAATGATTTCTACTAATAAGTTCATAATTCACTATATAAGGTTCAAAAAATTAATTATTGATTAAATATTCAAATAATTTTAAGCAAAAAATGCTAATACCCTTCAAAGCGTAACACATATTTTAACACTCCATGTAATTGAACTAAAAAATAAAAAAAAACATTAAAAAAGCAATTTGCAAATTGAAGCGTAACATCTATTGAATTAAGCAATTTACATACATAATAAGTCATCGTACATAATTTTTGGAAATTGGAATACACCGTTAAAATTGTTTCAATAGCATACTCAGCATTTTTTTTTTCAAAACTTATTTTTAATTTTCAAACCAGAAATCCGATCTGGTCAAAATTACAAGTCGATAATTTGAAGTGTTAATAATTTTATGTGTGCGCGTGTTGTTGTTGTTCTTAATGCTGTTCGTTTTTTAGCAAAGTTTTTGCTAAATCGAATTATTTTTGTTTCTTGAGTAATTTTCAACAAGAAACGTGGAATTAAGTGAAATTACGAAAGGCGGAAGAGCATGCGTGTTTTTTAAATCAGGAAAATTGAGATAAAGATTAAAAATTATATAGGTCATCTTAATAATGAGATGGGAATGCGAGTTAAAATTAAATCAAACCAGTTGCATATTGAGTCTAATGCATAAAAAAACAGTCTTGAAAAATTTTGTGGCAAGTTTAAAGATAAAGGGTAAAATAAAAATTCAAAAAAAAAATTCATAAAAAATATGGTTTTTCTGAGATTCCAAAAATTTTGCCCTATACAATATTTTTGAACTATAATAACAAACTTATTAGTGCATTATTTATTCTATTGAAAACATTTCAAAATTCTATTTTCATAGCATAAGAAAAACAAGTAGATACGTAATAAGAAAAATCTATCACTATTTTTTTTAAAGAAGTACTAATTTCAAATAAACCTCTACAAAATTAGATGAGACGACTGATATGAATGGTAAAAAACTCATGTTTACTTATATGAAATTTTTTTTTATCTTAATTAACATCTCGTGGGGTAAGTTATAGTAATGAGCCAAAAATCGAAAATGAAATATTTTGCATATCTTCACGTTTTGAAGGTTTCTGAACATTATGGAGTACCTCAGAAAAAATGGCTGTGTGTGTATGTGTGTATGTATGTGTGGATACAATTGTTCGTCGACATTTTTGGGGGTACCAAAACCAGGTCTAGCCATTTCGAAGATAAGGAGCTAAATGTGAAAAAATGCAGTTTTTGAGAGAACTAAACATCCGATTTGAATGATTCAAAAAACTTTCTGCTTGTGTTGACGAAGCAACTGCTTTTCAATGAAAAACTTTTTTTTATTTCAGAATTATTTTTTTTACAAAATTTTTTTTTGAATATCGAAAACAATTCGGATTTTAAGTTAAATTTTAGCTAAAGTTCTAAAGCTCAGCTCTATTTGGAAACATTTAATATATTTCTCGAATATTTTGTTACAGTACGGGAAGTTCCAGCAATTTGCTTTATGGCACGATGTCATATACATCTAGTTATTTATTATTTCATGGGAACAATTCAGGTTTGCATAAAATGTACTACATATTTAATACATGAAGAAAACAATTAGTGAAAAACTTTATTGGATTTTTTGTGTGCATCATGTTGGTATAACAAAATATTTTATTATTTTTTTCTTATCCCAATTAGCAAAACTTTTAATAAGTCTGTTTTTAAGCCCGGCAGTCAAATATGTTTTATATCGATCGATTATCATTATTGCTTTTGATATTAAATCGAAGAAGATTTCTTACTTCCTTCTCTTTTGTCTGCAAGATCAATTCGTTCAATTTATAAAAAACGGTTCACATGGTAAGAATTTAGACAAAAATACTATATAATGAACTAAAAAATAAAGATACTAAGAAGTAATAAACTTGAAATGCTTTTATTAATAATGTACAATCTATCATAAAATCGATCATACTTATATATATTTATTTGTTATATTATGATTCAGTGATTTCATATCAAAGCCAAATCTATTTTGCAATTTTGACCATTTTTATAGTTATTTTACTTTTATTATCAGAAGTTCATACAGATATCTATGAGCTATATTGATATAATTATAAAATAATTAATTGTTAAAAGAGCGATATCTAAGAAGAACTCCAGTGGGATCTCCTTAGTTTGTTAATTGATATAATGAATTAAAAATGAAGCTAAGCTATAAGGCTAAGTCTTAAAGGCAATGTCATTTCAATCTCCAATGATTTCCAAATTTTTCAAAATCAAATTATCAGTATTTATTATTACAAACAACCTGATATCAATCAATAAGCTTTATCTACTTTTATTAAAAAAATGAATCAAAATAAATGTCTAATTAAAAACAGCTCATCTCAGCAGTGTTGCAGTAAGTTTAAAATATATCATCAATTCGGCTGACAATTGTATATTCCCCAAATTTACTAAATGTTCTAAACTGGACAGTTGTAAATAAAATAGAGAATAAAAAAAATATTTGACAAAAATGCAATAGGTAATAAGTTGCCATTTAACAAATAGACAGAACAACCACAAGGTATTGGCACAACAGCTTTAAAAAAAATGGTAATAAAAATTACGAACATGTGAACCTTGCCTTAGGATTAAACCGTTATCCAATGCTTCCGTTTCGATTCATTATTGTTATTCATTTTATAATTTTTATAGGGTTATTATTCTATATACAACATTATATACTTTTTTAATCTCTTCTTAAAATACCTCGATTTATTAAGATCGTTTTTATAAAAAAAATGCAGTTTTTGCAATAAATTAATAGTTTGATACAAAGTTGTTGCGATATTTTTCATGTTCGTTAATGATCGGTGTTCTCATTTTTAACATTTTTGTATAAAAATGTTAGGAAGTTGCTTTCTAATTAGATATGTTTTAATTTTCTTTCTAAGTGATTTTACAATATTGTTTCTGAATTATTACCAGCTTATTTGAAACATTGCAGGAGATGAGAATAAAGGTAGAGATATAATTAAAAATTATACTTTCATTTAAAAGATTTTGATACCAAAATATAAAAAATTCCGAAGTTTTTTTATGCTTTTACTTCTAAAGCTAATATCCCTTAGGATAAGCCTTATGCAGCTTTGAATATTAATATTTACCTTGTACAAAATATTCTTAAATTTAATTTTTCTTAATTTACAATTAAGGAAACAAATATATTGTAAACTATATAAAACTAAATGAAATAAAAAAATGTAAAATTTATAGATAAAATAAATATAAGCACACTTGTAAAAAAAGTGGAATAATCAGCAAAAAGCATTTCTTTTTCTGTGATATTCTGAATGAGATACAGTTAAAAGCTTATTACAGATTTTATTATTATTTATTTTTCGAGTACGTTCTTGAAAGAAACTTTATATTTGTGTTTAGCCCCGAAATTGTAACACCGGGCCCGACTTTTATGTGTGTAAGGGCAGGTGCTTATTTTACTTGTATTTTTCATTGGTCCAGAACACGCGCGCGTTTCGAAAAAATACATATAAACAATGATCATATATATATATATACATATATATATATATATATATATATATATATATTATATATATATATATATTATATATATATATATATATATATATATATATATATATAATCACATACACTTGGACTTTGCTGATATATCAAACTGATTTATTAGGCATTTTACTAATAAACTAGTAGTTATGTTATATTACACACCAACTAGATAATCAAAAATTACACACTTCTATTATTAAATTACTAAACGTCGATGGCTTTTATGACATCTTTGAATATGTAAATTTCGACATCCAGAAGTATTCTGTTACTATTTTTCCCGAAAATAAGATTTTTACTTAAGATGTACCAACTCGAATCGAGTCATTTGATATGATACGATATTAATATTTGGTTATCTATTATTGATTTTTTTTTTGAAAATATATTCCAACCATCTTAAAAATTAAATCATTTTTAAATCTTGTTGTTAGTATTTGTATTATAAACTTGGAAAACTGTTAATTCAATTTAATTTAATATTAAAAGGCTTTTTATCCATAATTTATGTATATAGCATTTGCCAAGTTGGGTCTGAAAAAAATTGATCATATCACTGTAGTAGTTTATGATTTAGGGTGCATGATCTAATGGGCTTATCGAAAACAATTATTTGATATATCGATATCAATTCAGCAATTCTGAATACGTGGCGAAATTATCATTATAGTTCTAATCTATCACAAGGTAATTTGATATACGTTCATCACATCATTCTTTTTAATTACTTTCATCTGCCGTTATACATCAATTATTTGTACAAAATTCCATATTCGTCGGTGACTTTGAAATGACAGACAGTGAAAATGTACAGTTTCGAATCCGCGATTAAAAAGCTGCGAAAATGACATAATGTAGAAGTAAAGCGCCGCTTATTTCAACATCGTTTTAATTCTTCGATGTGGGATACCAGAATTATAATGACAGGCTGTTGCTGTTATACATTTGCCGCATAAGACGATCAACAGAGTTTTTTCAATAATCCAAGACATATTTGGAACACCAAAATAATCGACATTTAGACACGCGACATATTGTAAAAGCTGTTAACAAGCTAAGTTTATATTGGCAAAAATAAATCATCCTTTGCATAAATCAGATAGGAGAGGCACGAGCTTATTGTAACAGGGGTAAATAGTAACAGGCGTTATGCAATAGTATCTTAAACGATAATAACATATTTTTTATCCCGATTGATCATAAAAACTCCCATACTGTCCCGTAGATCAACGTAGTGTACAGAAGTGTGCAGGTACGTCATTTTTAACATGTAATATAAAGTTGTATATAAACTATCAAAAAAATTACGGTAAATCCTATTATAATGGACTAATTTTAAATTTTATTTATCATACTTAATCTTTAATCATATGCAACAATGTTTGAGATTGCTAAATTGCTTAAATAGTTATCTTAAATAATGTAAAAAAATCCACTCCTAGGGTTAGTTGAAGCAAAACCTTGTGGTTATTTATATCATGCAAAAATGGTATTGCTGGTATGTGGTGAAGCCTGCATAAATTCAAGTAATAAAAATATCTATTACAAGAGACACTATATCGAAATTGAAAATTTTTGTATATCTTCATGTTTTGAAGGTTTCTGAACGTTTTGGCATACCTTAGAGATAATGGATATATGTGAGTGTGTGTGCGTGTATGTATGTATGGATACCATTTTTCGTCCACGATTTCGGGCGCTAGGATCAACCTATTTTAATGGTCGATTCCTATTGTTAGGGAGATGTGCTGATTAGTTTTTGGCAAAGGTTGGTCCAGCCGTTTTGGAGTTACGGAGCAAAGGCAGCAGAAAATAAGAATCGAGTTTTTGAGAAAACAAAGCACCCGATGTGAATGGTCCAAAAAACATTCAATCCGTAATGATGGGGAGAAGTGGTGATTACTTTTTGGCAAAGATCCAGTCGTTTCGAAGATACGGAGCTAAATGTGCAAAAAATTGCAGTTTTTGGGAGAAATAAGCATTTGATTTTGAACAAAAACTTTATGCTTGTGTTGACAAAATGATTGTTTTTGAAAAAAGAATTTTTTTTTTAAATTTGACAACGATTTTCACTTGGAAATGTAGTTAGCAATATGTTTCTAAGTGAAAATAGCCCTTAATCCTGCATTTCTGCACGAATTAAAAGTCAGCCCTATTAGATAAATTGTAATGATAAAATCATCAAACATGGATGGATTAATCATTAGGTTACCATCTAAAAATACGAAGTAAGAAGAAGTTTTAGCCCAACAGTTCATAGGACATAAGGTTCTGATTGCTATTAAGATATAAGAAAAATAAAAGTCGATTTATTATAATATCTTAATTAGCAATTGTATATTAACATTTCCAGTTTTGCTATCAATTTTATGATTTTTTGTAATTTTAATGATGGAAGAAATGTGGACATGATGTAAAAACTCACTTCAGTTTAAGAAATATTTTAAAAAAATATTATGAATTGAAAAAAATGATTGAATATGTTGACTAGTCATCAGAAACAAACTTATATGAATCCACGTAGACGTGAATTATTTATTTGATGGCCAATAATTGGCAATAAAGTTGTAAAACCATTGGAAGTCTTGAAATTGAAGAATTGCGTTTGTGCGTTGTTAACGGATAGATCAGATACAAAAAATAACATATCCAAAGGATAATTTTCTCATACTAGCATAAACACGTATATTTAAAGGAACCAGCTAGAAAATTGGCTAAATACCTGGAGAATAAAAGTTAACACCACTAAATCAGCGCACATTACTTTCACCCTCCGCCATAATTCGTGTCCCACAGTCACATTTAATAATGTGCCGGTACCTCAAACAAATGCAGTTAAGTATCTGGGGATCCACTTGGATCGGAGACTCACCTGGCGAGAACACATAATCAAGAAACGCCAGCAGCTTGAACTTACGCGCAGGCAACTATACTGGCTAATTGGCTGGAGATCGAAAGTTTCCATTGAAAACAAAATACTAATTTACAAAACTATTATCAAACCAATTTGGACTTACGGCTTGCAACTCTGGGGAGCGGCCAGCAAGTCAAATATTACAATTTTGCAGAGATTCCAGAATAAAATTTTAAAACAGATTGCAAACGCCCCAAATTATGTTCCTACCTGGCTGTTACATCGAGATCTGCGCATACGAACCATTGAGGAAGAGATTTTCCAGTATTGCACCAAATACAAGAACCGACTAACACATCATCCCAACCAATTGGCGAATGACCTGCTCAGACCAGTTCCACCTAAGCGACTTAAGAAACAAACTTGCAATGAAATACTACATAATATTAATTGAATATATAAATATATATAAATAAGTGTATTAAAAGAATATTTTATAATTATTAATTAAGACATTGTAATTAGAAGGAGCTATCAGTGGGTAGTTATCCTTCTCACGCCATTTTCCATAATTGTCAAAAATTTTAGCCTAATGTACATTGTATAGATTGCTATGATAAATAAACAAAAAAAAAAAAAAAAAAAAAAATATTTAAAGGTTCTTAATATAATTATAGCGATCGCAAGCGCTTCGCTTCACTTTAATATTTCACAATTTATCCGATGCAAAACGGTAGCTCATGTAATTCGTATGTACGATAATGCATCAAGTTCATCTCGACATGGAGTTAAGTAGTTAAATTATGTCAAACGGGTCGGTTTTTGTTTTATTTCTGCAATACTAAATATATATGAAAGTCATTGACGGAAGATATATTCTTATTTGCAGAACTGGTTGCCTGTAATGAGCGAAATCGCGTTTTCAAAATAATACAAAAGCGGTTTTCATTAATAATTCATAAGCCGAAAACGAGGCGAGTAATAAGCGTGGACAAAAGTCTCTGTACTGAAGAAATTGTGTCGGATTAACAAATCATCCAGAACCATAAAACCTACTGTACATTTTGGAATAGCTTAGAAAAATAAATGTGTGTATGTTCGGATACAATTTTTTGTCCTCGATTTCTAGACTAATTTGAATAATTCAAAAATCAGTCGACTCCTATTGCAAGACTGGTAAAGGCAAGTCTAGTAATTTTGGAGATACAAAGCAATGAATGCAGTTTTTGAGAGGACAAAGCATTCAACTACAATAATTCAAATAGCAAGTCAAATAATAGTTTTTGGCAAAGGCAAGTTCAGCCGTTTTGGGGATACAGAGCAAAAAGAACGAAAAATAGGAATTTTAGGGAGAACATTGAATTCTAATAATTCTTTAAAGATTATTTTTCTTCCTCGAATATTTAATTACGGTACGCGAGGTTAATTTGAATCTCTGTGTTTTTTTTAATTTTAGATGATTTAGTTCAGAGATAGAATGATCACAGCAAAACGTGTTTTTTGAGAGGTGCTTCCAAAGATCTGCTATAACTTTTTTAAATAAATATTTTTGCTCGCAATTATTTTTAAAATATAACTAAAAGATGCCTTTATATGTGTAAAAGTTTTTGTATCAATAGATGGAATAGTTTTCCAGAAATAAATATCAAAATAATCGCTTTTTGGCCTAGTAACTGTATATAACTCCTTGAGGCACAATGCCATGGACAACTAGTTGATAATATTATGGACAATGTGAATATATCATACATTCAATTCAAATCACAAATGACACACGATGATTATTATACAACGCAATTATTTTAAGATGGTAATCTACTCTAATTCGGAATGTGACATCGCTGCTTCCCGATGCCATCCACACCGAATACAAGTAAATTATGCTATTTCGATAGATTTGAAACATATTGCTTGAAATTGATACTAATTCGATGATCTAATCGCATTGATCTACAAGAAGAAATGTTAGAACTGGTTTAATATGAATTAGAAATTAAATGTATAAATCTAACTTCCTTGATTCATTTATCAAGGCATCATATATATATATATATATATATATATATATTATAAATTTTAAATAAATATACAGCATATTAATATAAATTGTGTATAAATTTCATCTCGAAACGCCCTTTAATTAATCTCTGAAGTCTTTTAATCAGCATGCATCAAAATCAAACAAAACTCGTCTTGAGAAATGATATTTATGAAACTGAAAGTGTCAGGCAGAATTAATGAAAAGTCAACAATATTTATATGTAAATAAGCTCTTGCAGAGGATTGATATGGGAGAAGAGGACCTTCGTAATTGACATAAAAGGTTTTTCAATAAAACTTTTTCTTACATTTTTTCCTAAATGATTTAATGTTCAACTAATGTTCAAATTTCAGAATGCCATATAAATTCACAGCTTACGAATAAAATTACTACTTTTGTAAATGAATAATTCGCTGCAGACTTGCTCATTAATGACGCCGATCCGAGAAGGCTCGCAATTTACAGCATTCTTCCTATAGACATCTCAGTTATGTCTTGATCATTTACCGAATGAAATTCAGAATGCATTGAATATTCACAACCTAATTGATTATATTGAATTAAAATCACATTACTACCGTTCGAGTGAAGCAATACAATTCACGCAATCGGTATCAAACAAAACACTTCGGAGGCGACTCTTGTCGCGTTTAAAAGCTTTCTTATCTCGCACTCGGATGCTGAGGTACCGAATTTATCAATTCGATCTTATTTGCTTCTTTACATTATATTATGTTATGCACATTAACTTGCATTTTTTCTCAGCATTTGTGCTTCTAATTATCGCAGAAAAATTGAGAATCTGAAAATATTTTTGAATTCTTGGCCAATTAAGACTTACGCCGCGACACTATTCACTTAGAAGTTCTAACAAAGATATTACATAGGAGAAAGTCTCCAAGTGCCGGACACCTGAGGTTATTTATGAATAAACCAAAAAATATTTTACGAAATGTTTATTAAATTATGACTTATGTTAAATAACAAAGTTAGAAATCAAACTAAATTAACAAAAACGCAACCTTTGCTAAAAAAAATAATTAATACTATCAATCAAACTTTGGTAACAAGAAATATGATTTTACTCACAAAATGGCACCTAGCACCGGACATTTCAAAATAACCAGCATTAAACACATATGTATCTCCACACTTTGGAGTGTTTGCACATTATCCTGCACGTGATCCTGATCCTGTATCCTGTATTTTGATTTAAAAAGATTTATACACGCTTAAATAGCACGTGTTAAATAGTGTCCGGCATTAGGTGCCGTCCGGCGTTACAGGACTTCCCCTATATTTTTAAGACGCATCATATATTTTAAGGCATTCAATATATTTTAATTCATGCCATATATTTTTCAAGTAAAATGCATATGAATTAGTACGAATCCAAAGCAAAATAGCTAATTATTCAAGTTGGTGCTAAATTCAAGATCAGAAAAAAGTAACAAACATTAGTTAACTATTTAGTTTTATAGAAAGTATATATTTTCGAAAAATATTCAAACATGATTGTCTATTAAGTATTATTTTGCCTTTGCAGTAATTTGGTTAATTGAAAAATTCTTCTCTATAATAACTTTATTGAAAATCATCATAAAAGATGGTATAAGAATTTTATTCACTAGTGCAAATAATCTTCTAAAATTTATTTAAAATTAGATTATTCCATTTGAATAACAAAAAATGTTAATTCAAATAAGTAACGTATAATTAAAATAATTAAATATAATTAATTAATTAAAGTATAATTAAAATTAATCAATATAATAGTATTAATATAATAATGATATTAATTTAATACCAGTGATACCTATTAATACTATTAATAGAAATAGTAAAATTTCAAGCTTTACAGTATTAAATATTAGAATTCAAACGTAGATTATTTGTCACATAACATTATTTTTGTATGGTAAAAGATGGTAAAATAATAAGTACTGAAGCCGATACTTCCTAGTACAGCTAATTTTAAATCTGTTTTCTTCATAAAGATTTTCTAAATAATCCCAATAAATTAATATGAATTGTAATGTATTAGAGATGTAAAATATCCCACTTTTGCATACGATATTGAAAAGAACACTGAATTTTTATATTCAATATTAAATTCTTTGTTGATAATTTAATAAAATAAATACTAATTGAAAAGACAATATTGCACAATGCCAAAAATTAAAAAATAATTTAATAGTGCATAAATTAAAAGTTCATAAATTATAAATTTTACATAGTTGACAGGTTTACTTAGTTGATTATTGTTAATTTTATTTTTTTTAGAAATTCAATAAAACAAATGCTATTCAGAAAGACAATACTGCAAATAGCATTACAAATATTTTAAATTATAGGTATATAACTATGTGAGGTTTAAAACTTTATCTAAAATTATTAAAATTAAAATTCAAATTATTTTCAGTATTAAAAATAAAAAAAAAATTGGAAAGAAAAAATTTAAAAAAAAATTGGTTTTGTCAACTCGAGCAGAAATTTTACCATCAATACTAATTTCAGAAATAATATTTTCATGCAATTTTTTTTTATTCAGATCATTTAATTAAATATTTTTATGTTGATACTTGTTTTGCATAACGCCATTTATCAGATTGTACTTCTTCAAATAATCATAATTTTGCAGCTAATTACTATTTTATTTAGCTTCAGATGACACTTGCGATGCCATGCAATTTATTCATAATATGCAAAGTTTTTGTGATTCCTTAATACGTTTTAAGCAATTATAAACCTTAATGGACGAGCTCAGAAATAACAAGATATTAATAAAGAAGAGTCTCTGCGATCAGCTCCGCTTTTAATTACGTTAGGACAAGTTCTTATGCACTTGTATAAATATTCAGATATTATCTGCTGGATTTAAAGCTCTAAATTCGTTCAGAATAAATTTTATTCTCGACGTAATTGAATACTAAAACTTACGATCTCGAAACTAATATTTACTACTTGCGAGTTAATGTAATTAATAAATGCAAGTTGATACTGGCTTTATAACTGCTTTGGATGTGTTTCCATGAACCGAGATGTTAACTAGTGGTGCATGGCATCGTGCCTTAAGGGAATTTGCAGTAACTTCCCGTACCTTAATTTAAAATGTTTGAAAAAGCTCAGAAATGAAAAACTAGAGTTTTTTGAGAATTGTTAATTTTTTGAACATTTGAAAAACTGCGATATCTAATACGAAATCTTTTGAAAAATGACAAGAAACACAAATCCTAATTCACCAAACAAACAAGTCAGAACCTAGTATTGCGAAAATTGTGCTCCAAATAAATTTCCGCAACTTCCACAAACACTTTTCATAAATATTATGGATATATAGAACTATACATGATATATATTGCATAACATAACATATGGTAACATCATGAAATAAAAGTAGATATAATAATCATCAAAATATTTTTTTTGCTTCTATCAATATACAGTTGAAAATATATGAAATTATAAAAATGTGGCTTTCAAAGTAGAAATATTATGTAATGATATAAGATAAAAAATGTGTAAAAAAGATCTACTTTATGTAATATCTACTTTATATAATAGAATATGTGTTTTTGAACTTGATCTTACAAAGTAGAAAATAGAAGCAGAAAATAATATTTGAGATTATTAAATCTATAGTAAAAATTAAAACCACTTACTACTTATGAAGTTCAAACAGCAAATGAAAAATCTTGAGATCACTATTACACTATCACTTACACTATCACTATCTGTAAAAAAAATATGGTTAGTAAATTAAAATATTTTGCAGGTATTAGAAAATAGCATTAAAGTTTATCCAATTTACAAATATCGAAATTAAGTATTGTAACTTTATTTACTTTAATGATGTGAATTAAAAATCAATAAAAATTTTAAAGCATTTAAGCCAAAATATTGATCATTAGTATTTCAGTAATTACCTTTGATAAAAATCATATTGTAGAATAAAATTTGTAACAGCATGTTAATCAGCAACAGCAAAATTTTCTTTATAATATCTGAAAAAAACGCAAAATATTAATACAAAAGATATTAGAAATTATTGAATATTTAAAATAATTCAAATCAGAATATAGATCATTAGTATTTTATGTAGCAATTACCTTTGATAAAAATCAATCATGAATTAAGTCTGCTATAACGAAATAATCAGCATCAGCTAAAATTTTCTTCAAAATATCTGAAAATAAACAAAATGTTAATAAAAAAATTCAATTTTTGCAAAAATAAATATTCAAAAAATACTTTGTTTATAGTAATTTACCTTTGATGAAAATCTAAAGTGTGGCGCGCATAGCTCACTAGGTAGCGTGTCTGACTCACACGACAGAGATCTTCGGATCGAATCCTGCCATTATCATATAATTGAAAAAAATATAGTAAATTTGAAATCAAATAGAATTTGATAGGAAGAGAATTTGAAAAAATGGAATAAAATATAATAAATAAAATATCGCAATAAGAAATCGGTTGTAAAAAGAAAAGAAAATGGATAGAAAAGGATATATGTATAATATATAAACAAGATAGTATAGAATATACGGAGATAGAATAAAATATCAAAATTAAAAGTTTTAGGAGACTAAATAAACTTTGCAAGCAAGGTCAATAAAGAGTAATAAATAAGTAAAAAATGTTGACTCAAACTTGCAACACCATGGAAATCAGCACAAGTCACATCATGGTAGTTTTCTTTGTATCTGAAAATACACAAAATATTGTTAGTAAAAAAATATACAATTATAGTATTCACTTTCATAAGTAAATGATACACAATTTTCATAATAAAATCAAATTAAAGATCATAAAAACTTACAAATGCGTACCAAACAATCAGCTATGAGCTATAGATCTATTTTAATAATTTAAGTTTAAAATTTAAATATGATAATATTTTATGAAAGTATAAATAAAATTTCATTAATATTTTTGTCCATATATCATAATAATATCTAATTTGTATTATATGTAATATTTAATTATTATTGTAGTAGTAGTACTAGTGTTGATATGAAATAATTCAAAGAAAATAAAGAA
>NW_020537758.1:42798924-42878069 GCF_003426905.1 Ctenocephalides felis
AATGCAACAAATACTCAAATGACGAATATGAAGAAAATGCGCATATGATAAGAAATTATTTTATATGTAAATAGTTAAGATTATATAATTATTAATGAAATATTGTTAATATTGAAACAAATGGGAAAACAACTATTAAAAGTTGTTTTTCCAACATGCCCCTTTAGTATACAATGTCGCTTTACGACGATTGTAAATTCTACAAATTTATTAAATGTCTTTAACTGAACAGTTGTAAATAAAGTAGAGAGAATAAAAAAAATAATTTTTAAATTTAAAAAAAAATGATTCTAGAACGCAAAATACTATAAATATGTAGTGGTATGCCTAAACCATTCGTGAGTATTTTCAACCAAATAATAAAATTTCTCACACCAGATTTCCATTTTACAAAGGTCAATTAGTCAGGAAATGATATATTAAAGTGGTAAGTAAACCACAAGCGGAACAAAAATCGGAAGCCAAAAAAACCGTTTTGAATAAGGAAAAATATATAAAACCTCCCCGTTTTAGGAAGTACCGAAACCAATAATAGGTAGCATGAAATTGCGAAATTTGGTTATGAATGTCCTGAGCCAGAAAACTCACGCCGATAATTAATTATCCGTGACACCTAGTTTTTTTGTATAGATTTTTGGGAGTTTCTTGAAATACGGAACCGGATATTAAAATATTTGATGGCTTTATTGATGGCGATTGAAAGAGTTGTCAAAAATTTGGATGCGGTTTAATTTTTAGTTCCGTTTGAGGAACCGAACTTGGAATATGAAAGCAATATGAATTATGTATTTTATTGTAACATATTTTGAAAAAATGATAAATTATAAGTGAATTTTTATCTTGATAACTTTTATAATGTATAATATAATAATTAATATTCAGTAATTAATAAGCATTTCAATAAACTGTATATGCTCAAGAGATTGAGACAAACTAAAGAATTCAGTAGGGGAATTTTTATTGAATTAAAATTAAGTATGTTCTACAATATTAAATCATTCAAATCTTTTATAAAAATTTTAATCATAAGTTTAAAGCTTAAACCTTCAATCATATTGGAAAAACTGGTTGATTATGTATCTGGATCATGTTATAGAAATACTTTCATACGTAACTAATATTTCAGTAGAAAATAAACAGTGGCATTTATAACTATTAAATTTGATACAAAATCATTTATCCCATTCCCACTACAATATATAAAATTACACAGAATACTTTGCAAAATAGTATTTTTTCTCATACATTTTGTAGTTCCTGAATATGTGTGTGTTCTGCAAAAATATGATATATTCATAAATCCATGACATGACAAGCAAATAATGAGATACAATGATATGCATATACTAATCCTTCTGTATATATCTGTTTTTCTTTCTTATTTTTAACAAAAGCAATGCGCATAATATCTCCATTGTCAAAAATTTACATAAAGGGTTTTTGAAAATCTTGAGCGATTATTGTCAAAATTATGCATGCGCCAGCGGGTTGAATATTTTAAGGGTAGATTGGAGAAGTAAAATAGAATATATATATATATATATATATATATATATATAGATTTTTTCTAATTTCTTTGCTCTAAGGTGCTTCCAAATTGATAAAAAAATTTCTCTGAAAGTTTTAGCTCTTAATATTAACTTTAAACTTCCAACCAAAGCTTTTTATAAAAATATCATGGGTGAAATTCCATTCGAATTATATACCTTAGCGACAAGTGAATCAAAATTTTGAGTATAACATTATTGTTCGGACGTATTTTTATTTTATCATATTGGCCATGAAGGCGGTAAGCTTCATGACATTGAGCTTTTACACCGGATGGTTGCTACCATGTAAAGGGGTTATCTGCTTCGGATCGGACTTGTTTTTTTTTTCACTTCTAAAACTAAAGTCCACGTAACAACATATTAAATAAATAATCAGTAAATATATCTTCTTCAATTAAAATTTAGTATCAAATCATTAGTGTAATAAGAACTTGCAAGAAAATACATAAATTATACCAACAAATCAGTGTATAATACAGTCCACAGCTACAGCGGTTAAATTATAACCCAACAACCTGAGTTATCGAAGGAGAGACCTAATACGCACAGATAATTGTATTTGTTTATTTTGATCATAAATAAAAAAAATACAACAAAATTTTTTATATATTTTATAGAATAAGTATTTACTTAAGGGAAACAACCGAGAAACTTAAATTGGAGTTTGAATAACAAAACGTTATTTTACAAAATAATTTTAGTTTAAGACAAGAAAAAAAGAATCTTTAATATGATACTATTTCACTTTTACTTTTTTCATTTATCATAGACTAAAAAACCTGTTGGCCAGTTGTTATTTAAATCTTTTCCCTACCACGTGCTCCTCTCATTACCATCTCGAAGCCGAACATACGGGTGCGTTGAGGCCAGACTACCTCACCTTACACATTAATAGTTATATTATGTGTTATGTATGCCTACGTAATGTTTTTTCCACTAGAAGCCACCATGGACCCGAGTCTATAAATAGTGGTGTTGTTTTTAATTTTTTTTTCTGTTTTATATTGTTGAATTGTTTTATACTTCTTGCATTTTTTGCTACCAGTGGAACCGACTTAGGGCTGGTCTACACAGAAGAAATGAAATTTCGATAATCAAATTCGATATCAAATTATAATGTTGTGTCTAGTTGAATTCTGCTAAGCAATTGCATTTCTAAATCTAGTAAATTAGATAAAAGAGATTGTGATATCATTTGATATACAATTTTATAATTATGTAAAGGTAAATTATGCTGACCAAATGCATTTTAAAGATAGTCTAGGAAATAATTATTCTGGACATTGGTGTACGGTTGAAGAATTAACAAACTAACAATTAAAAATCAATATAAGTAAATATGTAGTATAAATGCTATTGAATATAATTACAGAATTAGGGTGAAATGTAAATCACGTCCACACACGTTTATCATTGATAAACTAAAATGTGTGGATTTTTTACAAAATGATTTTTAGAATCATTTGGCAATAAAAATGAGGGTATTATGTTTTTAAAGCCAACAAATAAACAACACTCAAAAAATAATAAAAAAGCTATGGTGGATTAAAAAAATAATAAAGCAGCATTTTATATTTTCAGAAAAATAAATTTGCTATCAGATTTTGAATTTAATTTAGCAGAATATATAAACACGTCACATTCTTGCTAATAATTATAAATATAAATAATATCAATAAAAGTGTTTTATAATTATTTTTCCAAAAACATCAACGAAATATGTTATTTTACATGCTCCATGTTGTTTTAAATATTTGAATATATAAATATGCCATATAAGATTGCATAAATAAATTTTATCTCAAATCTCGCTGTAAATGACTCTGAATTTTTTTAAAGCAAAGCTCACTTTTTAAATAAGTATATAATTAATAAACTAACATGTAATTGCTAAATAATACTAGTATTACTTATACTATTATTAGTACTTAGTAGTCAAAACTCAGACAATATCTAATAATTATAGTTAAAGTGAAATTTTGTTGAAGTTGCATAAACTTCCCGATATGTAGGTATAAATAATAAATTGATTTGCATATGATGAATTGATTTTTATATGATCTACCTATCTATATAACGCCTATCTTTGTATCTGTCAACATGTCGATATACCTATTTTTGTATCTGTAGACCTGCCTAAATGTTTACCTCTCTACCTGCCTACATATCTACCTGTCTACTTTTCTACCAAGTTTCCTGACTACTTGTCAATCTGTCTATTATTTGACAAACCTTCCAGTTTGTCTAACTTTATATATTTCTATCCTGATTATCTGTCAATTTTTATTACCTGCCTACCAGTATATCTGTCAAACTGCAAACCTGGCCATCTTTCTATTTCTTGTCTGTCTATCTTTCTATTTTTTATTTATTTATTTATTCTAGTCTATATAATATCCTGATCCTAACTTAATTGTCATTTGAAAGGAGGTTAGTCTACTCTCTCTCTCTTTCTATCTGCATAAATATATTTGGTAATAATAATTGATCTCTTGATCTTCGCATTTCACAAATTTGTTATCACGTTTATATGACCATTTATTGAAATTATATTACTGAACTTGTAATTAATTAACTAATCTTCAGTTTATTTAAAAACACTTCAAGAAAGTATACATTGCGGCTCTATTAGTGTCATCAATATATAAATCTGACGTCTGAATAGAAGCCAATTAATTATATAAATATAATAGATTATTTATAATAAATTATATTTAAAATTATAAGTTACTTCTAAAGTGTAGACTTAGTTTTATATTTCGTGACATATGTGCGAGTTGGGCTTTGGACAGGTGATAGGGCACAAGTTTATTATTTCTTCAAGCGGAGCAATATATGCGGGCGCCTGGCACTCTGCTAATGCAATCACACAAAACCGTCGCATGATATAATATATGTAATATGATAACATTCGAGGTACAATATTTAATATTTATAATTTTTTCTGCAAAGGTCCCGGGTTCGATCTCGTTTCCACCAGCCTGATGTCAAGCAGTAGTGACATCGGTTTTCACTTGGAAATATGGATAGCAATGTGTTTGTAAGAGGAAATAGCGTCCACATGCAGTATTATATTCTTGCTGATATTGTAATAATCAAATTGATTCAATTCAATAGAGATGAAACAACTACTTGGCTTATTATCTATAATAAAAAAGCTATGCAAATCGTAAGTAATTCATTACAACAGCTTATAGAACCATTAAGTTCTGATCGGAGATATTTCTTTGATTCAAATAAATAATTAAAAAAAATAAAAATAATAAATCCTTCCAGGTATAAGTTCATACAGATATCATATAGGATTATATGGCACTACATTACATGGTCACAACACCTTATCTGTATTGGTTTATAAATTTTAGCCCATTAATTCAACAAATAGATGGTCATACCAACAAATTGACTAAAAACTATAAAAACAGAACATACAAAATGTGTCTTCAATTTCCTTTCCCACATTTGGAGCAAATTTTATTGAAAATATTTTATAAGCTTACCCCGTGTGAATCAATAACGATACGATACGAAATATCAATATTCTTGATATTTGCATAGAGAATGTTCTATAGAAATATTTTTCTTTATATTTGGCCAAATAATTTCAAAACAGGAACCACAATGAGAATAACTGACAGGTCTTATAAATGTCGAATGTGAGTGGCAAGGGTCGATTGAATATTTTATAATACTTTTGAATATTATTTGAGATGGACAGGAAAAATATGAATACATGAATTAAATGATCGCACATTTTGAAGATATCATATACATAAAAAATATAAAAATATAAAATTATATTGTTTATATGCGATATAATCTTGGTATGTATTAAAAATGCTAGATTAATCTTCTCACGAATCCAAACAAAATTTCTAAGTGTTGGACTAAATATTAAATCTGAAACTACCAATTATAAAGGAGTCTCTTATAATAATTCAAACCTCTATCCAAAATTAAAATTTCTTAAAAATTACCTCAAAATTCATAAATATAATAAATAATAGTTGCTCTTCCTACTCTCAATTAAATTAAATTTGTATCCGAAACGAATTGCAAGGGATTAGAGACACATACATTCTTTCGTTTCTGAAGACCATTGTTAAAATTTTATGAAATCGAATAGGAAGTCCTGAAATGTATATTCTTATTTATAAACAAACACTCGATCTTGAATCAATAACAAAAAGCTTGTGAACGCAAATACATTTTTAGAAAAAATTCTCACAGAATCCAGATTTTAATATAGAAACTTGAATGCTCGTATAAGCTTGAAACTTTTGCTAATACAGGATCAAACTCAAATAATAATATCAGTATTTATAGAAAAAAAAATAATTGGTAATTTATGATAGCTTAAATATTGAAAAAATATATAAACAACAAAAAAATCTGGAAATAAAATAAAATTGCTTTCTGATAGAATCTACTCTAGGGAGTAAAGTTGATTCAATGGTTAAAATGGAATGGGTTAAAAACTAGATAATATTAAAATATGTTTGGCAGAATTTAATAGAAAAAATATTAAATAAATTGCTTAAAATTGCAGACTCGCTGACAAATTCAGTTTAAATATCTGACGACTTTGGACTTTGTTAATAGACTTTAATCACAAATTATTTGATACTAATACGTGTTACAACTTTTATTGATTTTATTCCTAAAACTAATTAGAATACATTCAGTATTAAAAATGTTGAAAAAAACTAAAATATAATAATATAAGCCTTGTAATATTGTCGATTTTATTAAAGTTTGAATTAAGTGTATCATTTTAAATTTTTTTAAATATTTCAAGTTATTTATGTATATATCTAGTTCTACCAATTTACAATTTCTACTTGAAAGTCTATTTCGGCTCTGCTAAGGATTTTTGCGGTTTAATTGTAGACGACAATAAGTCTTGTCACATTGAAGTATCCTTTTGCTATTTCCCAAAGACCACCTGCTGTTTATGTGTTCGATACAATGTACTACCTTTTCAAAAAAGGGTTAATTTTGAATTAGAAGAGACCGCAATTTTTTCTGGGTTAAGTTGTCTAATTTCTACCTATGTGCAATACCATTTCTTCATTTTACCTGTTTAGTCACGTATCGGAGTATCGATACTTTTTAGCAGAAACAATTTCGAAAGCAACTTTATTTTGAGCAGTAGAAATCTAATATTAGAGTTACTTGGTACAGATATTAATATACACACAATACCAACAAATTTGGTTTCCTAAAAGTAGTTTTACTAAATTAATCAAGATTTGTAAAAAAAATCTGAAGTAAAATCTGAATCTACCAGCCTGTGTATCACTAATGGAAATGGCTGATATTTTGGAAGAGTTAGCAAGACGTACAAATTTGTTCACCTCCAATTGAAAAAACAAGAAATTTTTAGCCTACTACATTTCTAATTTAATTTTGGCTATTGTCTTTGTTTGGACAACTTGGTTCAAATGATTCCTAAATATTGTATATAGAGATTTTTCAAATACGACTACGTAATAAATAACTCTGTTTTTCTCTACAATATTTATATTTCATGTAAAATTTTAAAGTAATATTCACTTTTTCCAAATCCGGTAGTTTATGCGGCATTTCCACAAAAAGAGCAAAAGAATAAATAAGATGTGATGTTTGGCCTTTTCACAGGCGAATATAAATCTGACGGTGCGTACATGTAGGATTAGTGTTCTGAATAAATGAACAACACAATAAAGAATTGTGGAATTTAACATGTTTGTTGAAAACAAGAATTTTTGACTGTAAGCTCAGATTTGTAAGAAGATGTTTTGACAACTTACCAACAAAATTATTATTCGAGTAAAGTAGCTAAGTATATTGGTCAAGGTTTGAGGTTCTTGGACATCATTAACTTCACAAAATATTAGGTTTTGTGGTAATCTTCTATTCAACTTTAGAGTCTCAAGTTGTACATTGAGAATAATTATTACTTCATTGAAATTCAGAAGGACTCTATTTACTTCCAATAAAATATTTTTTTTAGAAGTTATATTCAATTACTAAAATTTGTTTTAGAATGGAAAGGTCTTTTCGAGCATTACTGTATTAAATAATCACCATTATGCAAAAATTCAAGGTTGCCTCGAAAAAAGCCACTTATATAGTTAAGAAAAAGTTGTCCAAAAATCATATATAATATTTCATTTACTTTTCATTTTCAGAATTAGCTACATTTTAGACAAAAGTTGCCTTGCATTTCTTGGCTTTGAATTTTTACTAAATTAAAAAAAAAAGAAATTGTTGCCTGGTCATAAGGAAAAGTGAACCCGATCCATATTTGACTTAAATAAAAATAAAATCTTTAATTTTTTTCAAATAGACAAAACATATTAGCAATGTTTATTTTTTATGGATTCAAATATAGCACATCCGAAACTCTTCAAAAATGAGATAAATATTTCTTGTTTGTGTAAAATTTAACAGAAACTCATGCATTTCCCCGCATTTATATTTTTTAATCTCATGTTTTATCAGATTTTTTTATAAATAAAGGTAAACAATGATTTATTCTTATTTTTAGCATTACAAACAACTCTGTACTCAGCGCACAATGACGTTAAAAAAATATGTATTCAAAAAATGAAATATTATAAACACTTCTTCATAAAAACGCTTATCAGAAATCTTCCATTTATTCACAATCGTCAAAGGTAAAAAGGATGGCATGGATTTGTACTAAGGGATGAAGATTATATCTTATCACAGGGTACGTTATATTAATGATATGGCGAAAAAAGCTAGAAGGGTTGGTTTTTGTTGATGTATACAAAAAATATACATCCACACACTGTCCCACATACATAAAATTCGTTCTACTAACATTTGATGTATAAATTTAACAATTATACTACCGAAGTGTTAATTGCTTAGAAGTGTTAATTGAATTGAAGTGTTAATTAATTAGTTTGTTCTTCCTAATTAAGCTTGTTCTTCCTATTAAGGCAAACAGTGGTATTTAAATTAATTGCACTTCAGCCTACAAAAATTTTGTACGTTTCTAAATGAAATTATTACAAACATTCAACTTCATATTATAAATATACATTTATCGTCCGAATTACCGATGGTACAATACCGACATTACAAACCTGTTCCGAATCGTTTGGCAATAACTCTAGAATATCGCCACCACGCATACGCGTCAAAAAGTTATTACGTTCAGCAAATATTATTAAGAGTACAGTAGAAAATCGTCTACTGTATGAATTTATGATCTGTGTTCATAATTCTCTTTTTGCATCCAGATCGAAGTGTGTAATAATATTTATTCTAGTGCGCGTTCTAAGTAATAAAATACATCATTTTATAGTTGCCAACGCTAACCGCAATGCCACCGAGATCATTGATCTTAGAAATTCAATTCTATGCAGCAAATTGTAAATTGGATAAAAAAAACTTATGCCGAAAATATGTTTAGGATTTACTAAATAAGTAATAACAATAGTGAAAAAAGTACCCATTAAAAAATAGTTAAAAAAATGTTATTTTCATTTTATAATGTTATTCACTAGTTATTGGATTTTTTTTACAAACATCGATCCCAAAAATATATGCTTAAAATATGTCTATGTGTGCGTACATTCGTAGGCATTTATATACACCTGATAATTGCGATTCTAAAATTTCGATCAATATCTCTATAATATATATCACTGTTATTTCTGACACGTTCAGCCATGGTCGAATAAACGCTTTTATTTCGAAAAAAATATAAAATTTATCGGCATTCTTTGACAATGTCCATTCTGTCTTCATCGGACAATAGATTCGTCCAAAAATCGCTCACGATGGTCAAGCTAAGCGATTAGGTATATTTCACGATTTTTTGTTGCAAATCGACACAAAAGGATTGTGATCCAGTATTGTGTGAGTCGACAGGACTCTAGAATATTGTCAGGATTAAAGGATTCTGAAATATTATCCTATAAAAACTTTGAAACGCGCTTTTCCAACCGTGCACAAAAATATTATTCATGTTAAAAAGGATTTAATCTGCATTTTGAAAACGATGTACTCTTGTATATTGATAAATGTTTTTTGGAAAACATGCAAATGTTATTGTAATAATTTGAATGGAGGACGTGCAATGAGAAATAAAGAATATTATTATTATCAGAACAAATCTTATTTGTGTCGATTATAATAAGGATTTATAATAATCTACATTTAAATCACGTCAAAATAGACCGATTATAAAACAAAAATTATTTAAACCTCTTGGAAGTAGATATTTTATAAAGATATTGACCTCTACGGGACGAATATTTTGTTTTACACAAATTAGGGACATAAAAAACAGCAAAGTACCGAAAAGTTTGGAAGGTGATCTAAAAGACAGGGTTAAGTTATTATGGACAATTATATAATGATACTGTATAAAACCCTTAAAACTACAATTCTGTTAAATATACTGCAATTTCTATTTAAAACCATTTATTCGTGGGAAAAAGCGTAAATTCACCCTATCGACTGCCATATGGCACAGGGAGATTGTCGCAACGATTACAAATTAGTTCAGTTTTAAAATAGGGAAATATTATAATTGATGTGTATTTTCCTTCCGTGTATATGCATAAAAAATACGATAGTCGAATAATTTAGAAGCAGTGGTATCAAACTCCAAATATGTTTATAAATCCAAAAAAAAATTTTTTTTGCATAGATTTATTGCCGATCAAAATAATATAATTTTTTAAGACAATATGCTGGATGTAAATGCATTTAAAAAGTTTATCTTCTATTAGATGTATTTTTTCTTTTTAGTTTTTGATATTTTATTTAAGATCGTATGGCCATTTTTGATGAGATTCCTCACTTAATTCTTTTAAATACTTGTATGATTGACTTGTTAATTTTTTGTGGTATTTTGTAGAACCAAATGAATGAAAAATATAAAATTTCAATAATTTTGATAAAAGAAATTGACATAATATATGCCTATAATAATATATAGCTGAATGTACTGTGTATAGTTTGCTATGAACAATAAACCAAAAAAAAAGAAAGAAATTGATCATTCTAAACTACTTTGTTGATTAATTATAATTTAATGAACTCCATAATTTGGGCAAGACTGAGTGGATTAGAGACGAAGATGAAAATAATAGAAAAATAAATAAGAATCATATTGGGAAAAGAATTTTTACTAATAAAAATATAGATTGTATTTCTTTCATAAAACAAATTCAAATTTTCCTCTATTTATAAATACTAGCTATTTTTACATTAATACATTATTAACATTATTAGAATTAATTCACATGAGTCAGAGTAAATTTGCACGACCCTAAGGTTTAGAGGCTAAAGAATTTTTTAACCAAGACCCGTTATTTTGCCAGCTTTGCACCAATTTACCAGAATAAGAGTTTGAGAATATTTTTATTATTTTACGGAAGCTTTGCTATAACGTTTTATTTCAACTGAATATATAGAGAGACAGGTTAATTGCGTGGGAAATTCAGTTTTGCGCAGGAACACGAACATATCAATATATTTGATATTTTATTGCATTATAATTGTTTTACATTTTATATCGTGCAATTTAAAATAATTAGTTTTGGGGTATAATGAATGGAAATTGATTAAGTTTGTATTTGTTGCACTTTGATAATAAAATAAGTTGAATATAAATTCCTTAATCAGGTGTTTTGCTAAACAAAGTAAAACTAAATTTAGCTGAGCTAAAGATGATAATGCAACACATGGCGAAAAAAATTGCTATTATAAATATGCTAAAAATAAATATTACAAGTTATTCACTTTATTTTAATGAAATATTATACTGCAATAAAATTATAATGTTATCTTAATAATTAATAAATAAAAAAATATTAAGATCTTTACATAATATTTTGTTAGATTAAGGTTACAGAGTTAGTATAACAATTGAAAAATATATGAGGTTGTATTTTTTGCATTTATTTAAATATCAGTCAGTAATACTGACCAATGTATATTCCCAAGAAAAACACAAAATAAATTCTATGAAACTGAATCACAACATGAAAAGTATGGCTTTGAATGTGTTAAAAAATCTAAAAAAAATAACAGGAAAAGAATAAAGAATTTGAAATAGACCTATAAAATTGAAAATGAGGAAGTACTCTATAGTGCATTCAATGAAGGAATTGTTCTGGATACGAAAAGAAAACTGCATTGATTCGGAAAAAGTCTTCCGTCTCAAAAAAGTCTACATGGAAATAAAAATTTAGATCGACAGGATATGGGAATATAATATAGTGAAGTATAAAGAAAGGAATTTAATACTCTCTATCCTGGGCATGAATATTGTTTTATAATATGAGAAATAAAATTATAAACAAATGCAAATATTGGTGCATGGCATCGTGCCTTGAGGAACCTCCCGTACCAAAAATTAAATTATTAAAAAAATTGAAAAACTAGATTTTTGAGAAAATTTTGATTTTTTTTTATATCTTGATTTTTTTTTTTGAAATAACTAACGTGTAAGCATTGGTACGATACACAAAATTTAAATTTATTATTAGAATCTTTATAAAATATCTGATAATACGATGTACACATGTCTAATGTTCATTTTTGGCTGCAAAATGGCATTATTTTTTACTTTTTTTATTGGATCTCCAGGGACGCTGGACCTGCCTTTACAAAAATTTCACCAGTTGTTTATTTCGCCAATACAAGTAAAATATTTTTTTAATTATTTAAATCGGACGTTCCGTTATCTCAACAACTTAAATAGCATTTTTGGCACTTATTGCCCCGTATCTCCGAAACGGCTAGACCTGCTCCTGCCAAAAAACCAACCAGCACGTCTCGTTAACAGTAAGAATCAGATGTTTTTTAAATTATTCAAATCAGTTGATCCATGTTTGCGAAATCGACGAAAATTTTTATCCGTACACACACACGCACACATACAAACACAGACACATGCATCCATTTTTTCTAAGGTATGCCAAAATGTTCAGAAACCTCTGAAACGTAAAGAAATATAAAAATTTTCATTTTCAATTTTTTTGCGATTACCTACAATAATTTACCCTGCGAGAAGTTAAAAATGAATAAATATTCTGGATAAAAATATGCTTAATATATGATTTGTAAAAAACAATGCAGAGAGTGAATTAATATACAGATTAACAATTTTCCATTACTTCCTTTTATTCCTGATATCATATCATACGATTTGATCATTAGACTCTCATACTGCCACCGTTATTAGCATATAAAAACCGAAGGTAGCTTATGGAGCCCAAGATCTTCCTCTGCCTACCTATAAGATCACAAATAAATTATTTCATGATCATAATTAGTGATTTTATATGCGCATGCCATAAATAATATTCTGTGTGGTCTTCTGTCTTCATCGCGAAGAAAGCTCCTGGACATGAGTGACTCTCACGAGTATTTTTTTGAGTTCATTTGAATAAATGCAGGTCCGATATTAAATCTTAATTTTGCCCTCAGCGCGTTATGTAAGTTGTTATTAAATCTTGCCCTCGAAGATTTTTTGCTTTTTCCGTTAAAAATTTAATTGTTACCGGAAAGAATTTATAGGTGCTATAAATTTTTAGTTCAATTGAAATTGTGCTCTTCCCAAGGAAGATGGAAACTTTATTGAGATAAATGATTGTAAATATCTAAAGATTAAAACAGATATACACAAGATTTTAATATGTTTTTAAATAATGTTACATTTGTTAGCAATTAAATATTTCTATAAAATTTTGTATGAATTGTTCGTAAAGTAAAAATCATACGTTATAAATGAACTTTTCAATATATATTTCTTAAAGTTGTACCTAATTTCATATAAATTATTTCAGTATCATCAAACACTAGAACTTATGAATTTGTATTCAGTAACAACAGTTTCAATAAATAAATTACATAAAATTTATTTATTGAAATTTTTATAATTAGAACTTTCTATAGTTATACCTAATACCTAGTACATACTAGTTATATGGGTAAATAAAATTTATTAAACATTCTACAAATGTATATTTTATAAAAAGTTTACAAAAAATAGATACCATTTAAATAAATCTAAGAGACATTTAAATATGTATTTCATTTTGTTCTAATAATTTATTACCAAATGAGCTCAAAACTCAATGTACTGAAAATATATAAACGATTTCATAATTACAACACGCCATTTTTGTCACTAAATCAAAAAGTCGTAAAATGCAGATTGAGCCTTGAATAAAATACGATAACTATATAATAATATGTATAATTCTAATAAATATTACTTTTAAATACAGTTTTATATTTTATGTATATAGCAATAAAAGCTTCTGTAAACGAGCTTCTGGACGAACGGATGGGAATGATTTGTTATAAAATGTAATGTAAACAATTTAATAATAAATTATTTTTAAAAGAAGAAAAAAGAAGGTATGAATCAATGACATTTCATATATTAATAAATTTGAAAAAATATCATTAACTTTATATTTGACCTCGTAATAATCCAACATTTGCATATGTATACGTATATGCATTTTAGTTCCTTTTATTTGGAAACCCTTTTGCTTGAAGGGTTGTTGCAACAATTTCCCAATTTTTGTAAATAAATGCTTAATCATTAAAAATTGCGATTTACCAACTTTTAAAATTGGTGTTTACAAAATCGGTTCATTATTTTTGCCAATATATATCGACTCACATCCACATGGGTATACACATACTTTTACCAATTTTGGTGAAATTGAAACGTCTGGAAAACATTAAATTAGCTAGTTATATTTTTGGTGAAAACATAATTAAGGATGCCCATTATTGGTTACTAATATACCATTATATGATAAAAGTAAAAAATATAATAATATTAATAGCATTCTCCAGTTGATGCTTATAGATTTAACACCACGCCCATTAACAATTTAAAAATTCCTAAATAATTGACTGTTGCAAATACCCAGCATAACCTGAATCTCGATCAATTCAATTGCTTCAATCTACAATACAGAAACAATAAACGCAAAAATTGCTGAACTCACTAACTTTAATCTAGAAAGAAAATTGTTATTTATATAATCGTCTCCATATTTCTCCGCAATGTAACCAAATTTATCAAATCCGAGCAGGAGATACAAACAGGCGTATTTCGTGGGCATATATCTCCTGTGGTATTGTTTAAATCTTGTTCAGCAGTAGATATTGTTGCCTCTGGCAAACAATTGTAAAAGAGAATATAACACATAGCATATCATTTCGTGGACAGACGTTGCACGTTTCCTATCAGCCTGAGGGCTCTTGGGTTAACGTAAAATATAAACACAATTATCTTTCTTTATTTCAGCAACTGGATGACTTGGTACGCACTTAGGAATGAAACAATTGAAGTTTGAAAATTCTCTCATGGATCAATCTTATTTTAACGGAATAATAAAAGGATAATTACCTTAACACACTTATTGTTAGCCAAATACAAAATTCCAACAAAAGACATCTTCACAGCGTTTTTTAAGCCTGGTCGGGTAGCCTTCCAGATAGGCTTGGCTTGCTAATTGGTTAGGATAGACGTTTATACTGTTTTTATAATTGTTAGCAATCGTCGTTAATTGTTATAGAATTGTAGATGTGCCTGTGTCTTTGTGGATGATCCATGTTGGCGTATAATGACGACAAAGGTAATTAAATTAAAAACATGTATCTATCTTTTCTGCTGCTTTATTTCTGTTTCTCAGAGGTTAGAGCTGGATTTCTAACCTAAAACGCTCTGTTTGGAAGTCCAAACCATTAAACCACGTAAAATCTCACAAAATAAAGGTAAGCATAGAATAAATAATGAAGATAACACATCAAAAATAAATATTTTTTACAAAGCGTTTTTTGAAACTACACCCCAGCACCCCACATTGCTTAGCACATAACACAACACATATTTGCATGACATATCATAAGTAAATCTTATCACTGTAGTAATGCAACACAAATTTTTTTAAAGTTTAAAGAACATAAGTCATATCCTAGCACATGTGCCTAGGGCAGGTGTTGTCACTTGTGCGTGCAAGACGACATGAGATAAATAACACTGTTGATTTTGCTACACCCACGATTGGCTAGGTGGTTATTATTTTAGTTTATTCTTCATATATTTTAGTAAAAAATAGTAAAATTTAAAGAATGTATTTTTTTACATTATTTTGGCATATATTAGAGAACAAATTCTATTCAGTCATCACCAATGATTGCCAATTGTTAATAAAATAGGTAATTATTAATTATCTATTATATTAGAATAAGTCGGGTTTTCCTTCCTGACGATATAACTCCAGAACGCACGAACCGATTTCGACGATTTTGCATTCGTTGGAAAGGTCTCGAGCTCCGTGAGGTTTATAGCAAAGAAAATTGAAGAAAGATTTCAACAGAAAAGCGGAAAACATTTTTTCTTTTTTCACATACAGCGTCATCTTTGATACTTAAAATGTACTGCAAACTAATATTTTTTGTTTGATTGCCACTCATTGTTCTCTGCTCAGTTAATTTCATGTGACAAACCGGCATTGTGTTCACTGTAAAATTGTGCGCAAAAAAAGTAAAAAAGTTATTCGTTTCCTAACATTTCAAATTGGAAACCATCAAATCAATCACGTGTATTGTGCAAATTTTTATTCAATTTCAACAGAAGGCAATTTTTTTCTTTATCTTTTAATCACCAAAAGAAATGTTACATAAAATGAAACCATCTGGTGGTGAAACGGAGTTCGCCCGGTTTGCTAGTTTACTATAAATATTTGACTTTAGTTACCTTTTTTGCAGTGCAAAATTTTTAATTAGCTTCTCACTATGCTCAGGTTAATTGCACTATTTTATTTAGAAGCAATATTTTATATTTTATTATAGAAGCAAAAGTCATACTATATAAAGTTAGACCAACATTTAAATCTAGCAATGTAATTAATGAATAACCATGCTCTCACCTTACTCTATAAATGGCCAAAAGACTTACTAAAATAATTAAGACTCAGTTATAGTAATGGACCAAGAATAGAAAATATTTTTTCTGCATAACATTCTGAACGTTTTGGCATACCTTAGAAGAATTGGATGTGTGTGTACAATTGCATGTATGGATACAATTTTTTGTCGACGTTTTCGGGAGCAACCGGTTTGAATTATTCAAAAACCACTCGATTCCCTTTGATAAGGAGACGTGTTGATAAGTTTTTGACTGAAGTTGGTCCAGCCGTTTCGAATATACAATGCAAAGAGTGCAGAAAATTGAAATCAAGTTTTTGAGAGTACGGAGCGTCCAAGTTGAATGATTCAAAAAACCTTTTGCTTTTATTGACGAAACGATTATTTTTTGGAGAAGCATTTTTTTTTAATTTTCAAACATTTTTTTGAATATAGAAAATAATTTGGATTTTAATTTCAATTTTAACTAAAATTCCAAAGCTCACATATATTCTTGAGATAAATAGTTTAAACTTTGCAATTCAGTTTATATAATTCTTGAAAAAATTAGATAAGGTCCTTCATTCTAACTCCGCTTGATTAAGTTTTGTTTATTCAATTTTTATATAATCTTATAAAAACGTCCTCAATTATAAGCTCTTCTACACAATATAAAATAAAATACAAATAATGAAACTTACAGAATTTATAGTAATATATTTGAAAACATTTGATATTCTTCTAATATTTCATTACGGTAGGGAAAGTTTTAGCAATTTGCCTTAAGAAGGCACGGTGCCATACACCATTGATTTGTGTTTTTTTACTAATGCCAATTTTATCTACAGGAGCATCTACTCAATAAGTAAAATCGAAGATGCAAACTGCACGAAAAAAATTATTAGTTTGATATGAATTTTTTACAGTTAAATGAAAGCTCCGGCAAGTCTAAGAATGAATCCTTCTGCAGACTAAATATTTGAAACATAAATCAAGAAATTATAAAAATTGTTTTTTAATGGCAGTATTTCAAACAATTGAGTAAACATGCGATGCAGCATGCAATAATAAAATTCGTATGTAAATGCACTTAACATGCATTACCTCTCAGAATTCATAAATCGTATTTTAATTATGGCGGTATATTGTGTGTTTAAGAACAAGAAAAATGTTTATTTTCTGTTTAGAAAAAGATCAAATTAAATTCATTTTTGCAGTCGACAAACATAACATGAGAGTACAATATGCAGTACGCGTTTTATTTAATAACCAGTACGCACGAGTACTTGACATTGCAGGAGTTTATACTTTATAGTGTGTTTTGTGTAAACATTAGCGGGAGCGCGTGCTCGGAGCGGTTGCATGCTATATTATATTTTTCTATTTTACTAGCATGAGTTATTGCACCAGCTAGGAGTCCAAGAAATGTAAATTCATCTTAATCATATACTACGACCCAAGTGCTACGAGTTTTCCAAGGCCCTAATTCAATTTCATGTAAAGCACGAGTGCCATCTATGCTGATTTGAAATATATCCCAATTGGAAGTCCCAACTCATAGAAAACTCTAGATATCAATTGGGCCAACAGGCAAATAATATTAGCTCATATGGGGAAAGCTACCAAATTATGGACATTAAGTATATGCATCCATATTTTATATTTTTGTCGACTTTTACTTTGGGAAGAAGCGGACAACTACATTGATAATGATTTATACAGTCCCAGCATCATGTAGCTGATCTAGTTTTGTGTTTGTCTCAATGTACCTAGTATCAATCAGAGATTCTTTGCAGTTAATGTTGATTTGTCGTCTAGAGGTATTCTTGTATTGCACCATACTAAGGAACTCGTCTTTGCATCAAACTGCAGAAGAATATACTGTCTCTTGCTTCTTGAAATGCTTTTAGAAATAGACAAAAATCGTCTTAAAAAAGGCAGACAAAAATTGATCAATATTTGGATTCTTTCATTTTATTTAACTTAACATCTTGTTATTAGACTGCAATTAACTATATCAATTTATCAGAGTCATAAATTCTACAGAACATCGATATTAATTACCTACAAAATTAAGAGGAAACACCCTACTGGGCATAATCTAGAAAATAAAATTAAATTGCATCGGGTCCATGTTCAGGGTTAAAAGAATGACTTTTCCACAACGTCATAGGAAATAGAATAACGTGGCAAAATGGACTAGGATGCATAAGGATTTTAAAGATGATCGATGACTTAGCGCTAAAAGAAAAAAATTGAAGAAAACTGGGTGTCCAGGAACAGAATCCAAAAGTTCGAAAGCAAAAGTTTGAAAGTTAAATATAGGTAAGCATAGGAGAACTATAATCAAGCGAGAATTACCATACCATAGACCTGCTTTCGAGTTAAACACCAATAACAATAATAAAAAATGAATTATCAAAGTTATACTCATACATAAAAATCATAAAACACAAGAATGTAAAAATAATGTAAAGATTTGAAGTCGTTGGGCATTCCTAAAGATTGGTGTCTAGGGTTCCAATTCGAAACCCTTCTCAGACACCCTAATGGCAAGATAATTTTATTAAAAGTTATTAGGCATCCCTGAGGGTTAGTCATTAGTATTCCAAATTGACACCATTCTTGGAGAATCTGATTGCAAGCTGTCGTGACAATGAAAATATAGATCCACTTTTAAATATAGATTGAAATTTATTTGCAGGTAAAAATAGCTCTTTATCGTGTATATTGTACGCTGATTTAAATTCAAAATCATCACTATTAGAGGAATTATAATAATAAAAAAGTGTCAAATATAATTAGGCAAACCGTTTTGTTGTTGAAAACAAGTATATAACGTTTCATAGAAATTTTAAGTTCTGCAGTGCATTTTTTTGAATGTGTTTCCATAATCAGCACTTGGTTTTACCTGCTGTGCCTGCAGTCTTTTATTATAAATATTTAATCTATTACCAAATATCTTCACTAAGACAGATAATAATTTAAATGGGAAATGAAAAAAATATTATGGATATTCTTTATGATTGTCTCTTTGTTCTTAATTCAACAGTATCACGTCTATACTACAATCGAAGTCATCATCATCAGGGGAGCAACGAGTGAATTGGGCTAATTTTCTAATTTGTAATTATGATTAGTGAGTGTGTTTAATATATGTAAAGCCTTTAATATATAGCATAATCAAATCATCATGAAGAGTTGTATTGCTCACGTACCAAGGTGAACCTTTCATCATTCTAACTAGTTTTGATTGGGCTCGTTGCACCAATGCCACATTAGATTTGCTAGAGAAGGCCCCAAAGCTCTATTCCGTATGTCCAGATAGAAATTATTATCGTTATATAAAATATAAATTATATATTTTTGAGTGTTAATTTTGAATTATGTTAAATAAGTCAATACATGTACCTAACTCTGGATTTTGTTGTGATGTGGTGTTTTTATGATAGTCTGCAGTTTAGATGAATATCTAGGAATTTAACCTAATTAGCACTTGATATTACCTGCTATGCAATTAAATCAGTATTTTCTCATTGATATTTTTTACAAGTGTCTCTCCGACCATAACCCTTCATCATCATTTATATCTCACACCAAATATCGAATCCATCAATACATTACCCACAGTTTGAATGCATCTGATGCCCTCTTCTCAGCGGGTTCCTTTTGGTCGCGTGCGCATACGTTTGTCGGTCTGTAAACAAACGCTACTACTATTCCCAAGTTCAGGGGTCAAGGAGAGGCCACGCGGTATAAATAACGAAGCGACCTACCACAATATTATATACTACAGACATAATACCGCAAAGAACAAGAGAACCACGGATCACGGATGGTACGTGGCGCACGCATAATGTTCATGAAGATAACAATTATTGGAGAATAATAGTGTGATGATAATTAGTTGTCTGCCCAAAGGATAAGTCTATGATCTGAGCTCACTACAAATTAAATTATTCCCCGTCCTACTATCTAGAAAAGAAAATGAAACGGGATTGGACTCATGTTGGAGATTGTTCTTTTTTACTATAACTATTTTATTCCTACGATTTTTACACAATTTTTACACGTATTTTGTTCCAAACTTATGCTTCCATATTTCCTGGTTCAGCTTTCAGTTACCTGTATTTTCTGTCCTTGCTTATGTTATCAATCATTTACATTCTTCTTATGCTAAATTTACCTTTGGTGATGCTAATACTTTATCTTAATTACAATGTTTTTTACTTATAATATTTGCATATATTTGTATTTGCTTTTAACTTATTCTTATTCTAATATTATTCAACTATGCGAAAAGATTGATGAATGTGGTTATTTATCAATTTACCATATATAGCTGGACTTGAAACCAACAGCCAAATAACTAGTCAAAATCACAATTTTTAACAAGGAGGAGATTTAGCAAGGTATCACGCGTGTTTATTGATTTTTTAAAAAAATATATGCTTTTTGCAAGGTACTAAAAATGCACGTGACATAGTTTGGTAGGGGAAAGGGTATTTTGAATATCGCCATGTATTACCAAGGAGGAGGAGGTGAAGCATTTCAAGAGTCGATCACATGATTATTGAACGGCCCCTTTTTGCTTAGAGTAAAAAATTACCCTGTCATTTTGATGTATGAAAATTCTACAAGAGGGCTTAGTCAAATACCTGGGCAAAAGTTAAATTGGAAAATACACATAAAGCCAAAAATGAAAGTCAACTCAACTCAGCTTGAGTAATCGGTATCAGCTTTTAGGAACAAGAATTATTTTTTCAATTTTTGAAAATTTTAAATTTTAAATACTACGTAGACATACTATATCTCAGGGCTTCTTAAACTTTTTTATATAGCGACCCTCTTCAAGCCTAGGAAATTTTAAACGACCCCCTCCTCCATATAATAAAATATATATTAACCGTAGATGTAGATGTAATATCGCACTATTTTACAATGTCAATAAAATGAGGTTTAAAGAATACGTACCCAATCATTTCATACATATATAATTGGAAACGTTGACGGGATATCGGTCGTAATAAAACACAATAAATAGAATGACAAAACTATATATATATTTATTTACTCAATAGAAAAAATAAACTTTTGTAACAATTTTTTTGTAAGAAAACATAAAACTGTATCTATATATTCAATGTAAAAAATAAACTTTTGTAACAATTTTTTTAATAAAAACATATTATTAACTTCAAACAATATTAATATGATGGATATGATTGTTTAATTTCACACAAATAATCAAATTTAGGCTCAATTTGAGTTAGTGCAGATCGTAATAAATTTTCAACGTTTATTAAAATTGAACGGTATTTTAATTTTATGTAAGTTAATGTGGAAAAGGCTGATTCAAATAAATATGTTGTATAAAATGGCAGTAATTTGTTTATTGGCAGTTATTTGTATATTTATAAAAATTATATATATATATAATGATTGAAAAGTATCTGATCTTTGCGACCCTTCTACAGTAAGCCCACAGTTTAAGAAGCCCTGCTTTATTCAATTCTGGGTTTGCTTTAGTAAAACATATTACAAATATTTCAAAGTAAAATATTAAATATCTGTCTGACAATGCCTGAATATATCCCTAAAAAAACATATCCACTAGAATTCTGCTACGTAAAAAGATACTTAGTACTTTCATCTATTTTCTGATTGTTTATTCAGAAGTTGGAAGTTAACTTGCTGCGTTAAAATTAAGGTGTACCTAACATGAGCTCTGAGGTAAAAAGTTAGGAAGTCATTATTCTCCTCTCGTATATTCTTCATGATAATAAATAAAGTAAAATAAGATTGCAAAGCGAGAAGCACGAAAGATCAACGGTGCGCGGTCAAAGTATCAGAGGTTAATGACGTTATTTCAATCTAATCTCACCAGCGGTTTTCTTTGTTCTCGATATTTATGTAAGCACCATGTGGTTCATCCAAAGGTTTTCAATTTCTTTCATTTTTTTACCAACGATACATAATATAAAATCTTCTTCACTATCATAATAGTTATAGACCATATAACTGTTATATGTCTATTAATTAAAATGCAATGAATAAAAAAGAAACAAATCTTTGCCTCTAGAAATCTCACGATACATGCCACCAAAATTGCATTGAAATATTTTAATGGTTTTAATATAACTCTAATAACAAACTGTGTATTCATTGATAAATATTTAAACAAAAATATTACTTCAATATTTCAATTCATCGACACCATCCTCACATCAATTCCAATATTTGATATTGCATTATTGGAAATTTCATACAATCTTTTAAGTATAATTTTGTTTGTAAGTTTATAAAACAAAAGTAAATTTCTTTTTACTACAAAATGGTATTTTTAAATTTGCTACTGCAATTTACCCTTCTCACTCGTATGCCTCCCCGCTCCGGCAACATAGTACGTATTACTTTTCCAATGTGCGAGTGGAAAAGGTTAATATCAAGAAAGTGCTCTTTTGATTTTATTCAAGTATGCTCACATTGTCTTAAATTTCTGCAATAAAACAAAAACTGAAACCGTTTGATATATCAAAGATTCAAGCGCGGTGTATTATTATAAATTTGTTAGTGCAATTAACTCCTCCCTATGCCGCCGCTGCGGCGACATAGTATGTATTACTTTTGCAATGTGCGAGTGGAAAGGGTTAATATCAAGAAAGTGCTCTTTTGCCTTTATTGAAGTATGCTCACATTGTCTGAAATTCCTGCAATAAAACAAAAACTGAAACTGTTTGATATATCAAAGATTCAAGCACGGTGTATTATATATAAAACGACGTGGCCGTGTTGTCAGTCATTGCCAAGTCAGTGGAGAACCGAGTTCGTATTTTCTTTCCGGCTAATGTATAATCAACAGTCATTAATTTATATGTTCGCGCCATTATCTCGGAAGAAGACGGGAACAAAACAACGATTCTGAGGAAAGGCGCGCATAATATACCTCTGAAGTGAGAGAACAAAGAATTTGGACTGTTTTTTTTACAAAATATCGAAGAAAATGATAAGAAATAAGTTTTCTTTAATTGAAATTCATTGTGCTTTTTAGAAGAAATTTTCTAGTAGAATTTACCTCAAATGATAAGGCGAATGGATAGTAAACAAATCCAACTTTCAAAAATCGAATTTAGAGGGTCCAAACTCCTAATAAGTCTCCAGAATCATTCAATACAAGAGGATGAACCTTTTCATATCAATACCACCAGTTCGTTAATAGAAATTAACCATTAAATTTGTTTCTATATTTCGTATCGAAGGCATATTTGAGTTTTAAATATATGAGAAACTAATAATAACTAAAATTATGCTCAAGCTAATTGCACGACAAGAATTGTGGCCACTGATTTAACATAAATAACAGATAATGGCAATGGACCTTTCTACTCACTTTCCTTTAAACCCTCCGCAATATCCTATAATAATTAATTCTACAAATAATTCAATTGCTATATTGAATAGATGACCTATCAAAAATTTAGAAAAATGAGGCGGGTTCCAAAAATTTCCTGAAGTTTTGCATGAGCGCTTATATCTTCTAGACAAAAACTTGAGCTCCTCATCAAGTGCAAATTTTCTGAATATTCAATCATTGCTACAAATATTTTAATATAATAATATATATATATATATATATATATATATATATATCGATGATGCAAATAAACAATCCAATTGCATTATGAGGTGACTCATCAAAAATCTATCAACATGAGATGGATCCTACATATTTCCTAAAACATTGCATGAAAGCTTATATCTTCTAGACAAAAACTAAAGCTCCTCACCAAATGCCAATGTCCTCAAAATTCTTATACTAGTTTTGATCAAATAAAGCACACGATGTGCGCCTGTTTTAACGAGAAAATAAAAACTTGTAGCTTTTTCCGACGTGAAATGTGATCAATGAATGGAGGCGAGAGTTAAGGCAAAAATCTTTCATTTATTTGCCACTTGCCAGTCAGTCAGTCAGTCAAGTCTTCGGTCAAGTCATTAATTAGGCAAACGATAAGCGGCAGTTTCCTCCGAGATCGATTAGCAAATTTACACCTTGGAAATAAACTACTTTTGTCAAGACATTGTATTACTTAAAGGAATGTTGACTAAAGAGAATGAGATACATTAAACCACAAGTTACAATCTTAAGAAAAATACATTTATTATCAGGAATATTAAATTTTGAACATTCTTTTTTAATTTTAATAATTTTTATTTTTCTAATTTTCAACCTATAACACCTCCTACATTATGCTCCGAATAGAATCTATAAATAAAATTATAAAAGGAGTAAAATTAAATATTTTTCAAAAAGAAAATTTAATCTTATAGTTCTGAACAGAAACCATAATTTTTCTTATTTTTTATGATAATGGTTTTTTTCAGCATAAGAAATACGCGACTTGAACGATTAGGTCAATCTCATTTAGATTTCTAATATAAAAACAAAAACAAGTTGATGTAGCATTGAGGCAAGTTCTGAAAACTTTCCGATAAGTGTAAAGAATCAATTTAATCAAAATAAATTTTCTGGTTTATCTAAGAACTACTGGTCTACCTGTCTACCTGTCTACCTGTCTATCTATCTACCAATCTTCTTGTCTGCCTATTTCCGTATACCAGTTTATCTGTCTCTCACGACATGTTCTACTTTTCTACCTATTTGCCAATCTAATTGTTTAACTGGCAACTTGTTTAGTTTTGTCTGCCTGTTTACATGTTTATCAGTCTACCTGTCGACATGTTTACCTGCCAACCCATCTACGTGTCTAGTAGTCTAGAAGTCTAGTAGTCTAGAAGTCTATATGTCTACCTTCCTATCATTCTACCAATTGATCTAATTTTTTACCTGTTTACCTGCCTACTTGTATGTATACCTGTCTATTGATTCTATTTATATATTTGGAGTAAGAATGACTAAGTTAATTGTAGATGATACTTCTTATACCTTAATGTAAAAAATAAGAAGTAAAACTACATTTCCACATACAGTTACAGGTATGTGCCCCAATTTTCAAAAAAGCTCTTAAAAACAAATGACAAAATCATCACATAAATCATACCGTTGACATGAGCACAACTTGTTGTTCCTGTATAATTTTCGATGCGAAACAAGTCCACTAAAAATTATACAACAATTTTCGCTGAATAATAATAATGAATATTTTTGTCATTACACCGTCGATTTAACGCCGGTTAAAAAATCACAATTTTAGTTTTATTTTTGCCGTTATACAGAAGTACTGGCTTATTAACGGAGTGAACCAAATTAAAACGTATTTTATGCTTAACGAGCAGGCGTGTCCATTTTCGCTCGTTTTGCGCGAACGCAATTGTTGCCTTCATCAGGAAGTGTTTAGCATTTCAACAATGATGAAAAGAAGATTTGAACGGGATAATGGAAATAAAATTAGAATAGGACAACCATATAAAGTTATTGTCTAAAATCATAATTTTTTTTTGTTATATTGTTATTATTAATTCAATCTGTGCGAATCAAAGACACGGACTCTAAGAAAAGCTGGCCAAAACAATCTAGAAAACCTATAGAATGGACTGGCCAAAACTATCTGGAGAACTTATAAAATGGACATTCAAGATAACCAATGAAGAAGTGCTGAGAAAAGTGGATGAAGACAGAAATCTATTAAGCATGAATCTGAAAAAAATAGGAAACAGGTTTGGATCCATTCTGTAAAAAGAATGATTTCTGCAAGAGGTCGTCGAAGGAAAATTAGAAGGACTAATGTTAATAATGCAAATTATTAACCTGATAGGGACTTGAAAACCAACCAAGTCCAGAAAGCATGGAAGAAAAAGTTTGAAAAAAAAATTGATGAAAAAGTGATTATTTATAATAATATTGTGTGGGGAATAATCATCAAGAAAAATGGAAAGGAAATCATTGATTTGCGGTGCTCTCACACTATGAAATTGCCTTCGGGCAAGCTACTATTTGTGATCATTATTAAAATATGATTGAGCAATTATAGATAAAAAATTATTGAATAAATGGCAATTTTTTTCCTATAAAAAAGATAATTTAATAAAATGGAAACACGTCAGATACTAAATAATAATTAGTGAAAGTGAGGCGTATTATGAAGCAAAAATATTCAATAAAGAAAACCGGAATGATATTCTTAAAAGTTTTATCCTTTATTTACTTTTTGTTAAATTTTTAATAATATTAAAACGTTTTCAATTCAAAATAAATAAAAAAAATCTATTTAATGTTATCTGAAAAGCCTAAATATTATGAACTAAAAAAGAGCGTTCAATTTAACTTGATTCAAGTTACTTATAAAAATTCTAATATAGTAACTAACTTTTATTACTAATCTTATGTTTTATGCATTTTATTTAAAAGATTTTTTTAGATTGGCATACCATTCAAAATTTAAGCGACATAACATATTCTAAGGAAACGAAGAGCTTTTCATCCGTCCAGAATATTTCTCTAAAATTGATTAGTAATATCACCAAATTCCACGTTTACTTAGAATATGTTAAGTCCCTTGAATAAATGAATTTGAATGGTATATCAATCAAAAAAAAAATCATTTAAATTACACAAATCATAAGTTTAGTGATAAAAATCAGTTACTACATAAGAATTTTTATATGTTATTAAAATCAAGTTAAATTAAACGTTTTTTAGTCCATAATATTTAGGTTTTTCAGATAGACCTAATTAAAAGCATTTTTTTATTCATGCATTTTGAAGTGAAAAGTTTTTAATATAAATAACGTTAACAAAAAACAAATTAATAATTATTATTGAAATGATAATATTAATAATTATAAACAAATTAATAATTATTATTGAAATGATAATATTACCCACAATTATTACATTTCAAAAAATAATTTTGTAATTATAAATAAAAAGTATTTCAGCGTTATTTCTTCCGTCTTTTGGTAATTTCAAAATAAGCACCAGAATAATCTAATTGAGCTTTTTCCATCTTGGCGTGCTGCCTCAAAATACCGTACTTGATTATTTTCGGTTTTTATCACAATTATTTAAATGTTTGAATGAGAGAAATATTTTTTTCATTCAAAGAAACATATTTACTTTTTAAGCTAAAAGTTACACAGGGCTGGGTAAGTGAAGATTATGAGAAATAAGTCCAAGGAAATATACTCATAGGCCTAATTTTTCAGTTGATTTTATATGTTTTTTCTAAACTAAAAGCTTGAATGTTCTAATTTTTTATGATAATGTTTGTTTCAAGCTTGAGAAATCTACGATTAATTTTATTACGCAATATAATTCTCTTCTCATAAAAATCTCAAAAACCTATAAATATATAATAGGTGCGATTTGGTTAAATATTTACCTAATTATATTTGTATATTTTACCCAGTAATTAGTATATTATACTAATTACTGGGTAAAATATACAAATATAATTAGGTAAATATTTAACCAAATCGCTCATATTATATATTTATAGGTTTTTGAGATTTTTATGAGAAGAGAATTATATTGCGTGAATAAAATTAAGGGGAATTTAATAAATAAGTGGCACAGAATGCTTTATGCTTTAAAGAGTGTCAAAAACTTTGGAGTCACAAAATTTTGCATATTTCAATTTTAACGAAAAGTGTAACAGCGTTTATAATATAACTAATAATTTAGAAATAAACCTACTAAAATTCTTAAAAAAATAGTAATAAAGGGAGCTACTCCATTATATTTATCCCTATTAGGTCATCTTAAATAAATGAAATCAAACAATTGTAGTTGAACATGGAACCAACAGATACAAATTCCATGTCAATTCTACAATGAATATGTAATTTATATTGAATAATTATTCTTGTTTTTCATTATGTAAAATTTTATATAGCTCTAACTATAACTGTTTTTAAAAATATTTCCATCAAGTTCAAGCCCTTGTCTCCGATATAATTCTCATGGCAGAAATGCATTTTTAATTGTTTCCCATAATTACACCCGATACTCTGCTTCACATCAAAATGTTTTATATAAAACAGAATAAAAATAACATTTGATGTTCAAGTGCAATGTTTTTAATGTGTTTTTGTTTTTTTGTCGGTGCACGCGCTTCTTTAAGCTTTTTTTGAGCGCGAAATTCAGGAACGAAAGCCTTTAGCGAAGATTTATCCGGGATTAAGGTTTCAGGGTTAAATGTAAATTATTCGCGATTTGTTTGATTAATATATCCGTATTAACAAACGACATGTTTTCGTCTCGTCTTTGGTTTATTTACTTAAAGATTTGCGAAGTAATCGTACATGTGATTATAATAATATTAAACCACAAACAGAAGATCTTTTATTTAGGCGAGAAGTATTGTCATCAGGCTTTTGCAAAGATAAAGATAGTTTGAAGATTTGTTATAAATAAATTGAAACTACAAACATATACAGCCAACCAGCCCTAAATTTTCACACTCCTACCTCAAACCCATACTTCATAATAGAAAATTTCAGAAATCAAATAATTTTTTATTATGCCTTCAGTCAGTGTATGTTTTGTACTGAATTCTAATTCTGATTTATTTGAGCTCATGGAAAATCTATATATAATTAAATATATATTAAGAGAAAACGAACATTATATAAAAAATAGTTGTATATATGGTCAAATCCAAAGATATTGCTTAAGATTATTAAAGAATTTAATGTAATTAAAATAAAGCAACACTCGACTTATGATTTTGTTTAATATAAATACCTGCATACAATTAATATTGAAATAATAATTTTTCAATTGCAAATAATTTTATTATCTTATTAAATTTTCTCTCTTATGGTGATATAATTTGCAATTTAAGGCAATACAATTGACATTTTTAATCATCGCACGCAACGTTTATAAAATTAAATGTGCATAAATATTTTAAAATCAATAAAAATATTTATAGGTCCTTCAAGCAAAAATATTAATTTGAATTCGGCTAATTATTTCTACCTAATAATCTTTCCACGACGCTTTTTCTGATAATAATGAGAAGCGCGACAGGTAATTAGAAGTATGCTGAGAAATATATGAAAGCTATAAAAAAATTTAATAATTTTTATGGTTTTAATTTCGACAAATTATTTCGTGAAAATTTAAAATCAATATTAAATTAGATATAATTTATTTTAGATATGTGAATGATGAACAACTTATTCAAAGTGGAATAAAAAAGTGTAATTTTTAAATGGTACAGTTTCTCATAAATACTTTAAACCAGTCATTGCTCACTAATATTATAGAAATTTAAAAAATTAATAAAAAAATTACGATTATGAATGTTTTTTCTGAGAACATATATAGCTCAGCATATTTTATATATTGTTCTGGCATATTTATATTTCTATTTTCTCTTATAATATTTTTACTATCCTTACTGAGAGTAATAAAAAAGCACAAACAAAAAAAGACCAGAAGCGTAAAAATTGCATTAAGAAATTAAATTAAACAAACACGAGTTAGAAAAAAAATCACAATGCTTATGCTTTAATAATACCTTTAAGTAAAAAACATGTCTCAGAAAAATATTAAAAATAAGCAAAATGAAATGAAAAATAAATATGTTATATATGTACTTTATATATGCAGTGGTAAAATTTTAATACAATTTCCGTATTATAGTAATGACGCAAAAATCAAAAATTTGTTGCATTTTTTCACGTTTCAAAGACTTCAGAACATTTTGGCATATCTCACTCAGAAAAAATGGATGTGTGTGTGTATGTATGTGTGGATACAATTTTTCGTCGACGTTTTCGGGAGTATCGCTCAACCGATTTGAATGATTGCATTAATTCTGATTAGTTTTTGGCAAAGGATAATCTAACCGTTTCGAAGATAAGAGGCAAAAGTGCCACAAGTAATTATTTTAATTCATTTTAAATATTTAGCTCGTCGATTTGAGTAAATTTCTTCCAAACTCCTGTCGAATAGTAATTAAAAATTCTTATACGACCCGGCGCTTCTCATGACACTACTGCTCACATTAAACCAAGCGAAATTATTTATTAAATATGATTTTATTGCTATGATAATTATTATTCGGTCGCACGAGGAATATAATGCTTGGTAGTGCATTTTGCGTGAAATGAAACGATTTTTATTATGATTTCTGCAATAAATATGATGTTTTATAAGGCGCCTATAAAATTAGCGGCTCTTATCGGTTTGCAAAATGTAAAAAATATGGTATTAATATCGCGAATGAGTTCGGTGTTTGCAACAAAGTTGCGAATCCATTGTTATAGTAAGAAGTAACATGATTTTTAATTTTAATCAACTAACTGGTTGTTCCACATATTGAATATAGTGAGTTTATTTATTGATTCAATAAACGTTTTCTCCTGTGACCTAACAAATATCATTATGACTTCACACAAAATGTGATCCAAGGATAAGTAATTTAGTAAGAAAAAAATATGTATATTGTTATAATTTATAATACCAATGTTCCTGTTAACTATCGATTAATAACTATTTTATATATGTAATGATTAGGAATTGCAATACCGATAATAAACATTTAATCATTATTAATTCGATTATATTTACTTAGACATGAAAGCAATCAATATTCAGTTTAATTACGAGTCCAGATAATATTTTGACATGTTTATACTATAGAACCACTGAATATACCACTAAAAGATATATCTGTTTATGCGATTTTGAAATTCAAATATAAATTAGTTCTGAAAAATTTAAACTCGAGTTTAATATGTATCAACCAGTGCTTATTTAAAAATTACGAAAATTTTGGTATTTTTAGGGTAAATACCGGTATTTCAGTATACCGGTATACTGGTATTGCATTCCCTGTAATTACTAATGGCATAAAATTTTAGTTTGCTAAAGTCTTTTACACTTAGATGTCTTAAATTCCGTAATTTTACTTTCTATGTATTTTACTATTCAATGTTGATCTGTAGAGTCTACTCTACATATTAAATAGATTAGTATTGAATAGACTCTACTAATAGATTGCAATAGCAATCTAATAAGAAATATATTTTATAAAATTGCTGTTGCAAACTATTTGTAGAAACTATTTAATACTAATCTGTTATAGAGCAATCTCTACAGAGTTTGTAGAGATTGCATGTCTTGAGTTCATATTATTATAAAATCTTTGATATAAAATTTCTAAATTTCCAATTAATTATTATATGTGATACTCTTTATTTATAGTATTATTATATTTCAATAAAAAATGCATACTATTTTTGCAACAATAAGCAGATTTTCTTGACTGAATGCACTTCTTCGTCTAGTCTACATATTAAATAGATTAGAATTAAATAGACGTTAGAAATAGATTGCAATAGCAATCAGATAAAAAGTATATTTTTATAAGACTGGTATTGCATTCTATTTGTAGAATTTATTAAATACTAATCTATTTAATATGTGAGGAGCTTCTATAGATTTATTTGTATTGCAATCCATTTTTTTTTTAATTACAATATTTATTATAACTGTTAAATAATATAACATCTAGCAATAATGATAATAATAATAACATAAATTTAAATAAATAAGAGTACAAAGGATAGAATTTACATTAAAATGATATCCGTAGTATGATGATCTACTATTATTATTACTAATGATTTCTACTAATAAGTTCATAATTCACTATATAAGGTTCAAAAAATTAATTATTGATTAAATATTCAAATAATTTTAAGCAAAAAATGCTAATAATACCCTTCAAAGCGTAACACATATTTTAACACTCCATGTAATTGAACTAAAAAATAAAAAAAAACATTAAAAAAGCAATTTGCAAATTGAAGCGTAACATCTATTGAATTAAGCAATTTACATACATAATAAGTCATCGTACATAATTTTTGGAAATTGGAATACACCGTTAAAATTGTTTCAATAGCATACTCAGCATTTTTTTTTCAAAACTTATTTTTAATTTTCAAACCAGAAATCCGATCTGGTCAAAATTACAAGTCGATAATTTGAAGTGTTAATAATTTTATGTGTGCGCGTGTTGTTGTTGTTCTTAACGCTGTTCGTTTTTTAGCAAAGTTTTTGCTAAATCGAATTATTTTTGTTTCTTGAGTAATTTTCAACAAGAAACGTGGAATTAAGTGAAATTACGAAAGGCGGAAGAGCATGCGTGTTTTTTAAATCAGGAAAATTGAGATAAAGATTAAAAATTATATAGGTCATCTTAATAATGAGATGGGAATGCGAGTTAAAATTAAATCAAACCAGTTGCATATTGAGTCTAATGCATAAAAAAACAGTCTTGAAAAATTTTGTGGCAAGTTTAAAGATAAAGGGTAAAATAAAAATTCAAAAAAAAAATTCATAAAAAATATGGTTTTTCTGAGATTCCAAAAATTTTGCCCTATACAATATTTTTGAACTATAATAACAAACTTATTAGTGCATTATTTATTCTATTGAAAACATTTCAAAATTCTATTTTCATAGCATAAGAAAAACAAGTAGATACGTAATAAGAAAAATCTATCACTATTTTTTTTAAAGAAGTACTAATTTCAAATAAACCTCTACAAAATTAGATGAGACGACTGATATGAATGGTAAAAAACTCATGTTTACTTATATGAAATTTTTTTTTATCTTAATTAACATCTCGTGGGGTAAGTTATAGTAATGAGCCAAAAATCGAAAATGAAATATTTTGCATATCTTCACGTTTTGAAGGTTTCTGAACATTATGGAGTACCTCAGAAAAAATGGCTGTGTGTGTATGTGTGTATGTATGTGTGGATACAATTGTTCGTCGACATTTTTGGGGGTACCAAAACCAGGTCTAGCCATTTCGAAGATAAGGAGCTAAATGTGAAAAAATGCAGTTTTTGAGAGAACTAAACATCCGATTTGAATGATTCAAAAAACTTTCTGCTTGTGTTGACGAAGCAACTGCTTTTCAATGAAAAACTTTTTTTTATTTCAGAATTATTTTTTTTACAAAATTTTTTTTTTGAATATCGAAAACAATTCGGATTTTAAGTTAAATTTTAGCTAAAGTTCTAAAGCTCAGCTCTATTTGGAAACATTTAATATATTTCTCGAATATTTTGTTACAGTACGGGAAGTTCCAGCAATTTGCTTTATGGCACGATGTCATATACATCTAGTTATTTATTATTTCATGGGAACAATTCAGGTTTGCATAAAATGTACTACATATTTAATACATGAAGAAAACAATTAGTGAAAAACTTTATTGGATTTTTTGTGTGCATCATGTTGGTATAACAAAATATTTTATTATTTTTTTCTTATCCCAATTAGCAAAACTTTTAATAAGTCTGTTTTTAAGCCCGGCAGTCAAATATGTTTTATATCGATCGATAATCATTATTGCTTTTGATATTAAATCGAAGAAGATTTCTTACTTCCTTCTCTTTTGTCTGCAAGATCAATTCGTTCAATTTATAAAAAACGGTTCGCATGGTAAGAATTTAGACAAAAATACTATATGATGAACTAAAAAATAGAGATACTAAGAAGTAATAAACTTGAAATGCTTTTATTAATGATATACAATCTATCATAAAATCGATCATACTTATATATATTTTTTTGTTATATTATGATTCAGTGATTTCATATCAAAGCCAAATCTATTTTGCAATTTTGCGCATTTTTATAGTTATTTTACTTTAATTATCAGAAGTTCATACAGATATCTATGAGCTATATTGATATAATTATAAAATAATTAATTTTTAAAAGAGCGATATCTAAGAAGAACTCCAGTAGGATCTCCTTAGTTTGTTAATCGATATAATGAATTAAAAATGAAGCTAAGCTATAAGGCTAAGTCTAAAAGGCAATGTCATTTCAATCTCCAAATTTTTCAAAATCTAATTATCAGTATTTATTATTACAAACAACCTGATATCAATCAATAAACTTTATTCACTTTTATTAAAAAATATGAATCAAAATAAATTTCTAAATAAAAACAGCTCATCTCAGCAATGTTGCAGAAAGTTTAAAATATATCATCAATACGGCTGACAATTGTATATTCCCCAAATTTACTAAATGTTCTTAACTAGACAGTTGTAAATAAAATAGAGAATACAAAAAAATATTTGAAAAAAAAATGCAATAATAAGTTGCCATTTAACAAATAGACAGAACAACCACAAGGTCACCTTCTAAAATCCAAATATTAAGAAGAAGTATTGGCACAACAGCTTTTATATAAAATTGGATTTAAAAATTTCGAATGTGTGGACTCGCCTTAGAATTAAACCGTTATCCAATGCTTCCGATTCGATTAATTATTGTTATTAATTTTTTTATTTTTATAGGGTTATTATTCTATATACAACATTATATACTCTTTTAATCTCTTCTTAAAATACATCGATTCATTAAAATCATTTTTATAAAAATAATTGCAGTTTTTATAATAAATTAATAGTTTGATACAAAGTTGCTGCGTTGTTTTCGTTAATAACCAGCACTGTCATTTTTTATATTTTTGTTTAAAAGAGTTCAGAAAGAGCTTTCAAAACAGATATGTTTTAATTTTTCATCTAAGTTATTTTACAATAACTTAGATTATAATATTGCATCCAAATTATTTCCATCCAATTTATAATAATATTGCAAAAGATGAGCACCAATGTAAAGACTGTAATAATATATAACCGAATGTACTGTGTATAATTTGCTATGAACAATAAACCAAAAAAAAAAGATATTTAGGATTTTCACATCAAAATACGAAAAGTTCCAAACTTTTTGAAGCTTTTACTTTTAAAGCTCAAAAAGCCTTATGCAACTTTGAATATTAACACCTTGTACAAAATATTCCTACATATATTACATGGAATATTAAAAATTATGGAAAGGAATATAATGTAAACTATATAAAACTAAATGTATTAAAAAAATTATATAAATTATAGATAAAATATGATAATCTACAATTGTGAAAAAAGTGGAATAATCAGCAAAGAACATTTCTTTTTCTGTATTATTCCGAATGAGATACAGTTAAAAGCTTATTACAGATTTTATTATTATTTATTTTTTGAGTACGTTCTTGAAAGAAACTTTATATTTGTGTTTAGCCCCGAAATTGTAACACCGGGCCCGACTTTTATGTGTGTAAGGGCAGGTGCTTATTTTACTTGTATTTTTCATTGGTCCAGAACACGCGCGCGTTTCGAGCAAATACATATAAACAATGATATATATATATATATATATATATATATATATATATTCTAATGGCACTTTGCTGATATATCAAACTAATCTATGTACTGTCTTTAGCTGTATGTTATTAATAAACTAGTTAAGTTATATTACACATCATCTAAGTAACCATAAATTACATAGTTGTATCGTTCGATTACTTGAAGTAAATAGCTTTTATTAGATCTTTGAATATGTTATTTTCGATATCAAGTAGTATTTTGTTTGTAGAATTTTTACTACTCACTTGTTATGTTTTTTTATACAGCTAGTTAAAGGATCTAGTAAAATATGTTAGTTATATAATATTTTCTATCTTTGATATTGCTACCATTTTCCAGAAGAAATATAAACTATTTTAAAACAAAAATGAGGACAAACTGAGATGTAAGGATTCATAATTGAAAAAAAACTCAAAATACCATGCCCCATTATCCTCATAATATCGAGCTATAATATCATCAAATTTTACATGTTTCAATAATTTGTGGCTATTTTGTAAAATTACTAATTCAATTTAATATAATATTGAAGAATTCTTTATTCTCAAAAAATTAAATAAACCGGGCAAATACTCAGTTTAGTCAAAAATAAAAATTGAGGAGAGCACTAAAGAATCCTTTGGTTGTGATTATTTAATACGGATTTTTACCAATTTGTCAATCATTAATAATATGTATTATTTATCAACCAATCTACAATTTGTCAAAAAAATTGTTACGTTTTTCTACCAAATTTTTGTGAACATTTTATACAAATTTTATATATTGTATATAACCTTGATCTGCAATTTCGAAAAAAATATTCATCACAGGCTGTCGAATAACTATTAATTGAATTTATCTCTTGCAAAATTACTTTATTTTAACTTAATTTATATTTTCATTTACTATTTCTCATTCTTGTTACCTTTGCCAATGTTAAGGTTTAGTTGATCTTTCTTACCTCACCCACAGGTAACCTTCTATATGAAAAATTGTTGAATCTAACGTAAAAACTAGGTGTGCATGGCATTGTGCCTTAAGGCAAATTGCTGGAGCTTCCCGTAACGTAACGAAAAATATTCGAGAAATATTAATTGTTTTCATATATAGATTATTATTCTACTCTTTGCTCCGTATCTCCGAAACGGCTGGACCTGCATTTGCCAAAAACTAATCAGCACATCTCCCTATCAATAGGAATCGAATGTTTTTTGAACCATTCAAATCGGTTAATCCGTGCGCCTGAAAACATGGACGGAAAATTGTATCCATACGTACATACATAAACACACATCCACTTTTTTAGAGGTACGCCAAAATGTTCAGAAACATTCAAAACGTGAAATAATGTAAAAAAAGTCAATTTCGATTTTTGGACGATTACAATAACTTACCCTACGGGAAGTTAATAACAATACTTCTTACTAAACAAATAAATAATGTATACTTAAAAAATATATTCAAGTATTATAAACTAAACACCAGAAAACTAACTAAAGAAGTACCAACAAAAAAAAATACTTTTGGTATAAATATTGTCAAATTTCTGGCCGGTTGCACATATTTGGCCTTCTACTTTAAAATAGTATTTATAAAAGAAATTATTTTGCTCGGTTTTGAGATTATGGTGGACTTTTTTACCCAGGGACCATTAAGCTCCGATGTACCCAATTAGTTCTAATTCATCTATCTGAAGAAAATGAATTGAAAGTTTCCTTTCTTATTCTTTTTAATTACTTTCATCTGCCGTTACACATAAAACATTATTTGTACAAAATCCCATATTCGTCGGTGACTTTGAAATGACAGACAGTGAAAATGTACAGTTTCGAATCCGCGATTAAAAAGCTGCGAAAATGACATAATGTAGAAGTAAAGCGCCGCTTATTTCAACATCGTTTTAATTCTTCGATGTGGGATACCAGAATTATAATGACAGGCTGTTGCTGTTATACATTTGCCGCATAAGACGATCAACAGAGTTTTTTCAATAATCCAAGACATATTTGGAACACCAAAATAATCGACATTTAGACACGCGACATATTGTAAAAGCTGTTAACAAGCTAAGTTTATATTGGCAAAAATAAATGATCCTTTGAATAAATCAGGTAGGAGAGGCACGAGCTTATTGTAATAGGGGTAAATAGTAACAGGCGTTATGCAATAGTATCTTAAACGATAATAACATATTTTTTATCCCGATTGATCATAAAAACTCCCATACTGTCCCGTAGATCAACGTAGTGTACAGAAGTGTGCAGGTACGTCATTTTTAACATGTAATATAAAGTTGTATATAAACTATCAAAAAATTACGGTAAATCCTATTATAATGGACTAATTTTAAATTTTATTTATCATACTTAATCTTTAATCATATGCAACAATGTTTGAGATTGCTAAATTGCTTAAATAGTTATCTTAAATAATGTAAAAAAATCCACTCCTAGGGTTAGTTGAAGCAAAACCTTGTGGTTATTTATATCATGCAAAAATGGTATTGCTGGTATGTGGTGAAGCCTGCATAAATTCAAGTAATAAAAATATCTATTACAAGAGACACTATATCGAAATTGAAAATTTTTGTATATCTTCATGTTTTGAAGGTTTCTGAACGTTTTGGCATACCTTAGAGATAATGGATATATGTGAGTGTGTGTGCGTGTATGTATGTATGGATACCATTTTTCGTCCACGATTTCGGGCGCTAGGATCAACCTATTTTAATGGTCGATTCCTATTGTTAGGGAGATGTGCTGATTAGTTTTTGGCAAAGGTTGGTCCAGCCGTTTTGGAGTTACGGAGCAAAGGCAGCAGAAAATAAGAATCGAGTTTTTGAGAAAACAAAGCACCCGATGTGAATGGTCCAAAAAACATTCAATCCGTAATGATGGGGAGAAGTGGTGATTACTTTTTGGCAAAGATCCAGTCGTTTCGAAGATACGGAGCTAAATGTGCAAAAAATTGCAGTTTTTGGGAGAAATAAGCATTTGATTTTGAACAAAAACTTTATGCTTGTGTTGACAAAATGATTGTTTTTGAAAAAAGAATTTTTTTTTTAAATTTGACAACGATTTTCACTTGGAAATGTAGTTAGCAATATGTTTCTAAGTGAAAATAGCCCTTAATCCTGCATTTCTGCACGAATTAAAAGTCAGCCCTATTAGATAAATTGTAATGATAAAATCATCAAACATGGATGGATTAATCATTAGGTTACCATCTAAAAATACGAAGTAAGAAGAAGTTTTAGCCCAACAGTTCATAGGACATAAGGTTCTGATTGCTATTAAGATATAAGAAAAATAAAAGTCGATTTATTATAATATCTTAATTAGCAATTGTATATTAACATTTCCAGTTTTGCTATCAATTTTATGATTTTTTGTAATTTTAATGATGGAAGAAATGTGGACATGATGTAAAAACTCACTTCAGTTTAAGAAATATTTTAAAAAAATATTATGAATTGAAAAAAATGATTGAATATGTTGACTAGTCATCAGAAACAAACTTATATGAATCCACGTAGACGTGAATTATTTATTTGATGGCCAATAATTGGCAATAAAGTTGTAAAACCATTGGAAGTCTTGAAATTGAAGAATTGCGTTTGTGCGTTGTTAACGGATAGATCAGATACAAAAAATAACATATCCAAAGGATAATTTTCTCATACTAGCATAAACACGTATATTTAAAGGTTCTTAATATAATTATAGCGATCGCAAGCGCTTCGCTTCACTTTAATATTTCACAATTTATCCGATGCAAAACGGTAGCTCATGTAATTCGTATGTACGATAATGCATCAAGTTCATCTCGACATGGAGTTAAGTAGTTAAATTATGTCAAACGGGTCGGTTTTTGTTTTATTTCTGCAATACTAAATATATATGAAAGTCATTGACGGAAGATATATTCTTATTTGCAGAACTGGTTGCCTGTAATGAGCGAAATCGCGTTTTCAAAATAATACAAAAAGCGGTTTTCATTAATAATTCATAAGCCGAAAACGAGGCGAGTAATAAGCGTGGACAAAAGTCTCTGTACTGAAGAAATTGTGTCGGATTAACAAATCATCCAGAACCATAAAACCTACTGTACATTTTGGAATAGCTTAGAAAAATAAATGTGTGTATGTTCGGATACAATTTTTTGTCCTCGATTTCTAGACTAATTTGAATAATTCAAAAATCAGTCGACTCCTATTGCAAGACTGGTAAAGGCAAGTCTAGTAATTTTGGAGATACAAAGCAATGAATGCAGTTTTTGAGAGGACAAAGCATTCAACTACAATAATTCAAATAGCAAGTCAAATAATAGTTTTTGGCAAAGGCAAGTTCAGCCGTTTTGGGGATACAGAGCAAAAAGAACGAAAAATAGGAATTTTAGGGAGAACATTGAATTCTAATAATTCTTTAAAGATTATTTTTCTTCCTCGAATATTTAATTACGGTACGCGAGGTTAATTTGAATCTCTTTGTTTTTTTAATTTTAGATGATTTAGTTCAGAGATAGAATTATCACAGAAAAACGTGTTTTTTGAGAGGTGCTTCCAAATATCTCCTATAACTTTTTTTAAAATAAATATTTTTGCTTACAATTATTTTTAAAATATAACTAAAAGATGCCTTTATGTGTGTAAAATTTTTTGCTTCAATAGATGGAATAGTTTTCCAGAAAAAAATATCAAAAAATCGCTTTTTTGGTCTAGTTACTGTATATAACACCTTGAGGCACAATGCCATGCACAACTAGTTGATAATATTATGGACAATGTGAATATATCATACATTCATTTCAAATCACAAATGACACACGATGATTATTATACAACGCAATTATTTTAAGATGGTAATCTACTCTAATTCGGAATGTGACATCGCTGCTTCCCGATGCCATCCACACCGAATACAAGTAAATTATGCTATTTCGATAGATTTGAAACATATTGCTTGAAATTGATACTAATTCGATGATCTAATCGCATTGATCTACAAGAAGAAATGTTAGAACTGGTTTAATATGAATTAGAAATTAAATGTATAAATCTAACTTCCTTGATTCATTTATCAAGGCATCATATATATATATATATATATATATATATATTATAAATTTTAAATAAATATACAGCATATTAATATAAATTGTGTATAAATTTCATCTCGAAACGCCCTTTAATTAATCTCTGAAGTCTTTTAATCAGCATGCATCAAAATCAAACAAAACTCGTCTTGAGAAATGATATTTATGAAACTGAAAGTGTCAGGCAGAATTAATGAAAAGTCAACAATATTTATATGTAAATAAGCTCTTGCAGAGGATTGATATGGGAGAAGAGGACCTTCGTAATTGACATAAAAGGTTTTTCAATAAAACTTTTTCTTACATTTTTTCCTAAATGATTTAATGTTCAACTAATGTTCAAATTTCAGAATGCCATATAAATTCACAGCTTACGAATAAAATTACTACTTTTGTAAATGAATAATTCGCTGCAGACTTGCTCATTAATGACGCCGATCCGAGAAGGCTCGCAATTTACAGCATTCTTCCTATAGACATCTCAGTTATGTCTTGATCATTTACCGAATGAAATTCAGAATGCTTTGAATATTCACAACCTAATTGATTATATTGAATTAAAATCACATTACTACCGTTCGAGTGAAGCAATACAATTCACGCAATCGGTATCAAACAAAACACTTCGGAGGCGACTCTTGTCGCGTTTAAAAGCTTTCTTATCTCGCACTCGGATGCTGAGGTACCGAATTTATCAATTCGATCTTATTTGCTTCTTTACATTATATTATGTTATGCACATTAACTTGCATTTTTTCTCAGCATTTGTGCTTCTAATTATCGCAGAAAAATTGAGAATCTGAAAATATTTTTGAATTCTTGGCCAATTAAGACTTACGCCGCGACACTATTCACTTAGAAGGGATTCTAACAAAGATATTACATAGGAGAAAGTCTCCAAGTGCCGGACACCTGAGGTTATTTATGAATAAACCAAAAAATATTTTACGAAATGTTTATTAAATTATGACTTATGTTAAATAACAAAGTTAGAAATCAAACTAAATTAACAAAAACGCAACCTTTGCTAAAAAAATAATTAATACTATCAATCAAACTTTGGTAACAAGAAATATGATTTTACTCACAAAATGGCACCTAGCACCGGACATTTCAAAATAACCAGCATTAAACACATATGTATCTCCACACTTTGGAGTGTTTGCACATTATCCTGCACGTGATCCTGATCCTGTATCCTGTATTTTGATTTAAAAAGATTTATACACGCTTAAATAGCACGTGTTAAATAGTGTCCGGCATTAGGTGCCGTCCGGCGTTACAGGACTTCCCCTATATTTTTAAGACGCATCATATATTTTAAGGCATTCAATATATTTTAATTCATGCCATATATTTTTCAAGTAAAATGCATATGAATTAGTACGAATCCAAAGCAAAATAGCTAATTATTCAAGTTGGTGCTAAATTCAAGATCAGAAAAAAGTAACAAACATTAGTTAACTATTTAGTTTTATAGAAAGTATATATTTTCGAAAAATATTCAAACATGATTGTCTATTAAGTATTATTTTGCCTTTGCAGTAATTTGGTTAATTGAAAAATTCTTCTCTATAATAACTTTATTGAAAATCATCATAAAAGATGGTATAAGAATTTTATTCACTAGTGCAAATAATCTTCTAAAATTTATTTAAAATTAGATTATTCCATTTGAATAACAAAAAATGTTAATTCAAATAAGTAACGTATAATTAAAATAATTAAATATAATTAATTAATTAAAGTATAATTAAAATTAATCAATATAATAGTATTAATATAATAATGATATTAATTTAATACCAGTGATACCTATTAATACTATTAATAGAAATAGTAAAATTTCAAGCTTTACAGTATTAAATATTAGAATTCAAACGTAGATTATTTGTCACATAACATTATTTTTGTATGGTAAAAGATGGTAAAATAATAAGTACTGAAGCCGATACTTCCTAGTACAGCTAATTTTAAATCTGTTTTCTTCATAAAGATTTTCTAAATAATCCCAATAAATTAATATGAATTGTAATGTATTAGAGATGTAAAATATCCCACTTTTGCATACGATATTGAAAAGAACACTGAATTTTTATATTCAATATTAAATTCTTTGTTGATAATTTAATAAAATAAATACTAATTGAAAAGACAATATTGCACAATGCCAAAAATTAAAAAATAATTTAATAGTGCATAAATTAAAAGTTCATAAATTATAAATTTTACATAGTTGACAGGTATAGATAGTTGATTATTGTAAATATTATTTTTTTTAAAAAATTCAATAAAACGAATGCTATCGGAAAGACAATACTGCAAATTGCATTACAAATATTTTAAATTGTAGGTATATAACTATGTGAGCTTTAAAACTTTAGCTAAAATTATTAAAATTAAAATTCAAATTATTTTCAGTATTAAAAATAAAAGAAAAATTGGAAAGACAAAATTAAAAAAAAAATTCGTTTTGTCAACTCGAGCAGAAATTTTACCTCTAAAATTTTATCATCAATACTAATTTTAGAAATAATATTTTCATGCGAATTTTTTTCATTCAGATCATTTAATTAAATATTTTTATGTTGATACTTATTTTGCATAACGCCATTTATCAGATTATACTTCTTCAAATAATCATAATTTTGCAGCTAATTACTATTTTATTTAGCTTCAGATGACGCTTGCGATGCCATGCAATTTATTCATAATATGCAAAGTTTTTGTGATTCCTTAATACGTTTTAAGCAATTATAAACCTTAATGGACGAGCTCAGAAATAACAAGATATTAATAAAGAAGAGTCTCTGCGATCAGCTCCGCTTTTAATTACGTTAGGACAAGTTCTTATGCACTTGTATAAATATTCAGATATTATCTGCTGGATTTAAAGCTCTAAATTCGTTCAGAATAAATTTTATTCTCGACGTAATTGAATACTAAAACTTACGATCTCGAAACTAATATTTACTACTTGCGAGTTAATGTAATTAATAAATGCAAGTTGATACTGGCTTTATAACTGCTTTGGATGTGTTTAAATGAACCGAGATGTTAACTAGTGGTGCATGGCATCGTGCCTTAAGGAATTTGCAGTAACTTCCCGTACCTTAATTTAAAATGTTTGAAAAAGCTCAGAAATGAAAAACTAGAGTTTTTTGAGAATTGTTAATTTTTTGAACATTTGAAAAACTGCGATATCTAATACGAAATCTTTTGAAAAATGACAAGAAACACAAATCCTAATTCACCAAACAAACAAGTCAGAACCTAGTATTGCGAAAATTGTGCTCCAAATAAATTTCCGCAACTTCCACAAACACTTTTCATAAATATTATGGATATATAGAACTATACATGATATATATATTGCATAACATAACATATGGTAACATCATGAAATAAAAGTAGATATAATAATCATCAAAATATTTTTTTTGCTTCTATCAATATACAGTTGAAAATATATGAAATTATAAAAATGTGGCTTTCAAAGTAGAAATATTATGTAATGATATAAGATAAAAAATGTGTAAAAAAGATCTACTTTATGTAATATCTACTTTATATAATAGAATATGTGTTTTTGAACTTGATCTTACAAAGTAGAAAATAGAAGCAGAAAATAATATTTGAGATTATTAAATCTATAGTAAAAATTAAAACCACTTACTACTTATGAAGTTCAAACAGCAAATGAAAAAATCTTGAGATCACGATTACACTATCACTTACACTATCACTATCTGTAAAAAAATATGGTTAGTAAATTAAAATATTTTGCAGGTATTAGAAAATAGCATTAAAGTTTATCCAATTTACAAATATCGAAATTAAGTATTGTAACTTTATTTACTTTAATGATGTGAATTAAAAATCAATAAAAATTTTAAAGCATTTAAGCCAAAATATTGATCATTAGTATTTCAGTAATTACCTTTGATAAAAATCATATTGTAGAATAAAATTTGTAACAGCATGTTAATCAGCAACAGCAAAATTTTCTTTATAATATCTGAAAAAAACGCAAAATATTAATACAAAAGATATTAGAAATTATTGAATATTTAAAATAATTCAAATCAGAATATAGATCATTAGTATTTTATGTAGCAATTACCTTTGATAAAAATCAATCATGAATTAAGTCTGCTATAACGAAATAATCAGCATCAGCTAAAATTTTCTTCAAAATATCTGAAAATAAACAAAATGTTAATAAAAAATTCAATTTTTGCAAAAATAAATATTCAAAAAATACTTTGTTTATAGTAATTTACCTTTGATGAAAATCTAAAGTGTGGCGCGCATAGCTCACTAGGTAGCGTGTCTGACTCACACGACAGAGATCTTCGGATCGAATCCTGCCATTATCATATAATTGAAAAAAATATAGTAAATTTGAAATCAAATAGAATTTGATAGGAAGAGAATTTGAAAAAATGGAATAAAATATAATAAATAAAATATCGCAATAAGAAATCGGTTGTAAAAAGAAAAGAAAATGGATAGAAAAGGATATATGTATAATATATAAACAAGATAGTATAGAATATACGGAGATAGAATAAAATATCAAAATTAAAAGTTTTAGGAGACTAAATAAACTTTGCAAGCAAGGTCAATAAAGAGTAATAAATAAGTAAAAAATGTTGACTCAAACTTGCAACACCATGGAAATCAGCACAAGTCACATCATGGTAGTTTTCTTTGTATCTGAAAATACACAAAATATTGTTAGTAAAAAAATATACAATTATAGTATTCACTTTCATAAGTAAATGATACACAATTTTCATAATAAAATCAAATTAAAGATCATAAAAACTTACAAATGCGTACCAAACAATCAGCTATGAGCTATAGATCTATTTTAAATAATTTAAGTTTAAAATTTAAATATGATAATATTTTATGAAAGTATAAATAAAATTTCATTAATATTTTTGTCCATATATCATAATAATATCTAATTTGTATTAATAGAGTAATATTTAATTATTATTGTAGTAGTAGTACTAGTGTTGATATGAAATAATTCAAAGAAAATAAGAAATAAGTTTTGTCAGATAAATATAGTACCTGGCATGAAAACTGATTGAATCGTAATAGATTGTATATTACTATTGTACCAAATAATGAATTGTGATACTAGTAAGAACAAACTGTATATATAAACGATGTGAAGTAATATAAATAGTCTTAGGTGGATAAATAATCAAATATCAGTAGTTACACTATTGAGCAACTTATGCAAATTCATTGGCACGGATGAGTTTATTGGAGAGGGGAGATCGCACCGAAATATTGCGATTTCTGCCCTTTGATACGCACAGGTGGGTGCTATCGGAATAATTCGGCACAATTCGTAAATTTGCGTACGTGTTACATGCGAAACCTGTCGTAACTTGCACAAAAGTGTGATCTATCAAAATGCATAAAATTATTCAATATTACATCTAACAAAAAACTTCATATTTTAATTGATAATTATGCTGATTTTATCTATACCATATAATGTATTATTAATGTATATTATCTATATATCAAATGCTCAATATGATGCATTTTTAAAATACATGAATTTTGAACGTACCTTGTATTATAATTTCAATTATCCGAATATTCTTTATTAATTCTCGAGCGTCCTTGTCTTGTCCTTGGAGAATCAAATCACATCAAAAAGTCTTTTGCGGCACGTGCTGGATTTTAAAGAATATTTTGTCCATGAAATAAAATGAAATTCATATTTGTCACTGTATTATTATTAAAATCGATTGCTATAGTCATTCCTATAAATTAAAAATTATATGTACCTTTTAGGAGAATCAAATCGCATGAAAGTCTCTTGGGGCTCGTGTCGGATCCTGATGTGTATTCCTAATTTCGTTTCAGTACCACATGAAATAAAATATAAAAGCATTAAAAGATAATATGTTAATAATAAAAACGATTGCTATATATATTAACATATTCTTATATACAGAAATATAAGTTTCTTTAAAAAAATTCAAATCACATTAAATACTTTTGGAGCACGTGCGGGATTCTTCATGTATATTTCTTACACCAATAAATGCAATTTTTTGCCTAAAATACAGTGTTAATATTAAAACCTATTCTAATATTTGTTCTAAGTTGCACAACATTCCAAAAAATTACCAAGAGTATCGCCGATGCACGTGGATTTCTTTGCAAAATTCAAAAAATAAAATTACCAAGAGTATCGCCGATGCACGTGGATTTCTTTGCAAAATTCAAAAAATAATGTCTTGGACACAAAACTGGGTATTAAATTTAATAATAATTGCACAAAGTATTGCATCATCTTTATCCTCGAAGCCGATGGATTAAGATTTAACTTACATAAAGTACATACCACGAGGCGTGAAATTAAAAAAAAATGCAATTTTTATAATAAATGTAATTTGGTACCTTGTAATAGAATCATCAAAACTGATGGTAGAAGTCTTATACGGCACACGTGCAGGAGCATGATGATCTTCCTTTGTACTTGCAACACCACATGGAATAAAATAAAAAAGCGATTTTTTTCATAAAATATTATGGTAATATTAAAAGCGCTTATTATATTTGTTATAAGTTGCACAAGGTTCCAAGGAATTACCAAGAGTATCGCCGATGCATATGGATTACCTTGCATCCGGCATCCGGTGCCTCATGGATCGAAAAACGCACTAAAATATCCCAAATATTAAAATTTGGGTTAAAATGTTAAATCACTATCGATGCACTGTTAAATATTAGTTCTTTAACACAAATAAAACTATATAATTGACCGATGACTTTAATACATCGGGGTGCACAATTACTATAACTATTAAATTCAATTAGATGTTTACTCAACCAGACGCAGCCATCAAATGACCGACTTTCTTCTCGTGATCTTTAACACCCCCTCCCCTTTATTGAGTCCTTCGAAAGATAGATGCGAATTTGTTAACAACAAATTTAGATAGTAGCGCTGCTGCGAATAATTTGACCACGTACGAAAATTTACGAATTGTCCCGAATTGTTCCGATAGCACCCACCTGTGCGTATTAAAGGGCAGAAATCGCAATTTTTCGGGGCGAACTCCCCTCTCCAATAAACTCGTCCGTGCCAATGAATTTGCATAAGTTGCTCAATAGTATAACATAACTACTGATATTTGATTTTTATCCATCTAAGACTATCTATATTACTTCACATGGTTTATATATACAGTTTGTTCTTACCAGTATCACAATACATTATTTGGTACAATAGTAATATACAATATATTACGATTCAATCTATATTCATACCAGATCCTATATTTATTTGGCGAAACAAATTACTTAATTTTTTTTAAGTATTCCGTATCGAGATTACTACAATACTACTGTATACCAGTGCCAATCAAATTATATAAATGCTGATAAATAAATAGATAGCAATAATTTTGTTTTTTTTTTCAAAAAGTGGGCACATAGTTCATTCCTTGATAAGTTTTTTTTGAACTTTATATAATCCTTAGATTGTTCATTAATATTGTTATATGTATATGAAAATTGTTGTTCAATAGAAAATATTTGATGATGGAACATATTTATTTCCGAAACGTGGTTATAAACACTTCACAAAAAAATTATTTTTTTCGTAAATTCAGAAGGAGAAATTTGTTTTTGTGAATTTTAGGTTTTCTGGACTTTTCAAGTCATTCTGAATCGAATGAAATAAAATTTGGAAAATACGAAGGAGATACAAAGCAAAGATTCTTAACTTTACTGATTTTTTAGATAATGGTGGTGGACCTTCAATCCCCCTATGGATTATTAACTTCCCGTAGGGCGAGTTATAGTAATCGCAAAAAAATCGAAAATAATTTTTTTTACAGATCTTTACGTTTCAAAACCTTCTGAACATTTTGGCATACCTTAGAAAAAATGGATGTATGTGTGTGTGTGTATGCGTGTATGTATGTATGTTCGTATACAAATTTTCGTCACCGATTTCGGGAACACGGATCAACCGATTTGAAAAATTCAGAAAACATTCGATTCGTATTGATAAGGAAACGTGCTGATTAGTTTTTGGCGAAGGCAAGTCTAGCCGTTCCGAAGATACGAAGCAAAAAGTGCCGAAAACGGTAACTCAGTTTTTAAGAGAACGGAGCGTTCGATTTGAATAATTCAAAAATCATTTTATTTGTATTGACTAAATGAAGAACTGTTCAAATGTTTGGAAAGACAGGTCCAACGACTTTGCAGATATTGAGGAAAAAGTAAAAAAAATGAGCCATTTGACGGTAAAAAATGAACATTAGACATATGCACATCAAATTATCAGATATTTTATAGAGATTTTAACAATAATTATAAATTTTGTTTACATTCCTATGGGTTCCGTACCAATGTTTATCCATTACACGGCGACGCGGCGCTTACGCGCTTTGATATTTCGTCTTTATGCAGTTAAAGCAGTAGGATTGCTTTGAAAAAAGGTTCATAATTTCTAAAATATCTCAAAATAAATGATTTAAGACAGAATGATTTAATATGGTTCGAAATTCTATTAAAAGTTTCAAATCTTTGATCAACTTTTATTGATTATTATTATTGATTTTTTTTAATTACTCGAATTTTGAATTGCGGTACGGGAAGTTTCAGCAATTTGCCTTAAGGCAAGATGCCCTAATTGCTTTAAGACAGAATTCTACTTACAGCTAGTTTTAATAAATATGATTGCATCATTATGATGAATCAATACAAAGTTTTGAAGCCATCTTTGTCCCGAATCCAAAAATTACAACCACAATTCGTTATAACAATGCCAGTCCAAAAAAGCATAAGAATACAAAAATATAACTGCGAGATTTTCTTGGTATTTCTGCGTATCTCGGTGGCTGTCTTCTCCGGATTATCAAAGTGTCTGAATCTAATTATTTATCCTGGGTGTTCCATTAATAATGTCTTTATATCCTTTTACGCATATACATTAGCTGGTTTCTTTCGCCATGTCCTTTCGACAAAAGTAATTTATTCAAAAACAAACAATGGGCGCCGGTCTTAATCACGTACGAATTTTTAAATACGTGAACTAAGGTAAACATTTTTTTTAAACAAAATTTTGGGTAAAGGGATTGTGTAACAAAGGAAGTTATAAGGGTTTTATGAGTAGAATTTTATTAAGATATCATGATCTACGGGGTGGTTTTGGTATTATAAGGTAAGAATCTTTTAAAAAAATTGTTCAAGACAAAACTAAACAAATTGACTAATATTAATTCAAATTATCTTCTTTTATTATAAAATTACCATATTTGATAGCTTGATTTTGAATGCAAAGAATTTTTCGAACATACTTAAATAAAATTAATTATGAAGAATCATAAGCTTAATTAAACATTTGCTTCATAAACAGATTATATATGAATATATAGAATGCAAGGTAATGAAAAATTATTTAAATAATCTGCAAATGTATGCATTTAGAAAAAATACGAGATTCATATTCAAATAATTATGAGTAATGTAATGAGTAAATTAATGAGATTTATGAGTTTTATGCTATAATTTATATTTCAAATATTTTGAACATATTTAAGGGTGTGTAAGTTGCATTTGTTACCTTCATAGTTAGAACTATTTCATATACAAGAAAGCTAGGAGCTTATTGTAACAGGGGTAAGTTAAAACACAATCTTGAGGCTAGTTGTAAAGCCCATACCTATACCCAGCCTATATTTTGTGAAAGTAACTGAAAACAAGATATGCTGTTTATTTTGGCAATTTCAAGTTTCATACTCATTTTTATTTATTAGATAAAGTTATCATACAAAATTATGTTATTACTTTCTATATGTCCTGAGATAGAAAATTGATATTTTATTTCGAAATTGTGAAAATAGATAATCAGAATAGTAAACGTAGTTTAAGATAGGCAAAAATGGTAAATGTTAATATTCTTGTACTTAAAATTGCAAAGTCAAGACAATTTTTTAAATGACCATGACTTCTAATATATTGTATTTAAAGTTAAGGGCGCATAGATTAAGGGTGAAGAAAAACTTTGGCTCTTCTTTAAAGAAAGTAAAAAATTACAATGGTAAACGTAGAATCTTAAATTACAACATTAATACAATTTTCTAAAACTTTGCGTCTTTAAAAATCTTTTATGTAAGTTTAAGGACGCTTAGGTTAAGGGTAAAAAACTTTTCGTGTCGCAAAGTATAAAATTAATGTAAATGCTTTGACTCTCCTTTAAAGAAAGTAGAAAATTAGAATAGTAAATGTCGATTCTTAAATTACTATATTAACACAATTTTTTTAAATTTTTATGTCTTTAAAGATCTTACAGTTTAATTTAAGAGAGCTTAGGTTTAGGGTTAAGGGAAACTTTTCATGTCTTAGCATCATTAAAATAAATTGCTGTTCTTTAAAAAAAGTAGAAAATCAGAATGTAAACGTAGTTTTTTAAATTGCGACATTAACACAATTTTCTAAATTTTTACGTCTTTGGAGATCGTTTATTTAAATTTAAGGGCGCTTAGGTTAAGGGTAAAAAAACTTTTTGTATCGCAAAGTATAAAATCAATCAAATGCTCTGTATTTTCTTTAGAGAAAGTAGAAAATCAGAATGGCAAACGTAGATTCTTAAATTATAACATAAACAAAATTTTGTAACATTTCACATCTTCAAAGATCTTGTATCTAAATTTAAGGGCTCTTAAGGAAAGCGTAAAGGAAAACTTTTTATATCGTTTAGTATAAAATCAATGTAAATTCTTTGACTCTATTTGACTGAAAATAATGACGAACTAGTTACTAGATGATCTAAATTTTCTGAATCGTCGTGTCTTTAAAGTAATTAGTAATTAAAGTTAAGAGCGCTTGAGTTAAGGGTAAAGAAAAATTTTCATGTCGCTTGAGGTGAAGTAGGAAATTATTATAAATGCTTCAACTCTTCTACGATAATTGATCAAAACCAATCACAAAAACAACTCATTGATTAGGAAGAAATTCAATCTCCTTCATTAGTCATTCATAAACCGTTTATCTATCTACCATAACCTTGGATTTCATAAGAAGGCTTTATCTATCACTTGTCTAGCTTATGTATGTCTAGACTTCAGTAGATCTGATTTACCAGTCTCCGTTAAGTACACATGAACATGATACACGTGAACGTGAATGAAAGCAAAACATGAATGGAATATCTACGCGGACGTAAGATGCGAGATAATAAGAAAACATAAAAAATTTACGGCCGACGAAGATTCCGTATGATCACGCGCGCACGCGCTCGTACTTCGCAGAAGACACGTGAAATACGGATTAACATCCAACCGAAAGTATCACCTTCGATTGTAATGAATAATATGAAAGTTTGGTTAATATAAAGTAAAAATCTACTTACCTAATTTTCTGCTGGCTCGGATTTTCTGCTCACATTTTGATCAACAGATGTTCTATATTACACTATATTACAAGTAGCTGGAGAGTTGACTCTTAGCATCATTCGATTGAATCTGAAATGTAAATATGTAATTGTAAGTATTCTGAAATGTAAATATGTTCAAAATATCTAATAATTTGATGTACGAGGTCTGTTCAAAAAGTTTTCGTAATTTTCGTTTTTTCAAAAAAATATTTATTTATTCGTCTACATTAATGTGGTCCCCTTCAAAGTAGTCCCCCCCAGATATAATACACTTATGCCAGCGTTTTTTCCAATTTTCGAAGCACCCTTGATATTCACTTTTTGATATGTCCTTGAGCACTCTCGGCGATTTTCTTCAATCGAGGAAAACCGCCGTCCTTTCATGGGTCTCTTCAACTTTGGGAATAGGAAAAAGTCACACGGAGCCATATCTGGTGAATTTTTGCACTTTGCAACACTTTATTTCATTTTTTACGCAAAATTTAATACAAATTCTTTGACTTTTTCAATTCTTCCATTGTAAAAATCGCCGAGCTCAGAAAAACACGTCGAACCTTAGCAACTACCACAGACAAAGTAAACAGTGAATATAGCTGAAAATTTCATCATACTTTAGGGGCATGTATACCAACACAATAAAAAAAAATTTTGACAATCAGACACTCCAGACCCGCGAAATTTAATTATTAGTAATTCCGGGTACTTTTTGAACAGACCATGTACATCTGTCCAATAAACATTTTTGTACGCCAAATGACATTTTTTTAACTTATTTTTTTTGAGGGTCCATAACCGCTGGACCTGCCTTCCCAAAAATTGTATCAGTTCTGCATCTTGTCAATACAAGTAAACTGTTTTTTAAATTGTTAAAATCGGACGCTCCGTTCTTTTAAAAACCAAGTTTTTGTTTTTGGCACTTTTTGCCCCGTATCTTTGAAACAGCTAGACCTGCCTTTGCCAAAAACTAATCAGCACGTCTCCTCATCAATACGAATCAAATGTTTTTTGAAATATTCAAATCGGTTGATCGGTGTTCCCGAAATCGTCGACGAAAATTTGTATCCGCACACACACGCAAACACACACATATACATCAACTTTTATTTTCGATTTTTCGCTATTACTGTTACTGCTATTACCCTACGGGAAGTTAATTATAGCAAATTCAGGAGCCGATTCTGCCGTAAATTGGACCAAAGTTATGGCAAGGCTATGTTTTGTACCAGTTTTCATACAAAATAGTACTAAATACTGCCTGTAATACAGAATAATACTAAAATGTCCTGTATTTGCTGTGCAATTAGACGTTTTACACATAAAATGCAATTTTACTCATATGTTATCAAGCCCTATCTCAAATATGGAGTTATCATAACACCGTTTTTTTTATATTTGTTATATCTAGGTTAGGTTATCTAAAACGCTTGAATTTTGGCTGATTTTGTATGAAAACGGTGACATAACATAGCCTTGCCTTAACCATAAAATTGATCTATTTTAACGCAGAATAGGCTTAACTTAATTTCATTGAATAATAATCATGTTAACGTTTAACAATCAACATTTTATTTCTAATATTTCTAAACTACTACTGCTTCGGTGGAGCAACTAGGGCGGATGCTGAGCACGCCATTATGGAGTGCAAAAGATAGGAAAGGGGTAGACAAGAACTATTGAGGAAGATAGTAAAAAATAAAAAAAACCTCCCAACCAATCTTATAGCATTTACATAAGAAAAACAAGCCAGAACTTAAACGTTTTCAACAACATAAAAACAATTAAAAAAATCCGAAACAATTTAAAACTATGATTGCGTAGCATATTTATACTTTAAAACACAATATGGACTTTTCTAACAAAATTTATTCAATCGAAGAATTATAGAAGAATTTTTTTAAACTATTTATAACAATAAAACAACAAATAAACAAAATGAACTTAATACGCTGTGCGCTTAGATAGTATTTCCAAATTTCTCACTAAACAATAAAAACGTCGCAAATAATTCGCAATTCTTTCCACACATGTGTAGAATCTTGGTAAAAATATTTTTTAAAAAGTCTTTTCTCCTTATATCCTTATATCTATTTGTGATTTTTTAAATTAGTATTTTGTGAAAATATTGTGTAATTACAAGTACATATTCTGATACTATGAATTATTAAAATCTTCCAATTTAACACTAAGATTAACTAATTGTACTATTAACTTCTTTTTTTCACTCTAATTCAATTGATTTAGTTTTCAATTTTATTTTTAGTTTCCACTGAATGAAGGCTAGGATTATAGCCGAAACGTATGGATTTAAAATAAATTTTTGAAAGAAATTCATGTTTTTTATTGATGTTTTTCCCAATTACTAGACTTTGTTAATATATATATATATATATATATATATATATATATACCGAACTTTAAAAATTATTAAGTGATCCACCGGCCCCTAACGATCACCATGTATGTGGTCTAAATTATTTTGAAAGTTCGCCTCTCATTATCAACCATCGGACGGCTGCTGGTGAATATTATTAAAAACGCATTTAGTGCTGTTTTTTAAATTTTTTTTTAATTTCAAGTATAGAGAAAGTGTTAAATGCAACCGTTATTATATTTACGTTTTGATCATGATATAAGTGGTGTTAATGTTATAATTATGTGAAATAAAATTTAATGTATGTCAGGGAGGTAGTTGTAATACTGACAACTTATTGCTGACTGATTTTTTTTCACAGCACATTCAAATACTTGGAACATATTACTAATTAATTAATTAATAGATAGATATGTTAAATAAATACCCATTAATAATATCTCGAAGGCGTTCAGCCGAACTTCAAACGCCAAATTGTCATATACCGCATAGCTAATAATTTTTATTTTATTGTTACATTTATATCTTTTACGACAATCAAAATTCTAATTTAGAATCCGACTTAAGATCTTTTTTGCTCTCCCATCAGTTAGATGCAACTCTTTATTCCAGTATGGACAGAACAGCAATAACTCGATAAGTATCGATAAAATTTTAATACGTTTTTAAATAAAAAATAACTACCCGCAATATCATAATCTGATTCTTCCATATCGACATTCTCGAATCTTATCGAAAGTAATTGATTCGGTTTCATTTTAATTGCTTCGCAAGATAGTTACGTGATCGATAATGGAATTTTATTGAGATCAGTCTGTGAGATACTGCAGAAGGGATATTTTGATCTTTTTTGTGAAGGACGTTCTAAAGAAATGCTACAGTTTTATTTTAAACTTTTTAACTTCCTGTAGGATAAGTTATAGTCATCGCAAAAAAATTAAAAATGAAAGTGAAGTGAAGAAAAAAACTAAATACTCCACTAGTAAACTCTAAAATAATGGCACACCACGAAATATTTAAAACACAATGAATTAAAACTTTGTTGTATTCGATGCCAATATTTTTGGCTGTTTTGATTCATGTCCATATGGAGTAAAAATAACCAGGTGACGAATTTAAAAAAAAAAACTGGCAAAAAAACATAATTTTATAGTTGGCTGGGAGATTTAGTGAACATAGTCATATAGTTTTTTGTTCGACATGTGGTTATGAAATTTGTTTTGTTTTCATGCTCAAAATCAATTTGGAGCTTTGTGTCTTAGCCCCTCCCCCCCTTACTCTTATCGAATTTATAAAAATTCAAGCTGTGTATATTCCCAAAATTCTCATAAAGTTTATTTCAAAATTGTTCATGGTCTTACCAATATAACTTATTCAATAATTAAATTGAGATTGTTGAACTTTAAAATTTTAATTCGTCTAATATATTTAAAAAATATTTTATACTTAAAGAAAAATAAATTTTCTCAAGCTACAAATGCATATGCAAGTAGTTCCAAATAAATGATTAGTTTTGTATGTCAAGATTCAAATTTGCTAATAGTTTTGTATATCAAGAATATTTATATTAAGATCATTTGTCAGAGCCTCTGTCTTACCTGAAATTACAATTAATTTTTTTATTTTGATATCATTTCTTGCAAGGTCTCTTAATACATGTGGTGACTGGCGATTGTTTGTAAATTATTTTTACGAAAGATTAAATATAGCATTAATCAAACCCTCAGTAAAACGTTTTTTAATTATCTCACTTTGCATGCATGATATGAAAAGAATAATTCATTCTGAAAGGTCGAGGAATATTAATAAAAATTTTAGTTATTATACAAATTATTACTTATATCTAAATGAATAAATGTCATGTCATTTTGATATGTTTCGTAACTCAGAACTTGGAAGGATTTCAAAAGAGTAATAAATTGAAAATGAATTTAAATACATAAGTGGGACAGTGGTCGCTTTGAAATTAATATTGCTATTTATTCATGACTGAATCTATTTCTGAAGTGTTTTAATTATTCAATAGTATCTCAAGAATTAATTTTATTCAAATTATTTTTTATCATCATGTGGAATGCGTACATCATCTACACTGTTCATTCTACCTGTGTCGTTTTTACACAGTACTCTTAACCATTTTGCTAGGTTTCTGCAAAATTAATTTAAATTTTCTATGAATGAAAAAGAAATGAATTTGATTTTTAATAAATATTCTTTGTATAATACTTTTTGTATATAAATCTCAATTCCGTCCTCAAAACGTGTTCCTTATTGCACACGTCGTGACAACTTCAATTCTGCCTCCCACAATGCACCAAATCGGCTTTTCTTATAATACCTATATGACACCAAACTTTTTAATTCCCAAATGTGCAAAAAACGAACCAAACAAAAACTAAAAATCTCAACATTCAATAAAAACAAAAAATAAAATGATAAAAATCCTCGATGTACCGATATGTTCTTAACAATGAAGATGTTCTTAACGCGCATCTTGTTGACTGCAATTCGATAACTCAATTATGTACAAAGAGAAATGCGCATTCGATTATGCAAATTCGAATCGAGAAATCGACATTGACTTATAATCGATTCAAATTGGATCGATCGAGACGCTCCGAGATCGTATCGATATTGTTTTTAATTAGAAGTTACATCGTTTATGCATGTTTTAACTGAGATATCAGATATAACATTTTTCTCAGTTTGGAAATTCTTAAAACGCTTATATATAAAAAAATATTTATATTTTAGTAGATGATATCAGATTTAGAGATTATCTAAACTTTGCGAGATTCCTATCCATCTATCTATCATATCCAGTTAGCTGAGAGAAAACTAAATTCAATTGTAATTTGAACATTTGCAGAAATACTGAAAATTGCCCTTAAAAACGTCATAATAATAATAGTAATAAAAGGGCTACAACTTACTTTTGACTCTTTAAAACTAATGCAATCTACACATCATGTTTATGTTGGGGGCGCTGACCTACATTAGAAAAAAAGACAATTATGGAAACTTGTTCGCGGAAACATACTTTATCTTTCTCACTTTAGACACTTTCTCAAAATCAATATAGTTCAGCTGTTATGACTACTGTCATTACTATAACCTGGCACAACCGTACCCAGTCTCACCCGTTCATAAAAGTAGGATTAATTAGTTAAATAGTGGTGCATGGCATCGTGCCTTAAAGCAAATTGCTTGAACCAAAATTAAATATTCGAGAAAAAAAATTAATAAACAATAAATATTGATCAATGATTAATGGCAATTGTTCAACATATTTTTAATATAATTACGATATATTTATTTGTTCATTTAATATACAGTGACGATCTTATCGCTCAAAACACTTGAAAATGTTTACATTAAGAAGAGATGCGGAATGAGTCCATCTGAGGATATATTTCTTACGATTGTAATAACGCATATGAAATATATACATTTTTAAACTAAATTGTAAATTTAAAATTTATATTTGATGTATAACACTTTATATATTTTTGAAAATTTTGAAAAAAAAATCTGAAAATTTTGAAATTAGTTTGAACCGTATAAGTAAATTTGAAAAATTATAAATCTTGGTACTGAACTCAAAATTTAATAAAAATAGTGCTCGTGATCAAAATCTCTATAAAATATCTGACAATTGGATGTGAATATGTCTTATGATCATTTTAGACCGCCAAATATTACTTGTTTTACATTTGTCTCTGTATCTCCGAATCTGCTGGACTTGCCTTCCCAAAATTTTAAATCAATTTCAATGTAAACCAATATCAAGTGTAAAATATCCAAATATCATATATCGTTAACTCTTAATAATTATGCAAAACCAAATTAAACCATTCTCCAACCATTAACGACGAACTCTTTCTCAAATATCTCACATCCAGTCGTAAAGTGTCGAATGACAACAAAACCGGCGGCTTTTGGAAAAACATTAACTTGAATTTCAAAAAGATTGCCTTCGAAAATCATTAATAATCATTAAATTAACGAGATCAGTCCGGATAAAATCTTTTCTGTAACACGAAGCCGAATGTTAACAACCGGCCGACTAACCTGGTGCAGAAGTAAATGATACTCGAGGATCTATTCGAGGACATCATTAGCAGAAACATTAATTTTTCTTATTTTGCAAAACAAGTTGAATTTCAAAAACGTGTGTTAACAAGGCGGTAAATAAGGAATGAAAAATAAAGAAAATTGATCGTGACAAAACAAGCAGAAGAATAAAATGAATTTAAGAAAATTGTCACAAGACAAAAAAAGATATTACATAGGGTTATGACATTGTAGTTTAATATTAAAAAGTTAATTTATAAAACATCTTATTTTATATGAAATATAAAGTAATCTTAATTCGGAGCCTTAAGGCAACTGAAACTTCTCGTACCGTAGCGAAATATTCGAGGAATATTATATGTTTTCAAATAGATTATTATAAATAAATACTGTAACTTTGTCTAATATTTATAAGAATTATATTAACTGAATTACAAAGTTAAAATTATTCATTTAAAGTATATAAATGAGCTTTAGAACTTTATCCTGAATTAAAATTAAAATTCTGAATTATTTTCGATATACAAAAAAAAATTTTTTTTGAAAATAAAATTAAAATAAAAAAAAAATCCAAAAACATTTTTTGTTAACACAAACAGAAAGTGTGTAACTCTGTATCTTCGAAATGGCTAGACCTGCCTTTGCCTCTCCCAATCATTGAAAATTGAATGTTTTTTGGAGCAATCAAATTGGATACTCTGTTCTCTCAAGAACTTGATTTACATTTTCTGCACTCTTTGCTCCGTATCTCCGAAACGGCTGGACCTGCCTCTGCTAAAAACTAATCAGCTCTTTTCCCTATCAATAGGAATCGAATGTTTTTTGAACCAATTAAATCGGTTGATCCGTGTGCCCGAAAACGTGGACGAAAAATTGCGGACAAAACACACACACACACATTTATTTTATCTAAGGTATGCCAAAATATTCTAAAACCTCTGAAACGTTAAAATATGCAAACATTTTCATTTTTGATTTTCTGCCTATTACTATAACTTACCTCACTGAAAAGTATATAAATTCTAGGAATCAAATTACATAATGTTTAAATCAATTGGCTTGATCTCCAGTGTAATTAAATATCTTATTATCTTACAGTAATAAAAAAATTATTACCTATAAAATATGAAATCTAAATTTCAAAATTGGAAAATAATTTCAAAGAATTCGAGTTGTTAAGAGGTGATACCTCTCTAAAACATGGGCCCAAATCAAGCCCATACAACTTTTGTACTCGGATAATTCTTTCGCGTGTACGGAACCTAGTAATTACAAACTCATTCACAAAAATACTTTGCCGACAACAATATTATAGTCCAAAAATAACATCATTCTTTTTTAACAAAAGAACATTACATGTTACTTGTAATCGCGCAACGTTTCAACAAGCTCAAAGAACTAAAAATGCTCTGTCAAAAACGACTCTTGGTGATGTTCCCAACATTTGTATTGGCCCATGATATTCAGCCCGCAAATCAAAACCGTTGGAACAAACATATTGGATCAGAGTTTTTCGCTCAGTGTTTTCGGTTTGCCAAAAAAGTCAATTTTTTTCACTAACGAGGCGATAAACGCAAGGAGCAGACGTTTGGGAACGCCCAAAATATTTTTTTTATTCTTAGATTTTTTTTCATTTTTGTTGGTTCGTGCAATCCTGTGGTCGATATTATCATTAACACCTTGCCATTGCTATTATTGCAATCGGTAAGACCAATTAAGAAAAAATCGATTGTACGAGAATATACCTATGTTTCATTGCAGGTAACACATCGATGAAAAACCAGAGGCGTACAAAAATACAAAAGAATATTCTAACTTGTCCAACGTCGTACAAAACACATATTAAAAACAAAATTAAATTTTGGAATAAAAACATAGAATATTATATTAAATTGATTCTGAACTAGTCATGACTCAGTATTAAAAATGTACATCCATATGCTCCAAATCCAATCAACCAACCCAGCTCAGCCAGCTTGATATGAAGCAGTAGAATTTTACTTGAAATTATGAATTTCAAACATGATAAAAAATATAGTAGGTAAACATAGCTTTTCGCAAAATGTTGACCTCCATAATTGAATAGAAATCAGAAAAGGAGCAGTAATGATATTTTTATGTGATGGACATACGCTCGGACAAAATACTTAATAATAAAAGTTTCCATTTTCTGCAAATCCATTAAAACACACCTTGCAAACAAAACACTATATTTACCTCAATTCCCAAACTTTCAATTATCTCAAATAGACTCTGTTTAAATTACTATATATCCACTCCACCAGTTTGACCCCAAAATTCGTGCGGTTTGCACAAATATTTGATTACTATGAATTAGGTGCGTAAAAATGGGAATATAATTCAAAAATAATGGCATCAGTGACACTAATAAATTACACAGAAAATAAATGGCAAATCAAAGATAGCGGTCAAGCTGCCTTTGGAAATTATACAGGTAAATTTTTGGGACCTTTAAATATGTACCTATGAATTTGGCTATTTAAAAAAATAATGAATTGTTCTTGCGGATTACCTCAATTGCGGTGAGAAATAATTTGTACCTATAGGTGAATAATGGAAAAATTTCTTGTTAAGTTAAAAATGAATTAATCCAGGTTGCAAATAATAGAGGACTAATTGTAAGTTTAGTTAAGAGTGCCGTCTATACGATACGATAGATATTTGTTCGTGCAGAATTATTAAAGTTTTTCTGAAAAAGCGAATAAAGTTTGCACAAAAGAACTGATATATATATATATATATATATATATATATATATATATATATATATCGAGGCACGCTTGTACAATAACAAGGCCCTAATAAAACCAATGTTAGATATGTGTACAACATTACAATGCCCTTTGGGTTCACTAAAGCTCATTACAACTAAAGTTCAAATAGTGCCCTAAAGTACAGAACCGATTTAAAGCTTTAACTAAATTATATAAAAAAATAGTTATGCTAATAAAATAATATGTTATTATTATTATTATTAATTTATTTAGTAACTAACACTAACTGAGGAAAAAAAGTCTTTAAATCATATCACTGAGCACTGGTGATTTCAATTATTGATCATCAATGATAATAATAACCAAAATTATTAATTTCTAGTAAATCTTTTTTGCTACTTTTACGGTTATTTTTTTAAATCTTGATTTTGCTAATGTTTTATTCAATTTCAAACATTATTTTCGATATTTTTATAACTATTAAGTAAATATCAGGAATTGTTAATTGATATCTGAATTGAGATCAGATGGAATGTATGCCAAATTCTTGAAGACAGTATATCTAATAAAGAAAGTTTTTTTTTAAAATCATTATCTTTCAAATTTATATAATTAAAATATTAGAAAATTATAAATATTAACAATGGAAATTAATTAACTAAAAATATTCTTCTTTTTTATTTAATTTAGGGTGCTGAAAATCTTAGTACAAGAAATATATTAATCAATAATACATATATATCCTATACTAGGTACTTGATTCTACAGAAACAAACAACTTCAGGATAATAATATAACATTATATATTATTTTTTTAGTTGCCCATTTCGATTCTGAAAATCTGTATCCATTTACAATGCATACAATTTACAGTTTAGCATGTAATTGAATATACTGTTTTACAACACTATTCATTATCATTCATTGTATTTAAACTTTTATTTTGACTCATAAAGCAGTATATATAACACGTGGAAAATAAATACGATTGTTTGGATTTACAAAATAATGAACATTTCCTGATCGAACAAATAACCAAATGTACAGTTATTTATTGGAAATATACAGACTTGCAAGTAGAATTAGGGCGCCATGAGCCCTGTACCGTTATTTTGATAAAGTATGCTAAGTTATCCTGATTATGACAAATCGAAACGTCAAAACGTCAATATATATTTAGACACATTATATATATATATATATTAATTTGAATATTGAGATAAAGGTAAACGACCAGATAAAGGTAAAGAACCAGGTAAAGGTAAAGGACCAGGTAAAAGTAAAGGACCATGTATAGGTAAAGGACCAGTTAAAGGTATAGAAACAGGTAAAGGTGATGAAAAATTAAAGGTAATGTACCAAGTAATGGTAAAGGACCAGGTAAAGGTAAAGGACCAGGTGAAGGCGAAAGACCAGGTAAAGGTAAAGGACCAGAAAAAAGACCTGGTAAAGGTAAAGAACCAGGTAACAGAAAAGATCAGGTGAAGGTAAAGGATCAGGTAAAGGTGAAAGAACAGGTAAAGGTAAAAGGTTTAAGTAAAGCAGCAGGTAAACGTCAAAGACTAAGTAAAGGTAAAGGACCAGGTAAAAGTAAAGAGTCACATAAAGGTTAAAGACCAGGTAATTCCAAAGTTCCAAGATGGCTCTGTGATATCTTGAAGTACATTTACATATATGTTTATAAACGGTTATGAAATTGGCCATAATATGTGTAATATTTGTGAGTTAGAGTGTAGTGATTTTATGTATATCGTTCATTAATAGATTCATGTGTGGCAATATATTGAAGCAAATATTGTGGTATTAGTAATAGTTAGAAAATACTCTTCAAATAGACCCCATTTTAATATTTTTATACTGACCGAAAATGATAAAGGCACCAGTTACCCTTATATTTTATATAACTGACCCAAATAAATTTAAATTTTTAAGTCAAAAATAAATGTCTAGCCCTTCCACTATTCCTTATACAATCTCAAGTTTCCAGAAAAAGCCGTCGGTCAGCCCAAGAAGTTATAAAACGAATAAATCGGTCAATAATCCTTTGTTTTACTTTTAGAAGTGTTAATGTCCTACCATCTACGGATGATATACAACTAATATATGCTTCCACGCATAAAAACTATTCTTTTTTCAGAGCCATAAATTATTCGTGAACTAGAATCATGTTTAGTCTATAAAACCTTGTAATAAACGTTCCTTAATTGGTTTTCCGATTGTGGGCATCTTCTAATCAAAGATAGAATAGTAGCGTCTTGATTTTTATATTTTTTTCAAGATTGGAAGATTTTATTATTCTGTGGTTTTGGCTGATATAGATTTGATTTCTATACGACTGGAGTTTATTGGTATACAATGGGTTTAATGGGGTATGTATTTTGATAATTGGTCATAACCAATTTCGTGCGTAAAACCCATACTGTTCTTCAAATCATGCATTTTGGTCAAAAAGTGGTTTGGAATGAAATACATATACAATAGATTTTCTATATTTTATTGAGACCATAAAACCTCTAGAGATTTCTAACTAAAACTACAATATTATTTTCCAAACTATATTTAAATTTTATAATACGTATATTGAATATAAAACCTCTAGCGATTTATAACCATTTACTCCATTCTTCAAATATTTTAAATATTGGTTTAAAATTACATATTGCATTCACTGTGAGTTTATATTTATCATAAATTAAATATTTAATGATGATGAATTAAATTTATTTTTTCATTTATCTAAATTACCATACAACAATTTGAACTTTTCATGGTTTCTAAAAGAGCCAATTAAAAAAACGACTATCTATATTATAATTTGCTGTTATTAAAATATAAATAATAATTTTATAATTGATAAAAAGAAAATTATTACTACAATTAAAAATTCTTTATCAAAAAATACAAAATCAAATAAGCCTTGTTATTGATGTGGCTTGCTTTGCACTTAATTATTCTTTATGGATAAACGATTTTTTTTAAATATAACGGAAGGATACAAATTCTTCCGTAATAAGTTTCATTGAAATAGCGCTACCCATATCTATTAATTAGATAAATATCTTAAAAACTTTAAAAAATCGGACCGTAAAAGCCCTTAATTATACAACACCACCATACGTATATACGTATATATATATATATATATATATATATATATATATATAAAGGTTCTTTTCCAGAAATAATAATTAAAACATGCAGTAATTATGGCCATCAATGTAATAAGCGGATATCAAAATATGAAATTTAATGGAGTACAAAAATGTGAAACTCATCTATTTTATATTTCAGAAAGAGGTTTTTAAATCCTAAGGGACGATACTATTATAAGAAAAATATATATATTTTAATTTATAATATAACTTTATAAAATATTTAACTTTTCATTAACAAATATGATATAGATTTGACATACTAAACGAACCAGACATCTAGAATAGATAAAATAAAATAATTATTTTTGTATACAGAATTTTTGGTGAAATTTGGCTTAAGTTGAAGTAGTTATTGAATTCTTGCAAATTATGATTATTTATCAAATTAAATATTTTATCACTTTGAATATAATTTCTATGAGCAATCAGTAAAACCAAATGTTATGAGTAGAATTGTTTATGTAATTATTACTTAGATTTATTATTTATATTTATATTTGTGAATGAAATTTAAGAGAAGTATCAATAAAAATTTACATTTACAAATTTACAAGGTGCGCTAAAAGCTCCATGTATAACTTTCACTATTATCTATTTATATGCATCTGTATATTAGTCATTATTATTCTCTTCAATACTAAAAAAGCCACATAATCATCTAAAAACAAAAGTACCAATTTGGAACGTGCAAAAAATATAAGTCGAAGGTGCCAATTACCGCTAATCCAATTAGAAGAGAGAAATATTTATTGGCGATATATGTTCCGAAGGTGATATTTCATAATGAAAATATGGCTTTGCATGCAGGTGATCACCTCAACAAATGTATCAATAGGTGCGAAAAAATAAATTTAAAAATTAGAATTTCAACACGTTAAAATTAAAGATATGATGTAATTACATAATTATATGTTTGCATTCCTAAAAGTATAAACTTCATACGTAATTGGGCTAAAAATTTGACAAAAATGCTTTTTGTAGTTAAAATAAAACTTATCAAGATATGTATCACTTTGTAATCAATTTAAATCGGTTTTCATGCAAATGATATTGATATATTTTTTAACAAACTAGTTGGTATTGGTATTTTGCCTTGAGGCAAGTTACATGAACTTTCCGATATGTGTGAATAATCGACTTAATCAATAAAAACTAAATTAATTTATGAGTGATTAAAAGTATTCCGAGTGGATTTATTACACATAATTGAAAAGGAACAAACATGTTAATCTAGGTATTTTCTAAAAGCAAATTTTCAAAAATCAACAATTTTTATAATTGAACCAGTTTCCGTAGGACTTTAATGGTTTAGTATGTTCTTTAAGATCCAGTACTCTTTTGTTTTACCAAGTAAATCGTGTAATTTTAATTTTAACAAACGTCAAAAAAACTACTAATTTTCTTAAACTTTGATTAATTATTAAAATTGAACCACTTGTCGTAAGGCATTAATTTTTCAGTAGGTTCTATAAGACCATGATATATATCGCCAAAGAAAATTCCATAAAAATCGGCTCAAATTTAGTTAATTAAATTTTACGATAATAAAACAAATTAATTTCTGATCAATCGCACATATAAAATATCAATATAATATAATAAATATTAAATCAAGCTTTTGTCAAAAGTATCTGAAGCAATTTTTTTTACTATTCTCCAGTAAAATGATCCATCGATGTTTGCACGTTCATAAATGGGTTCGTCCAAGGCAATTTTTTCCTTGACGAACCAGTTATGATTTTCATAACTTAATTTTTATAATTGTGAAAGAACGAGAGGAGTAGTAGTAAATCATATTTAAATAATATTTGCGCTGATACTCTAATGCGAATTTAATCACTTAATTCATATATTCATTCATTCTAACCGCAGTAAACAGTATGTGCTGTTAATTATGTAATTGCGATTTCGTGCTATCGGGAAATTAGTCTGAAAAAAACACTTTTGTTATTATTTCTACATATGTCTATTTCTTGGATGGGTTTACCAGATACGCATCGGATATGAATCATATATTTTATATCATCAATTTATACTACAGATAAAAATAATTAAAAAAAATTAAATAAAAATTAGAAATATCAAGGGTGTACATAGTTATAGATTTTTGAGGATTAAGGGACCAAAATAGACCAATGTTATATCAAGGCTATGTTATGTAGCAGTTTTCATATAAAGTGGCACTAAAACTTCCAAATTTCTATGTGGCTCTGTGCATTCAGATGTTTTAGATAGAAAACCAAATCTAGAAAATGCATAAATGTCAAGAAAACTGTGTTATCATAACTGGATTTTTGAGATATGGCTTGATAACATACGAGTGAAGCTGCATTTTATGTGTGAAACGCCTGATGGCACAGCAAATACATAAGTATTTTGAGAGTATTTAGTATGATTTTGTATGAAAACTGGATCGTAACATAACTTTGACAAAACTTTAGTCTATTTTACGTCAGAATCGTGAATTTAATTTCTGTTCTAAATTTAATAAAAATTTCTTAAACTCTCAACTTAAAATAGCTATAATCACCAAGATGGTTAAGAATGACTTTTATTGTCAGAAATATGTAACACAACACAACATAATTATTTAGGCAAAGTTTATAAATTTTTTTATAATAATATATAATAAAACATATTTTTTAAAATAAAATTAACAAGAAACTTTTGTGAAATCTTTATGCTTTTTTTATTGAATTTTATTTTTATTTTTCTTTCGCATTTTGTATTAGTTAAATTAGAATTTTCTTTCAAAAAAGCACACAACCACTAATTAACATAATTAACTATTAATGTTCAATTTAGAGCAAAATAACAAACAAAATGATCTATTTGTACACAAGTTACAGTTATTATTAAAAAAAATCAAACAAAGAAACTTTTCAGCGGACCCAAAATCATTACTTTATTGTTCTTTTTAAAATGAGCCTAAAAGTTCACCTTTATTAGCTGTTTCAATAATTAAGAGAAAAGATATACCGTTATTTTTGCGATAGCACTTATATGCTAATTATTTAACTTACCCAATTTGAATTTAAGCACATATTGATAAATAATATCACACGTTTTTATAACTTCATTTATTACATCTTGTTATTTTAGAATAATAATATAAGAAAAGGAAGAGAGTTTTAGGATTTCATATAAATGCTTTTTGTATCACAATTAGTTTAAGATATGTACTCTCTGATTTTTTACTAGAATAATGATTATTTGTTATAGTTTATTTTCGTTAATCAAGACTTTAATGTCTTATTTAATTAAAATAATTAATGATAAAAATTAAACAATTCAGGTTGTGGTAGAAAATTATATATTTTTAATGTAAGCAATATAGTAGATTTTGTTATAGTTTATTTTTGCTAATCAAGACTTTAATGTCTTATTTAATTAAAATAATTAATGATAAAAATTAAACAATTCAGATTGTCGTGGAAAATTATATATTTTTAATGTAAGCAATATCTACGATCTACTGTGTGTAAATAAATTACAATTATTTATCATTTTATCTTATTCTATGTAATTAAGTGATATTGATACATTATGTATTATGTAATTTTGTGTTATTAGGTGTATTATATATTATATTATATATTGGAATTTATATGTATAATAATTGTATTTTTAAGTCGTCTGGGAACTAATCTGTGGGCTAATTAATTTCAGTGTACTGATGTTTTTTAAGTTATTTGTGCCGATTTTTCGGTCAAATATATAGTAATGTATTTGGAGGAGTATAATTTAATTTTCTTCCTGGCCCATACTTTATTCGTGGACTTTTAATAAAATACTTTTAATATAATTTCCGTATAGTCGATTCATTAGGCAGAAATAGCGTGTTGATTTTTAACCAGTCCAGGTGGTTTCTCCCTCTCAACACAATAATATAATACCCCATGGCGCTAAATTTTGTTTTGTTTTTTCGCCTTCTGCCTTACTGCGTTTTTATTAAATCAAAATATCCGACTAATGGCCAAAAGTTAATAATACAATCTAGTGTGAGCGCCGAGAATACATTCGGTAAAATATTTATTTGAAAATCGCAATTTATAAGTAAGTAAAGTGTAACGATTTCACTTCGGAATCTTCTTAAAACAAAATTTATTAAAACAAAAATATTCTTTTGGGAAGTTTTAACTGTGGCAATTTATAATTTGCTTCGAATTTTAATATATAAATAATTTTTTCGCTTTTGTCAAAGAAAAACTGCAATATGTACAGAATTTTCTCTTTGTTCACTTCCATTTTGAACACCATATAACAAAATACCAAACAAAAAACAGCAAAAAAATTTTTTTTACTACAAAATGTCACCTTTCCAATGAGCATAAATCTGAAAATGTTACGAGTTAATTACGAGAAAACTATCAGTACAGCCATCTAAGCAATGTAAAAGTAATATTTTTAATAGAAGCATAAATTTTTACACAAGCTCTGTTTCTATTAATCTTATGATGAAATGCAAAAATTAAAACGAATGGTTTAATTTCGGTGTCTAGTTTGATGATGAATATCACTGTAATTAATAACGAAATAAGTTCTCTTCGAATCGGCCGAAAAGCTGCTAATGATATCATCAGAAATTTGCTTCCTGGGCTTTACGCATTTTTTTGCCTATTTTGGTTATAAATTCGCGGGCGTGGTTGTTTTTAAAAGGCAATTATATAAAAAGGCGCAGTAATATAAATAAAACATATTTTAAAAAATACACACACACACACACACACATATATATATATATATATATATATATATTATTAGGGTTTATACAAAAACCGACATTTCAGAAAACCGGTTTTCGAGTTTCAATTTTACCAAAAAACCGGTTTTAACCGGTTTTCGAATTTTATATGAAAAATAAATTTTTGCTCGAATATTCTGTAATTTATCCGCAAATTTAGTGTAATTTAGTATAGTATTTGACTGAATTTATTTATTGTTCAATTTTATAGATAGTAAACAAAATTATTTTAATTTTAATTAGTAGAACTAAAAAATAATAGTTTATCTTGATTAAATAACTTTGAAAATAATTATTCGTCATTCATGCATCATTTTCACATATAAGAATGAAAATATTTTTATGATAGTGAAAGGAAAGTTTTCGAATAAATAAAAATAATACATTTTTACATAAAAAAAATTCATTAAATAAAAAAAAATAAAAATATATTAGATACATGTTCATACATACTTTTTAATATAAATTTTAATTTTAAAAACAATTAAGCTAAACTTTTATTTCTGTTCCGAGCAATTTTAATTAAATAATTTTAAACATTCTAATTGTTTTTTGTTTAATAAAATATGATTTACGTGTCCTTTGTTTACTCACAAAATTTCCTGAAATAGAAAATACTCGAGACCAAATTATGCTTAATTGTTTTTAAAGCCTGATATAATAATTCTAAGTTTTTTGTTCTTTAATTTGTGCCTTCTATAGTTTAAAACTCTTTTTTTAAGTTTGAGGAGAGGAAGTTACTTCTTCAAGAAGAAGTCACACTGATTTAAATTAATATATACACTGGTATAAAAATCTAAATTATTATATACAAAACATTTCTGGGAACCATTGCAGACTGATAAGATATCAAATGCTATTTAAAAGATATGATTTCAAGAAACAAAACGCTTTCATGTATCTTTTATATTTGGCTAATTTGTCATTTTTTCATTTATACAGTGAAAACCGACTTTTTTCACTAAAAAACCGGTTTTCGAATTCCATAATTTTCGCCAAAAAACCGGTTTTTAAAACCGGTTTTTGAAAACCGACAAACCCTAATATATATATATATATATAAATATATATGGCATTTCATGTATATATTGTACATATCGTATGTGGTGGTCCATAGAACTAACACATGTAGTAAAATGTTAAGTAATTTGTTAACTTGACAAAATTCACAAAAAACTCATATTTCCACTACATCCAAAATATATCAAAATTGTTAATCTAGTAAACTTCAACTTTGTCATTTATTTGAATTCAACTACATATATAAAAAAATCACTTCAATTTATATAAAATTATACAGAAAATATATAATACTTATTTTATTTAAAAACATAGTAAAATATTTAGTTACAAATTTTGTAAATAAAATAATTATGCAATTGGTTACAAGACTGATCTATTCATTTCTAATTTATATTTATGCTCAGATTTATAAGTAAGTTCTTTATTTATATGATCTATTATTTTGTTTAAATTAGTTTTATTATTATGTGAGTGTAAAGTTTAGCCGATTGGTAATTTGTTTAATTATGTAGTAAAACATAAACAATAAACATTTAAAAAAATTGTTATATATGCACATAATAGCTAATCAATTACAAACAATTAGTGATTAGCGTTTATATACAGACAACAAAATTAAAATATTTTAGAGTGATGTTTTACTAATTTTGCTTCCACGAATTGAATAATAATTTAAATTATGCAATTATACTTTTTTTTTAAAAAAAAGTGTTTTTGCTAAGGTAGGATAAATGCTAGGACTGTATTTAGCCTATTGACAAGATGCAACAATGTGAAAATTAATGTAAAATAATATAAATGTGACAAAAGTACATTTTTCAATAAGGAAAGGCTTATTGAGATAAAAGGTAAAATCAAATTTTACAATAATATTAATTCATCATAATGACATCCGAATGAATCCTCATTGCCAATGCAAATTAATTAAATTCTAAGGATTATGTAAAAAGGTAAAATTTATTCTCAGTCAATGTTACTATTAAATTAATTTTAATCCGAAATAATTAAAAATACTACAAAATCAGTCGAAGAAATATTGAATAATTTTGTACCTGCTTCTACATGATTCTTAAATTTTGAAATCAATTTAAATTTTACTGTATAATTTAATAATTTTGTCATTTATATTGAAATATCCAAGGTGCAAATCAGTCTTTATAAAGAGCATTATCTTGTCTATAGTCAGACATATTGTCCGGTGTAAGATTTTATCTGAAACAAAGGCCAAGTAATATGTTTTTAATTAAATCCATTACTATCTAAAATTAAATAGAATGAGTACAGTTATTTTTTAAAAATTGTGGACAAAAGTATGAATTTTCAAGGAGCTGATGCAGAGTAAGCACATCATAACACAAAAACCCCATTTCTTATTCTAAGATTGTTCCGATTTAAAAATAATAACACAAATACATTGATTATAGGCTACGCACCATATAAACCCTTTACTTAGGTATAATCCAAATCAATTACATAACATAATAAAATATTTTCTGAAGATTTTACCCCACCATTTAACAATTAATCAGCCCCATTTTTATTTAATAGAGTATTACCATTATCACATTAACGAGTACCAGCTGATTCTATCTAAAATAATTATGTTTATAGGCTCTTAACACTTAACACTTTGTAATGGCACCTAATTTGTAAGCGCCCTGAATCTTATTAAAAGAAAAACTTACTTAATCGTTTGGCCAGGAGCGATACTTAGAATACAAAAGGGAATGCATAGCATTTCATTACTTATAATTGGACTTTAACTGAATGCAGTGTTAAAATTTGAATCACAATTCACATAATTACCTGTTAGGTGTTGAGAAATGTGAGAACAGGACGAGATGTTGAGGTACATCGATGGACGTGTTTAAGGTTTAATCGTTAAGAAGAAGAATCTGATTTTAGAAGAAATAAAATGATAAGCCTATCAGAATAAAACCATAATAAATCTATAAAAAATGAAATATTAAGGATGTTGTACATCCATTTTTGATTTGAACAAATGACTTTGTGAGTATGGTTTGGTATAGATCAACTATGATTTAAGAATCATATTAAAATTTTATATTTTTTATAAATTCATATATAATCACAAAATATTCAGGATAAGAATAAACTTAATAAAATTCATTGCCAATAAACCATTTGCCAATTTTACCATTTATTATAAAAGTAAAATAATTTAAGTAAAAATACTACCTAGGAGAACCTCAAGTTTACTCTTCTAGGGTTTTGATGAAACGTTGCATGTCGATAGAGTTAATAGTCAAACCGAACACATTAAAATATTAGGTTTAAATATAAAAATTAATTTAAATTTGAAAACGCGGCCAAGTAATATTAGTAATTCTTAAGGTAATATTACTAGTCTCTCCTCGGGTACAGACAAAACCTAAAAAATCAATTGCTATTTTTCAAATGGAGTTTTAGTATGTCTAGTCATATTATAACAAGTTATGAAATAAGTGTGATGTATATAAATGCATGTCAAATACAGTGTGTCAATTTGTAAATATAACATTAAAAAAATTTATTCATTATTCTTGTTAATAAAACTCAAATCTATTAGATTCATGAGCAATTTTTTGTTAGTTTTTAAACCTAGCTGCAATATATTAAAATAATAAAAAAATTAATAAAAAAATTATTAAATTATTATTATTCAAATAATAAAATTAAAATAAATTTATTAACAAATTGTAAGAAAGTTGCAATAATTTGGTAATTTGGTTAGGTATATGTTCATAAAAATTTAAACCTAAAATATAATTAATAAATTGCTAGATTCTTTTAGAAAGGATGAATAATAAAATCGCATTTTCATCATAAATAGCTTTGAGCTATTGTATGATTGTATTTAGCTGTATATTGTTTTGAGATTATTGATTTCAAAATTGGGTCTAATTATGTTGTATGTATTTTGGTTCCAAATTGAATTTTCAATGTGTGTATTTTGCGAAACAATCAAGTTCTTGAACAAAATTCATGAATTTGTATTCCAAGTTTTACCAAGTGACAATTACTGAGTCCACAATAAATTATTACAAACTAAATTCTATCAGAAACAATTTTTATGAAGGGTCAATAAAGCTTTTTTTATTAAATATATATATATATATATATATATTCTTATTTAGAAACGCAATATGTATCCTAATACATAATCATAATTCATTTCGTTGAATCAATTATTATTGATGAGTCACAGGATGATAAAAGTTTATTAATAGTTCCAGGTGCGTTTTTCATCGAATATAAAAATAATCGGAAGTGTTCATTAAAGGATTATATATATATATATATATATATATATATATATAATATATACATACATTTTTTAACTTATGAATGTCATATTTTACCTTACTTCATTAAATTATTTCACAATACAAAACAAATTTACTTATTCAAAAAATCATGAGTACAGCCTATAGAAATTCTGACTGTTTTGCAAAAAAAAATGATATCAATTCTTTTCAATCTTATAAAACCGAGAACTTCAATTTAATCAAACATACGACATGTTATTGATCATTTCTATTATTATAAGTTTTTTAGTCTGATCAAAATAAATTATAAATATTATCAAAGTACTGAATAATATGTATTACCATGTATCAATTTCTCATTTCTAAGAATTGAAATCTTATCATCAGATATTTGCTCAATACAAATACTTTTTCTAAGAGAGTCCTATGCGCGAGATCCTTGATCTGAGAATTATTTTATATCAATATAAAGAGCTTTGTTGTAGTTTGTCGTATTTGTACTCTTTATCCTGATAAATGTCGCGACATCACTATAAATATATCTAATCGAGAAAATATATTCAGATAAAATATTATGTATACGAAAATAATTAAATGTGTATTGGAATTTTATGAATGAACCCTGTTATAGAAGCTTATCTTCGTATTATGTAATGCAGGTTAGATGCACACCTACGACGGAAATTGTAACTTTAGATAAATTTTCTGAAGATAAAAATTATATTTTTAGCAACTAACTACGTGTTAACGCGTCATTGCCAACCCTGGTATAATAATTATATTTTATTATCTCCATGCAGGATAGCGACAATAAACCCTCATTCATCCCTTTCATTGTTACGCGTCCTGTCGCAAAATCAGTAATCCATTTTTCCTAGAATTTTTATCACCTGTCCCTGACTACATCATACAATCATCCTTATATTTCCAAGAAATTCGCACTACCTGTATCCAGTTTAAATTCTTCGTATCATGCAATTTATCAACCAATACCTGTTCGGTTGATAAATGTAATAACCACTGATTGGTTCCAAAATTGTAATGGGGTGTCCTTAACTCCACAAAATGGGCCAATCAGAAAAATATATAAAATTATAAAATCTACATAATTTAGTATCAACCTAAATCTCATATAGCTAAGATCAGTCGTAAATTAACACTCAAATCCAAAACATCTAATTCAAACCTCTATCTAATCATCTATAAATCTTAATATTTTAAATACACAATAATCAAACAGTTATTCAACATCTTTTATTTTTATTCAAACGGTCTGATATAGCCAACAACAAAATATATCTGGTCCTTCGGCAAAGTGCAAGTGTTCAATAGAGTTCGGCAGCATCCAGATAGATCACGAACTTCTTAAACACTTTGAACCTATCTCAACAAATACTTATTTGGCCATTTAAACGAATGGTCATTTAATAAACATTTTTGGTCCTTCGAACCGGATCAACCAGTGAAAGTGAAAGAAACAATCTAAACCTAAAACTTAGTGCACAGTGTATTATTTAAATCTTCATCGTCTAGCGTGATATACTGCATCGCATATTAAGTTAAAAACCTTTATCTAAAATCTAAAATCTAAAACTTAGTGCACAGTGTATTATTTAAATCTTCATCTTCTAGCGTGATATACTGCATCGCATATTAAGTTAAAAACCTTTATCTAAAATCTAAAATCTAAAACTTAGTGCACAGTGTATTATTTAAATCTTCATCTTCTAGCGTGATACACTGCATCGCATATTAAGTTAAAAACCTTTATCTAAAATCTAAAATCTAAAACTTAGTGCACAGTGTATTATTTAAATCTTCATCTTCTAGTGTAATACATTGCATCGCATATCAAGTTAAAAACCTTATCTAAAATCTAAAATCTAAAACTCATAGTGCACAGTGTAATTAGTTAAATCATCTTTTAACATAATGCACTGCATCGCATGAATATTAATCTAAAATCTAAAATCTAAAACTTATAGTGCACAGTGTAATTAGTTAAATCATCTTTTAACATAATGCATTGCATCGCATGAATATTAATCTAAAATCTAAAACTTATAGTGCACAGTGAAATTAGTTAAATCATCTTTTAACATAATACATTGCATCGCATGAACATTAATCTGAAATCTAAAACTTATAGTGCACAGTGTAATTAGTTAAATCATCTTTTAACATAATACATTGCATCGCATGAACGTTAATCTAAAATCAAATTTAAACAACGATTATATCAACAACAATTCAAACAATTAAATCAAACTAACATCAACATTAACAATAAATCTCAGTGTAAGTGCCTTGTGTATTATCGTGAAACAACAAGAAGCATAATTATCAAGGACTGCAGCGCATTATCAAGGAAACAACAGCTGAATCCAAATCAGCTTAACATCAAGCGAGGACACGGAATGCCGACAACAAAGGTCAGTCTAATTTAAGCACTCCTTTTTCTTAATCCTTCCTATTCATTATCTTTACCTATCGTTATTTGAATTTTGCGTAGTAGATCTGTGTTAATATGGATTCTTTAGAAAATTTAAATATCAAAAAAGAGTTTATGAAATTTCGTTTGACGCAAATCCATAGCTTTTGTAAAAGAATAAGAGAAAATGAGAGTAGCAAGTTAGATATATCAGAGCTTAAACAAATATTAGAAATACTAAAACCTTCTTTAGATACTTTTCAAGAAATATTAATTCAAATTGCAAATCATTTTGATGACGAAGAGTACATTGACTTTTTGATAGATACAGAATTTTACGATTTCAATGATACTTATACTAAATGCTGTGTAATTTTAATAACAATTATTAAAACATTTAAAACAGATCCTAGCTCAAATAGTAGCCTTGGTGACAAATCATATCAAACAAACAATAATAAATTTGCTGTAATTAATTTACCTCATTTCGACGGTACAGATATTAACTGGTTACAGTTCTATAATTCATTCTATACAATTCATATTGACCCAAATATTAGCAATTCTCAAAATATTCTTACCTAAAATCTTGCTTGAAAGGCGAAGCAGGTAACATAATCGATTCCTTACCTGCTACCGCGGACAACTATATAAATGTTTGGGAATTGCTAAAATCGCGGTACGAAAGTAAAACTATTATAGTAAACAATCATATAAAAACATCAAACAACTATATTTCGATTCCATCTGAATCAATAATTTTCAATGAATCTAATAATAATAAATCTAAAAACGTTGCGCATCTTGAAACTATAAACGTCATTAAATCACATACGGCAAAAAGAGGAATTACCTCGGTACTATTATTAGATTCTAATAATCAAATAACAAAACAATTAACAAATGAGAATATTACTCAATATCCAAAAAGCAATGTTATTAAAAACGTCTTCTGTAATCATAACTTATCAACTAAAGCTAATACGACAGAAGAACTAGTTTTAAATAAACAAATTCTAACAATTAACTTAAATCAAGCTAATTATAACGCTGAACATCTTGAACCTAACAACAACATTGAATCAAATACGGTAATAAGAGACACTACCTCAGCACCATTATTAAAATTCAATAATCAAATAAAACAAGTAACAAATAAGAATCTTACTCAAAATCCAAAAGCGATACTATTAAAAACATCTTCTGTGACGTTGACTTATCAACTAAAGTCAATGCAACAGAAAAACTTATTTTAAATAAACAAAATCTAACTACTAAACATAATCAAGCAAAGTACAACGTAAATTATTCTAATGCTAACTATCAAAATCTTTTAAACAATCAGAATACTTGGCTTAATATCGGCGATAAAACAATTACAACTTTAGCCAAGACAGGGTTTGAATTTAATTCTAAAAATATCACTATAAATCAAACAATTAATAAAAAATCAATCTTAGCTGCAACAGTGCAAATATTCAATCTTATGATATTAAGAGATCGCCATAGCTTTGTCCATAAAAAGTATAAAGCATATACATATTGGTTCGTGTGTTTTGTCACCAAAGCTATCGACATCGAAGTAATATACGATTTGATCGCGGAATCTTTTATATTAGCTTTAAAACAATTTACCGCAAACTCTAGCAAATCTCGCGAATTATTAACACAGATTGAAACAATATTGAATTTTAGACTATTATCTTTACAAGGTTCCAATCCAAATAATTACAATCCTTCAAACCCCTATCATTTCCTAATTGACAAACCACCAACATCAACCCTAAATCCATGCGTGCTTGAAATCTCTGACAACTATCAACAGCTATCAACTTCATCAGAGAACAAGGCAACATCATCAGAAGCGGTTGTGCAAGAAAACGCACAAAAATGCATCAAAACTTATTGTAAGCTAAATTCGGTAGTATGGTACTATTCCTCGATTAAATTCTAAAACCACTACGACCGCGATTAGGCATTATCACAAATCTGCACCCTAAGGACGGCATCATCATTCGAGTGGGTAAAAGCAAAATTAAACAAAGACATTGTAAAATCTAATAACTAACTTTTGTGTGATTACATTGTGAAACAGTGAAAATGATCAATATTAAACATAAAAAACAATTGTGTATTACCGAATAATCAAAAACTATCTGAAACATTAAATAATTATAGTGTGGTGAAGTGTCAATTATCAATAATCATGCGAAACATTTAGGCATTTTAACGACTCTAGTGAAGTGTCAGTACAATCATTTTGAACATTTGGACAATTTTAAAGACTTAGTAAAGTGTCCGTGAATAATCTAACATTATATCCATTATCATTATCATTAATCAATCTATTATCAATATTATCATCACATGTCATGTGTATCTATAAACTTTCAAAACATTAACATTGTTATAAGCAATGGCATAAAACTATGATTAAGCAACGTTAAAAATATTCATAATTAATTCCTCATAATTTTTTAAGTCCGGGGGCATGTTAACGCGTCATTGCCAACCCTGGTATATAATATTATATTTTATTATCTCCATGCAGGATAGCGACAATAAACCCTCATTCATCCCTTTCATTGTTACGCGTCCTGTCGCAAAATCAGTAATCCATTTTTCCTAGAATTTTTATCACCTGTCCCTGACTACATCATACAATCATCCTTATATTTCCAAGAAATTCGCACTACCTGTATCCAGTTTAAATTCTTCGTATCATGCAATTTATCAACCAATACCTGTTCGGTTGATAAATGTAATAACCACTGATTGGTTCCAAAATTGTAATGGGGTGTCCTTAACTCCACAAAATGGGCCAATCAGAAAAATATATAAAAATTATAAAATCTACATAATTTAGTATCAACCTAAATTTCATATAGCTAAGATCAGTCGTAAATTAACACTCAAATCCAAAACATCTAATTCAAACCTCTATCTAATCATCTATAAATCTTAATATTTAAATACACAATAATCAAACAGTTATTCACATCTTTTATTTTTATTCAAACGGTCTGATATAGCCAACAACTAAATATATCTGGTCCTTCGGCAAAGTGCAAGTGTTCAATAGAGTTCGGCAGCATCCAGATAGATCACGAACTTCTTAAACACTTTGAACCTATCTCAACAAATACTTTTTTGGCCATTTAAACCGAATGGTCATTTAC
>NW_020537758.1:42879069-42892176 GCF_003426905.1 Ctenocephalides felis
TTTGTGAAGTATTTCAATAATCACAAATATTTTATTGAAAATGCTTTCACTATCAACTATTCTGGAAGGATTGAACAATATAAAAGTCATACTTTGCCTTTGTACTAATTTTTATTAAAAGATTAATATTAAAAACATTTCTTGATCTTGTATTGATTTGACTTAAAAAATCTTTCACCCTACTCTCTTACAAATACTATAGGAGATTAAGAAGATCAAACCCATTAGATTTAGCATAGTTAATTAAAAATTTAGACTTATAAAATATTTTTTGTATATATTCTACAAACTTAAATTACTATTAATAGGTAGTATTTTACAATAATATTTATTACTTTAGTCACAATAATTATTGAGTGCCTTCTAGGCAGTTGTAATTTGATGAAAAAAACTTCTACTATCTTTTATAAGAGTTCTCGATGTAAAAGATTCATACATTTCCTATTCGATCCCATCATTTCAAATTTAGTTCTTTATCATCTAAAAATTGAGAGTTATGGTTTCGAAGTCACATTACGTCATCTACAATATCTTTAGCAATTTACTTATATTTTATTGTTTTAACAAATAATTTTTCTACAAAATGTGATTGATTCCTACTGTGCTATCTACATCAGATTGATTGATGTTATGATGATCTATGAGACAACAGAGGTGGATTTGGTTTGAAATACTTAATAAAGAGCAAAAATATTTGAGATTAGAGTGGGTCAACATTCTAATACACTATTTACTTGTTAATAATTTATAGGGTAAGGATAGATAGATAGCATTGAAAGTTTGAAATAGAATTTTGTTATAGTTCCGAGGGAGTTTGGAGACGAAGAAAATAATAGCTTTTTTCTTTAATCTACTTTATACATATAATGTGCAATTTGCATATAATATTTAATTAAATTACTATTTTTAAATACATGGTCTTACAAATATACTGGTTACATACTGATCCTCAAATAAAAATAAATCCACTTTGATAGTATAAACTGAACATATTTTTTCTTTTATTATGAAATATTAATAATTATATTTATGGTTAAATTATATTTATTTGTATTATATTATTTGAAAATATTTTAATATACATATCAGTATTTGCTCTCAGATATATTATCACACACTCCTGTACTTGCAAAATTATAATGATGTTGGTATAGATCGGTATAGATTTATTAACTATTTGTATAACTTATTATATAAAAATTTAATTTATATATATATATATATATATTTTTTATATTTCGATCCTGGTTAAAAAATTGCATATGACAGTTTCTACTTGGAGGAATCGAAGCGTTATGAAATTGCTCAACAAACCCATATTGATCGATGTCTGCTTTCATTCAACCGGTTTTGAACGTAAATTATTAATAATTGAGACATCATTTTAATTAGGACAATTTGTATAATTGCTAATTGAATTTTCGAATTGATTCCACCTCTAATCCTGTACCTGGATCTTAACAGATTCACATAATTTTTTACTTGGGATGAAGATATATATGAATAAAACCGATCAATCAGACGACAAATTTCAATTTAAACAAAATATTATTAATTGTATGAAATCTTATCAGATCTCATTTTTTTTGTTTAAAAGACAGGAAGCATATATAAAATCGTTCATGTCAATAAGTAATACTTAATGCTTGTTACACTTGCTACTCATTCTTTTAATATAGCTTTTAGATGATACTGCACCTTGAAATTTTGGTTCCCATATATAATTTTACCAAAAAGTATTGGTAAAGCATATCGGTAAATCATCGGATAAATACTTTGAAAATTCGGCGTAACGGAAATTTTACAAGTGCTGAAGATTTATGATTTAATAACTCATTCAAATATAGCAATAGTGAGGACCCTGGAGGAAATGGTAAGGCTTATGATACAGATTATTGTTTCAAATTTTAGGATAAGGGAAATTGTAGCATTTCTTACTAAATAAATACAGAATAATACTGCTATTTAGTTGTTGTGACCAATTGCAACAAATTCTTAGTTTTTGCTTGGACAACATCTGGCTTCTTTTTGGTTGTTAAAAAGCTCTAATAAGTTGAATACAGTAAAAAATACCTATAAAATTTAATATTTAGATTGCAGAATTTACAAATTTTCTCTAAAAATACGAAGGTTTTTTCAATTTTCATTAAAGATCATAAAAAATACTATTATAATAATTCTGAACTAAATTATTGTCTATCAAGTACTTCCAGACTCTGAACTCTGGACACCAGAGAGATAATCTTTGGATATGTACATCTTTGAATATTTTTTTGAGAGAAATTCTTTTTGATAAACTTTATTTAAAGGGTTAAACAAGATATAATATAATTTCACCATTAGTTTAGAAAAGTTTGAATTGGCATATGAGCATTCAGATAAAATGTTCTAATTGGAAAAGAGGACGAGCATGGTAGGAAACTTCAAGTAGGGTTAAGAGCAATTATCTATTTACGGGCAGATTTTTCGAAAAGCAGTAAAAAAATATCGGTTTAAATATCATTTTGTTAAGTTCTTTAAGAGAATTAATAGTTCTAAATAGACTTCTACAAAATTTCAAACGAGAAAATACACTTGGTGGAGGCTTGATGGAGAACTTGATGGTGATGGTAATACTTGGTATATGAAAATATATATTTCTCTGTAAAATTTCCACCAGCTGTCACTCTATCCCGATTCCATAATTCATTCAAACGAGGTAGTGCATTATGCAATTTTTCAACTTTGTAATATTTACCATTTACAAAGTAGTGCATCCATATCGTAAACTCTGACAGAATTGTATCTGAGTTTTGGATGTATATACGAGTATAAAAAGAAGCCGTCTTTAACGATTCGCGAAATATTTAAAACCCTAATAAAAATGCAATTTAAATGTCATGCTTTAATACTTATATTACATCATGAGCATGTAGCGATATTTTGGTATTCCGTGAATACTTACTATAAAATTTCTAAAAACTTTAAAATCGTTGGATTATTTTTGATTGTGGAGAGCTTGTTAGTTACAAGTCAATATGCGTTACATTTTACATAGTAACATTTTTTATAAGTTGAAAATATATATGACTGTAACAAGAAGGATCCGCATTCGATTTCTACCTCCCAACAATCTAATACCATAATTTCTTTAATTCATACATTCTGCTCCTTTATATGGGTTTTCTAAGGCGTAACGGTTAAGCGCGTTGCCTTGTGTAGACAGGGTCGCGAGTTCAAGGCCCTGTTCTGGACAACCAGATATCATGCAGTACATTTCCACATGAAAATATAGATCAAATAAAAATAACTAATCTAAGTGAAAATATTTCAAGCACTGCGGTGTAAAATAGCAATAAGTAATTTCTCACAATTTTTAGCTTAGCTCAAGCAGCTGTTCTAGGGCAGTAGGGGAGACTGGGTACGGTTGTGCCACATTTTTATCACAAATAATTTGTTAATTTACCAGTTACCTGGGAGAAAAGTAAATTAAATGGTATTTTAATGTTATTTAACTGTGTTGATGACTGTCACTACCGTACCCTAGCACAACCAAACCCAGTCACTGCTACTACAATTAATGTTTCTAACTATATATGCTATCTTTTTAGTATGAATACTCTATTTTATTAATGCGGCCCTTATAAATTTTCGCATACCTTACGCATTAGCAAAAAATAACGCTAAAAATAATTATAGTCTATACTGCCTACATCTTGGTAGCCGACTTGAAGACAAAGCTTTTTTATCCGAGTTTCGTAGCAGTGTTACATTATCGGTCTCTGACATAAAACAAAAACAGCAATTTTCATTTTTTATTTCTGTTTCATTTTAATTTTATTTTAGAAATTCGCAAAAGTCGACTCGGACGTACTTATAACGGCACCGGTCACGATGAAATAATGAATTTTTTTGAAAGCTGCAAATTAAATCGATAATGAGACGATTGTATTCAGTGTTAACGGTTGCTAATATGTATTTACAATATTTATGTATCATATTTGAGTTATTTGGTATTTTGAAATGTATTAATTCAGATTGTTCGTAAGATTCGTGTGCTAATATCGACATTATTTAAATATTTCTGGCACCAAGAATTCGTAAGAAATATTATAGCAGTCCTGATATTATCTGTCAAAACTGAAATTTTACTGATTGAACATAAATTAAGATTATAAAGATATTTATATTATATAATATAAATTTCAAACTTCAAAACTAATAATGAAATTATTTAATGAACAGTCGTTCTGAAATGCAATAAATTGTTTATTATTTTTCAACCTATTGTATTAATTGCATGTTATAAAACGTGCGCATAAAAAATATTTGAGCAAAATACAGAAAATATGATAAGAACTGTATGAATAAAATATCGTCGTCTTTTTGTTTTATTATATTGGCCATGAAGGTGACAAACTTCAGGGCATTAAGCTTTACACGGGATTGTTGCTACTACTGGTAGAGGAGGCAGCGGAGTGTTTTAATTGAACTAGTTGTTCACTTCTAAAAGTAAAGTCCGCTTAACAATATGTAAATAATCATTAAAAATAAATATATCTTCTTTCATTATATCTTAATAACAAATCAGTGATTATAATTAGAACTGCAACAAATACATAATATATAAATAAATCAGTGTTTAATACAGTCCACAGCTACAAGGGTGAAATTATAACCCAACAAACTGAGTTATCGAAGGAGAGTTTTAATAAATTCTATTACGTAATAAAAGTACAATAACCAGGGTGATAAAATAAGCTTTGCTAAAATTATTGTCATTACTGAGTCTTCACAAGAAATTCTTTAATTAGCATTACAATTATATACTATCAATTTTATGAAAGCTTCAGCCATTATTCGTATAGGGATCAGAATTATAAACAATCTGTATTAATTTACATCGATTTAAATTTTGTTCTAAGAATTGAGAAAAAACAAATCTTGGTACTCTAGAAGTTCTATCTAATTTGTTTTTTCTGTTTCTTGAAACTTGAGTTAAAATCTTGAGGTAAAAAAATTTATTTACTTAATCAAAATTTGTTGCTTCGCTTTCTTTCGATAATTTATGTAAAATTTACAAATAAGTTGATGTTTTAGAGGTACAAAACTCACTAATTACTACCAGTAATATTCGACCACCAAGTTTCAGGCAAGATTTCAAAAATGCGAATATTAATACTTTAAGAATTGGCAGGCACGCGACACACCGATTTCAGATTCTGCTTTGTTCTGTCTTTACCGATCTGATTTTATTTTTTTTAATTTTGTATATCAAGAAGTACACAAATGTAGGAGATGAAATAATTATAATCAATTTAAATTTTAAGAAAATTTTATAATTACACCGCACAATATTTCTACAATATTTTAGAAAGTTTTCTTGTTATGGAAAACAAAAAATGTAATATTTTTAAATTAAAATTGGATAATAAATATGTATATAAGAGCCAATTAATTGTATGCTAATTTAGCATCATTCTAAATATATATACCAATTCGAGCCTTCACTTGGTTCCATAATTTATTTTATTTTTACTAATATTCTGTATTGTTCCTTGGTTCCTTGCGCATGGGAAAGAGCCTAGATCGAATTTTAACATGATCTATGAAAACTAACTGAAGTAATTTTTGATTCTTATTAGAGTATATAAATAAATATCACAAACAAATGATTTTAAAATTAATATAGCATAATTTAAGTGCAAAGTTACCAATTAAAAATAGTTGTAATTTGAATAGTATAGTATATTGAATAATTGTAATTAAAAATATTAAACTTTAGCAAATTTTCAATTATAATTAATATTATATTTACTACATCTTTTCCTACATTTTAGATATCCTCCTGTTATATCTTCTTGAATTTTCAGCCTTCCATCGTATTCCTTTTCTCATAATAAAAACTTTTGTTTATTTTGGAGCGAAGTGATCGTTCGATTTATGTCCAGCTAATGATCGCCTTTCGACAACGTCGTCGAATATTATATATGTTTGCGACAGTGTCGCGAATCTCTAATTATTTTTAATTAATATCGTCCACGAAAATATTCCTAAATATTTTTGAATAAATTAAATTTCAGAGCTTGCGATTTTATTATACTGATTTTTGTTGCTCATGCAACGAGTATTTTAGTAATACTGTTAGACAAAGTGAGAAATAATTATTTAAACTATTGTTTTTAGCTAATAATTATTTGAAAAATTAATTAAGTGTTTTTATTACTTAATAATGCTTGCAAACATACAAGCAAAATGTATGCCAATTTATTAATTTAAATTTTTCCAACAAGTTTGTGGTTGTGATAGTTTAATGCTCTTCCTGTTGCTCTTTTTGCCAACTTCTAATTCAGTATAAATCTGTGAAATCCAATAATTTTTTATAGCACTTTTAGCAACAAATTTTTAGTAGCACCTCTGATTATCTAAAAAAAGTCACTCATGCTATTTCTTATAAAGTCTTACATATATTTTGGAGCATCAAATTCATCATCATACATAAGTTGTCTGACTAGTGTAAAGGATATGTAAATTGTGTCATAGATTTTGATGCAATGCTCAAAAAATTTTTAAGATACATTCCTTCATTAATATTAAATGAAATTTCATAAAATTAGGTATTCATTTTTCATGAAATTGGTATAAATTGGTATGTATTGGTACGATCAGTATCCTGATCTTTATATCTAAAATTAAATTTTTACCTCGCATTATTACTAATGGTCAATAAAGAATTATTTCCTCCTTACAAGATCGTAAGCATTATCATTAAAATTTACAATGTCGCTAATCTTTCGAATGCATGTTATATGACTAAAAATGCATAATTAGATGACTGATGATTCGATCTAATGTCTTTCTCTGTCGACGTGCGGTCACTTAATTTGCATATTGTTATTTCGAGCTTATGATTGAGCGGCATCGAAACGACTGATAATTTGAAAATGATATTACAAACAATATTCTATGCATAGGTTTTTTTGTCATTAATTTATTCATAATGTGACCTAAAGGATCCTGCACACGAACAACCACAGAAGGTGCTCTACCACGAGAAAGACAGCCACGAGATTTTTTGTTTTTGTTAGTATTTTTGTTTTTGAGCACGATTGTTCAGTTTAAGATACCTGAATATAATTTTTTGGTATAGTCTATCACAAATATATCAAAAACAAGCAGTGTTAATAATTTTTAACAACAATATTTAAAAGTAGAGGTATTAAGATGTATAACCAGCCATCTCCTTGATTTTTTCGATATTGGGAGGTAAACGAAAATGTTTAAAAATCTATAACAAAACTATTGTTTAGTTCAGGGGGCATCCATTAATCACGTGATCGATTTTGTAAGGATTTTTTGACCCCCCTTTCCCCTTGATGATACGTGGTCATATTCAAAATTAACACCCCCACCCTCCCCCACCAAATATCACGTGTAGTTTTAGTTACGAGAAAAAATGGTAAAATTTTTGTTTTTTTTTTAAACTTTTTGGCTTCTTTTTTTTAAAAAAATCAGGAAAAAAGTGAATACTTGTGATATCTTACTATACTTTCCTCTTGCACTTGATGTTACGTGATTTTTTATCAAACACCCCCCTCCTCCTAAAAAACTCACGCGATTAATGGACGCTCCCGTAAAAATTCCTTAATATAATTTTTAAGTGTACGTTATTTAATTGTTTTATAAAATGTATTTTTAATGTTAATTTATTTGCAACGGTTTTGTTTATATAACCTTCATAAAAACCCATGCTTGGGTGGGATAAAAAGGACCACCTGAATCTTCGCCCTGGCAAAGGTGTAAACATTGAATAATAATAAATAAAAAAGTAAATTAAGTTACTAAAATATGATAAATATTTCTAAAAAAATACCAGATCTAGGTTACATACAATGTTATCTCTGTAAAAATGTACCAGTAAAATTTATATTACTAATAATGCATCTATCATTTCGTAAAATGCCTTTAAATTAAAAATAACACATTGGATCTGTTTGCCTCCTGGCTGTTCCGGCTGTGGGGTAAATTGGACCTAGTTTGTTATTATTTGTGAGTATAAGAACTGCTTATTTAAAAACATGTATTATTAAATATTTTATCAAATTATTATAGAAACATGCTCATCTGTCATACAAATTCACCAGCAAACTCCTTGATAACAGAGAACTATCCAAGAAGATTGAAAAGAAAAGCGCTACTGGATTTAAGTCATCAACTCTCCTGATAAAAAATGGAAATAACTTAATCATTATTTATAAGAAATTATTTAATAAGTAAATAGTTAAAATTATATAATTATCAATAAAATATTGTGAATTTTATATCCAATGGAAAAAACAACTACTGAATTGTTTTTTCAACAGCCCTTGTAGTATACAATGTCCCTTTTCGACCGACTATTGTAAATTCATCAAATTTATTGAATGTCCTTTACTGGACAGTTGTAAATAAAGGAGATAATAATAAAAAAATAAAAATAAAAATAAAAAATTAAATTTTAAAAATACACCTGAATCATTTGTTTTGTTGGAAAATTGTGTAGGATTCGGAATTAATCAAGTCATAGTTTCTAGGATGTAGTTAAATATAAGTATAAATTTACATTTCATTATTTGATATACCCGTATTATAATTGATATTGATACACCGTCCCCAAAGTGCTCACCGCACATCAACCTGATCTGAAGTCAGTACAAGTGTTGAGTCTGTGTGCGTTCGACTCGCGACAAGAATAATTCATGTTCTTTTAATTGGTAGCTCAGTCGGGCATCAGCCATCAGGCCGAAGACAGGGAAGACGAGGCGGCCGACACAAAAACATAAGAAGACGAGACCGTCGAGAAATCCTCATTCATGAAAGGAATACTGATTCGACAGAGTATGGGTGTCTTATTTTACTCTAGTCAGTCGTTCAGCTGGTTCTCTGTTTGGTGTAGGTATTGCCATCTATACAAAAGGCACTGTAGTAGAGGAGATGAATATCGGATTGCTGGGAACATCCCTCAGAACGTTTTTTCGATCATAACCTTAGACAATATAATTCATATGTAAACTAGCTGTAAGTGAAATTCTGTCTTAAGGCAATTAAGGCATCGTGCCTTAAGGCAAATTGCTGGAACTTCCCGTACCAAAAATTATTATTTTTTTAAAAACGATTAACATTTTTGAAAAAAAAATACTTTGAAAAAATAATATTTTTGAGAAACTATAAATTGGACAAAAAATTACTTTTTTAAAAAAAAAAAATTAAAAAAAAAAACAATTTTTTTTTTTGAAAAAAAAATTTTTTTTCTTTATTTTGACATATTGTGGAAGATCTGAGCTTTTTTTTTTCAAAGCAATCGTACTGCTTTAACTGCATAGGGACAAAATATAAAGCGCGTAAGCGCCGCGTCCCTGTCTAACGCATAAGCATTGGTACGGAACCCAAAGGAATGTTAACAAAACGTATACTTATTGTTAAAATCTCTATAAAATTCTACTTTTTCCTCCATATCTCCGAAACCGCTAGACCTACCTTTATGAAAATTTTATCGATTCTTCATCTTGTCAATATAAGTGAAATGTTTTGAATTATTCAAATCGGACGCTCTCTTAAAAACTGAGTTACCGTTTTCGGCACTTTTTGCCCCGTATCTTCGGAACGGCTAGACCTGCCTTCGCCAAAAACTAATCAGCACGTCTCCTTATCAATACAAATCGAATGTTTTTTGAATTATTCAAATCGGTTGATCCGTGTTTCCGAAATCGTCGACGTAAATTTGTATCCGCACACACATACATACACGCACACACACACACACTCACACACATACATCCATTTTTTCTAAGGTATGCCAAAATGTTCAGAAACGTAAAGATATATAAAAAAATTTATTTTTGATTTTTTTGCGATTACTATAACTTGCCCTACGGGAAGTTAAAAATAAAGAGAAGCAGCAGATTAATTGAAATTTCATTGAAAAAAACATATTAAAATTTTTAAGGCTTTTAGTAGATTTTATGAAAAGCAAACTAAGACACAAAATGAAATTTAACCGAATTAAAACAAGTGCAACAATAGACATAAATCAAGATATACATGGACTACACTAGACAACACAAGCATTTTCACATTGAACACAATAGAAAGAAGAATTTGAGAGAAAATGTCATATGGAGTGCTTGCAAAATATATAACGAATTGCCAAACGATATTAAGATGACCAATGATGACGATTAATTTAAAAGAAAAATAAAGAAATACTATAAGGAAATTCAAAACAAAGACGACTGAAGAGTTATATATAAAGATATTTTAATTATAATAAATATTATATTAATGTCAAATGAAATGTATATATATAATATGAAAACTGTTTTTCATAATCTCTCATACCAGGCACCTCTGTCTGAATGAGATATAAAAATAATGTATATATATATATATATATATATATATATATATATATAAATAAATAAAAAAAGCACGAATATCGGATTGTTAGGAACATACCTCACAACTTTTTATTGACGATACAAAACTGGTGGTGCATGGCAACGTGCCTTAAGGCTAAAAGCTTTTATTTAAAAATGTAGAACAATTAGTTTTTTCTTAAAATTAGAAATTATTTGAATTTTTTTATTTTTGTTTTCAATGCTGCGCAGCTGTTCTAGAGACGAAATATCGAAGCGCGTAAGCGCCGCTTTGAAGCCTAAAGGCTAAACATCATAAATCTTGATACGGAATCTATAGAAATGTAAACAAAATTTGTACTTATTATTGAACTTTCTATAAAATATCTGATAATTTGATGTATATATGTCTACTGATCATTTTTGACCGTAGGGTAAGTTATAGCAATCGTCCAAAAATCGAAAATGAAAATGTTTGTATATATTTACGTTTCAGAGACTTCTAAATGTTTTGGCATACTTTAGGAAATGTATTTGTGTCTGTGTGAGTATGTGTGTGGATGTGCGGTTACAATTTTTCGTCGGCGATTTTGTTAGCACCGCTCAACCGATTTGAATGATTCAAAATGCATTCATTTCCTATTGATAAGGAGACGTGCTGATTAGTTTTTGGTAAAAGTTTGGACTAGAAAAAAAAAGTTCAAAAAATGTCATTTGGCAGTCAAAAATTCGATATTTTTGATAGTATAGATTAAACTAGGGTAGAGCGGGGCTAGTTGAGCAAATTTTTACTTAAACGGATGTAGCTCCTCAACGAAATGTCTCAATAAATTGCTATACGGCTTAATGGATTTGTTGTTTATCGCTTAACAAAAGTGTTAAAACTATTGTTTGGTAATAAGTAAAATTTAAAAGCTAAAGGTGTTTAAATGCAAAAAGTCAAGTATGCTCAATGTACCCCATAAGTGGGGCAAGTTGAGCACTAAGAAAGTATAATGAAATCATAGGTTCAATGTCGATTAGTGATGAAATAAAATAAGTTTTTAATAACCAATTCTATATTTATAGTCTTTATTGACAGAGAAAACAAAACTTATAGTAATTTGCTTTGAATAATTAACGAAAAGTAGAATCAACAAAACAATATCGTATCTTAGGAGTTATTTTACCATTATATTCAGTATTTTCGTTTAAAATCATTGTTTCTTTATATTATTACTCATAGACTTAGCTTAAATCTTGAAAATAATAATTAATTTCCTGAAGTTAATGGTAATTGTCTTAGTGACAGAACAAGTTTAGCAACTATACTCAACTAACCCCAACTCGGAATTTCAAAATAAAAGTGAGTTTATAAAAAAACCGTGAGAATTATACCCAGAATCTCTGCGCATATTAAAAGTACTATAATTATATGGAAGAATAACATTTACCTGATTAAAAATTAATAACATTTGACTGAAACAGACGAAAACTCGTGATGAATTACTGTTTTACTTTTTGGTCTCAAAATAAAGAAAACGCCCGTGAGCCTCACTCATTTGTCCAGCGGCCACTAGCGATCGTGGGATGTTTATTTCTCCCAAACCTCTATCTTTCCGCCATATAATGCCTAAACGGACGGTGAATAGTTTTCGAGATATTTTGATTGCTCAACTTGCCCCTATGCTCAACTAGCCCCGCTCTACCCTATATTACTGGGTATCAAAAACTATTAACAAGTTTTAAAATTTTAAAAATTAAAAAAAAAAATTAAAGAATTTCAGTTTTCAAAAACTTTCCAATTTTTTAAAATATATTAGATTTGCAAAAAAGGCATTTTTTTCCAATTTTTTTTTTTTTTGTAAATTTTGTTAAAAATATTCAAAAAAAATCAAAATTTTAAATCAAATTTTTCTTTTCTGAGCTATTAAAAATTTTAAAACTCGGTACGGGAAGTTCTAGCAATTTGACAAGAGGCCATGCACAACTAGTTCATAACTTTAACTTTAAAACAAAAATGTAACCATTTATTTTTTCTGTCAATGCAAGTTATGATTTTTTATGCATTCCTAACTCCTAATCGCCGACGAAAAATTGTATCCGCATATACACACGCACACACAAATACATCAATTTTTCTAGGAAAGTTCCTAAAACGTAATTATATTCAAAAATGTTTATTTTTTATTTATTTGCGATTACTATAACATATCCTACTGAAAGTTAATGATTTTAAAAATAGCAACGTTTTTATTTCGTATATTCATTTGTTTGATCTTATGTATTTTACGTAGTATTGATTTTGAATATAAAATTATTAAGTATTTAAGATTTTTACGCAGATTTTGAACATAAAATTGATATTTTTTATAAAACACGTGATAAATGCAATATTTAAAAGCAATCATACAAAAGATCGAATGTTTCATTGCCATGTAACATGCAAAATGTCGAGTGTGAACAATTCCGAATTAAATTTAATTATTAATAATGCGTGAAGCATTATTCTTTATGACGAATGCGTATATCCAGAAGCGTATTTTTTCATATGTCATTCGAAAAATAGTCGAAAAAAATTAAAACGCAAGTGACGCAATGGGAATACATGCAATTAAATAAAAATCACTTGATGTCGTAATTATTTCTGTAGTGATGGAATTGTGTAATGATAAATTGTTCATATTCATTATATTTCATTCATTTCGTAGCCGATGGCTGTTGGCGACTGCGTTTTTTGCGAATTATAGGTTGT
>NW_020537758.1:42893176-42930409 GCF_003426905.1 Ctenocephalides felis
GTAGAGTATAATAAAAATTTCTTAATTTCATTACAAATAAGACTAAATATAATTAAATGCATTAATGTAAATATTTGTATTGTATTGTTTTTATTTATATTTATATTTTATTAAATTTATTCGTGATAAATTATATTATCTAGGTTTCGGTGCTTCAATTCTAAAAATTTAAAAAAATATAAAAAGACTACAAATATCTCGCGGTATTTTATAAATGAAACCATTTCATGTTATTCTAATTTTTCGACCGATAACGTCTAACAATTTACATACGAGGTTTCATTTCTGATACAGACATATATTTAAGATACCGTCTTTTGATAGGGATGCATATCAAGAAGAAGGGTTGACAATAGTCCTAGAAAAAACGATCCCAGATTTTATATCTGTTTTTAGAGATAGAAACTGGCCGGGACTAATAATATATGTATGATTAGATAAACATTCCGTAAATGGATCGATAGAAATTAATTTGGATTGTTAAAGAACATGAAATGCAATTTGAGAAAAAACAATTTATTATTAGACTAGATTCGGTTGCGTCAGATTACATTAGTGACAGTTATCATTACATCTAATGAATTTCATATTGAGTCCAATAGAAAGAAAGATGAAGTATGTTTGATCAAACAAGTTTCCTTTATTGAATTGAGTCAACTATCTACATTAACATGATCTATAGACCGAATTGCTTTTAAAAAGCCAATAGAAAGCTCATTTGAGCATTATTTTTTAAAATGATGTTTTTGTATACAGATAGACCACTTTGTTTGTTATTTAGCACTAGTAGTTACGTTATTTTTAGTAGTTATTTACCAGAAATTATTTTTGTTTTAGTAACATGTCTATGTTGTTACACGTATTTCTTGTCCTTTTTGAGTGAAATTTAAACTTTCAAACAAAAGAGAAAGGAAAAATAAAATTCAATAAGAAAAAACAAAAAAAAAATTACAAAGATGTCTTGTTTATTGGTAACAAAAAATATTTTTTTATGTTATATCAATAAGTTCTAATTAAATGATTAAGTTATATTGTGTAACATATTTCTGATAATAAAAATCGTTATAAACCATTTTGGTGTGTACCTACTTTTTTAACCTATTTTTATGACTGTCACAACCGTCCTTGGGGTGTGGAGGGTTGTGACACTCGCCCTTTTTCTTGTAAGATTTGATTTAATGACCACTCCATCGTATCTAATTAATTTCAGTAATTCCACGAAAACAAATATTCAAATTTCTATTTAATTTAGTTTTCTCTCAGCTAACTGGTAAATTAACAAAATTGTTGCTGATCAAAGAAAAAGTGGCACAACCGTACCCAGTCTCCCCTACTTATGAAGTTTATATAAACATCTATTAGAATTTCTTATTAAAAAAATTAAAAGAAAACAATTTAAAAAAAAATATTTAAACGCAATTCCATTCATTTTGGACTAAAATAAAAAATAAAACTGATGGTGTGTGGCATGAGCAAATTGCTGGAACCTCCCGTACCGTAATAAAATATTAAATGTTTAAAATAGGTTATTATAAATCCAAATTATTTTCGATATTAAAAAAAACATTTTTGGAAATTAAAAAAACGTGAAATAAATATTTTGCTTTTCCCAAAGGTAATCGTTTCGTCAACATAAGCAAAAAGTTTTTTGATTAATTGCAATCGGATGCTTAGTTCTCTCAAAAACTGCAACTTTTTGTACATTCAGCTAAGTATCTCTGATACCGCTGGACCTGCCTTTGCAAAAACCACTAATCACCACTTCTCCCCATAATTACGAATTTAATGTTTTTGGATCATGTAAATCGGATGCTCCGTTCTCTCAAAAACTAGATTTCTATTTTCTGCACTTTTTGCTCCGTATCTCTGTAACGGCTGGACTTGCCTTTGCCAAAAACTAATCAACACATATCCTTATCAATAGGAATCGATTGCTTTTTGAATTTTTCAAATCAGTCCAAACGTACGCGCGAAATCGTTGACGAAAAATTGTCTCCACACATACAAGCAAGCACATCCATTTTTTCTGAGGTATGCCAAAATGTTCAGAAATTTCTGAAACGTGAAGATATGCAAACATTTTTATTTTCGATTTTTGTCCCATTAATATAACTTACCATACGGGAAGTTAATAAATGTTAATTAAAACATATGAAATAAACATATAAAAGAAACGAAAAATAGAAAACGATATCTATTGCTATCGTATAAGACGACCCTACGGAAAGATTTATTCACATTAAAAAATGTTAATGCATAAATTTATGAAAAATAATAAAAAAAATTTGTTATTAAAAAATATCGTACTCTCAATATAAAAAGCTCTCATTTTTATCTTTCTCTACCCAAATGTGTAGGTGTGCCATCAAACACGCGTCACTAACCCTTTCGATTTCGAAAAAAAACTTTAAAAGAAGTTGCCGATGGAGAAAATAAACGTCTCATTCGAAATAGATAAACTTATCAGATATTTGTTCGATCGAATAATATGTATACATTACATCTTAGACTTTGTCTAATTGGATCGAGTCGGTTGTGTTATATAAAAGATTACAGCTATCATTTGTATCGATACTAAACTGTAATGTAAATCGATTGTAATAGATACTCAAGTGTCGAAAAGTTGTTACTGATTATGAAGAATAATATATTTGTGTCGGAATATAAAAATAAATTACATTAGAATCTGGACTATTTTTTTTAATTAATTGGGATGAGAAACAGGCGGTACGTGCTTGTAATTAGTACACTAATGTTGTCAGTGTGATGCTTTGAAAATGATTTATCAGCCGAAGTTATTATTCAAACATAAGTATTTTAACAGTTAAGAATATAGAAAATAGACGACTATTTTAAGTTGAAATATTGTGCTGTATTATATCTTTAGAAGAAATTTTATTGCAAAAAACATTCAACATTAATTGCAACAGTTGCAATTGCTTCCTGTAAGGTTCATACCAAAATATTCTTTTGAAAAATGTATGTAGATTTTTTAAACATTAAATAAATTCTTTTGTGATTCATAGCATTTTATGTGTTTTTGAAAATTTAAATTTTATTTTGTACACATTTTCTAAACACAAGTTATGGTTTTATTCCTTGTCGATCTTTTACTTTTCAATCAATTTCTGGAAACGTTTTTTATAGAATATCTAAGTAACGTTTTCTAAATTTATGCTGATTTATTTTGTGACTTTATTAAATTTGATAGTTTACCATTGTTAGCACAAATATATTTTTAAATAATTGATTATCCTTGTCTTTAAATAAATCGCCTCGACATTGGTTCGGCTACTGGTTTTTATACAATGCAAAACGAAATCGAGAAATTGGCTCGTTTATTAATTAAGCAAACCGACAGATCGATGAGCAATGATCAATCTCTGCCATCGAGTAATTACTTTATAAATTCCGACCAAATGAAAATCAAATAAGATATAAGAAATATTTGACATGATATTCATATTCAGAGGCACTACACCTAAAATCAAAAATTGATATAAAAGAAATTTAAATTCCTGGCTTTTATATGAAAATTTGTCCATAGATTACAACTACAACATCAACATACAAGAAGTAAAAGGATTACTAATGGTAATAAAAAATTTTTTTTTTAATATTTGCATTCAAATTATCAATATTTCAATATTTAGAAAATGCAATTGTGTTTGCATTTGTAAGTGCAAAATGCAAAAGTTAAAAACAAGAGATATAAATATTTGCCAAAGGTCCAAGTAATTTCTCCAAAATTAGGTAAAAATCCTAAACTGACGCTCTGATTTAAATAAAAAACTCAATGGTAAAAAGAGTAAATCAAAAATAAATTTAATATTTATTAATAAAATTATTTTTAATATTGTTATTTATTGATGCAAACTCCAAAATTTAATTTAATTTAATTTTAATTTAATGAAAGTCAAAATATTTATTTTGGTCCTAGAAAGTATTAAATTCATTAAAAAAAACATGCAAATAAAAAAAATTACCAACTTTGTGTTACCAAAGAAAAACAATAAATATAATTTATTATAATTATATTAGTACTTTTATAAGGGGTTATATAACCCTGTTAGAATGAGGTACTTGATAAGTACAAAGTATGTGTTTATAATATGCAACGACTTGTTTGCTATATAAATGATGATTTATAATTAGACGCTTGATTGAAGAGCTTAGCAAATGAGTTGACAATTCTTATTGACATATTCAATTTCAGATTTCAGATTTGCATCTTGATATTCAAAGGAACGCTCGTAATTTCTTCAGTATGAAAAATTTATACGCAGAGATTTAGGAATTTAAGTAGTAAGGGATACCTCAATTGTTTTAATGAAGCACTGATGGAAATATATTATTTACACTGTAAAATTTAACTAATTTCAAGGCTTGACTATTTACTTATATATATACATATATATATATATATATATATATATATATATATATTTAACATATATAATTTTTATAATTTTGATGTTGAGATATGTGAGATTCAGTCTTCAGGGCAATACATCAATTAAAAACTTTATATATATATATATATATATAATGTATTCTGAGTTGATAGATATTATATTCTATTCCTTCTCTTTCCTATTTGATATTTCATGACTTCCTACTTGACCTTGAATAGAGAATTTAGACTCCGACGATCGTTGGTATGGTAGTAAAAGGAACGACTTGTAACGGATAACACATAATGCTAATTTAGATTTCCATATTTTAGATTTAAAATTATAACATACTGATGAGACAAACCTAGTCTCGAAACGTTTGTAAATTTATTATTTAATAACTTAGTGCAAAAAAGAGTGTTGTTTGCTAATATTTCTAAATTAGTATATATATATATATATATATATATATATATATATCATACTATTTTCAATTTTGTGTTATTTAGGTTTACTCGAACCATATAATATTGAAATTTTTTAAAAGTTGAATTTTCCAGTCAAATTTTCTCTTTGGGTTCAAAATAATATTTATTAAATAATTACAGAGTTTTTTGACAAATTGTATTCTACAAAACTTCAGTCATTTTTCAATAAAAATTATCTTCTTCTTCGCACATGTAAATTATGAAGTAATGTCGACAAGTCGGCGTCTTGCTCGATGTAAATTCTATATAATAATTTTCTTAAAACCTTTCACTGACATATGAGCTCAGATTAATTACATGTTTAACATGAAAGCCGGTCGAGGCGTAGGTGTATCTACATGTTGAAAATTATTTATCTTTTTTTATTTGATTTTATTTATGATACCTACGGGAGAAATATGAAGTACGAAAGATTAACCCTTTCATATGTACGTCAACACTCGTGTGAGGTATGATGTAAGGTATATAATTATATATTTGGATTTAAGTATAACTTACGTATAGATAAATCTATATTTAAGAGTAAAAGCGGAATTTTGTGCCCTATGTTTGTTTGAAATTAATTATAAGTTTATTACAAGGAACCGTTTTTATATCAAATTTTTTATCATCCTTAAAAATCTGTAAAATAAAAATACGTACAATTCAAATTATGTTACCCATCTCACCCTGACTCGAGGGTATTGATAGTTTGAAATAAAGTCAGGAAATAATAAAAAATAAAACTTGAAATATACAATATATATTTTTTGTAAATAATATAATTAGCAAAATCAAACAGTATAATATAAACTATTCAATAATATTAGTGTTACACTTTACTTATATATTTTCTTGAAGCGCCGACCAACCTTGCCCTTCATCAGTTTTATTTTGTTCAATTTCAATTTAAAAAATTCAATAAATATATATATATATATATATATATATATATATATACACATAACATTTTGTCAGCTTTGTTTAGATATTTTTTTCATTATTGTTGACTTTGTAGACACGTACATTAGTCATCATACATTTTATAATTACTCTTTACACTTTTATTTCATTTGCTTGTATATAATAGTATAGTGCACCATATATCCTTTCCTTTGTCAATAATGTTGTAAAATTTGTAGGGAAGGAGATTTTTTTCCTTACTATCTACCTCCATAGTTCTTGTCTACCCTTTTCCCACTTTTTGCACTCCATAATGGCGTGCTCAGCATCCGCCCTAGTCACTCCACCCAAGCAATAGCAATCGTTTGGGTATTTACGTAGGTATAGTATCCATCGTATCTCTTGTTGAAAACAATGATAAGTGTTTGGAATATAAATGTTATGGCATAATTGTAGCATAAAAGGAGGAAAGGAAAGTTTTCAAAAAAAAAATTGCACAACAATATTAATAATAATGAATAATTACACAAAACAAAAAAAGTATACAAGAGATTTATTCTCTCTGAAGGAAAATCAAAGTGACAAGCCACGTATCATTTGCTGCTAAAGATCGATCAGGCAATAGTTTGGCATATCGTGTTTGTCATACCAAACTATTTCTGGTGTATATTGGCCTAGGGCTTGGATGTTATTATTGGGGTGATCCCTACATTTGTTAGAAAAAGTTTTCAGTGAGTTTCTTTATTTGTTCGAATATTGTCGGTACGTCAGTCTGCTCATGTATATATTTCGTAAAGTAATAGTGTCTCGTCAGAGGGTCCCTTGATTTGTTGAGTACTAGTCGTAAAGCTTTGTTTTGTGCTGTCTGTAGTCTCCGTCGGATTGTCTTTATTGTTGCGTTTCATGCTGTAGCGGCGTACAACAGTATCGGTTTTATTAATAGTGTATTTTGTTATAATTGATTAATAATTATAGCGAGTCATTTATATATTATGTTTATAAACCATTGATAATGGATTAAATTTGACCGATGCACATGAGGGCATATTAATGTTTTTAAACGAACCTATTCATTGGACATCAGACGTAAAACATAAACAATATTATCGACACCGCCACTCGAAAAAAATGCAGACTCAGGAAAATAACTTCATAGATAATAATAATCATAATCTTGTTTGGTTGTTAATGGTGACAAATGTGTAAAAACTATGAGAAAATATGAAACAGAAAATTAATTTAGTGTATTTTGATTATAATTTGTTGTATTGATTACAACACAATACAGCAATATGAAAAATACTAATAAAATCTATTCTAAAATTTTGAGCTGAAATCGTATATTGATTTGTATTGAGATGTGCTTACATGCACTGTGTTTTTACTCATTGTAACAAAACTTTCTTTATACTGATACTTTTCTTAAGGATATTTGAATATCCTCATTTATCCTTTACATCAATGATTATCTATCCTGATAATAAATAATGTGAGGTGTCGGCAACACCTATTTTACACCTAATAACCACGTGCGCGTGTACAACGGTATTGTTCGACTAAAAACATTTAATTATCCTTCAGCTACGCCTCATTTGTCATCGTTATGAATCAGGATTAAAGAGCGGCATTGAGCCTACAATATAATAGATTTACTTACAAATATCCTACGTATGTACAGCTTTTTATTCGAGCATATGCTCGAAAGGATTCTTATTTGAATCAACGTTGTAGGTATGCATTAAAAATAAATTTGAAGGATGAGTTATTGTCAAAATATTTTATATTATTCGAAATTATTCTAAAGATAGTTGAGGTTATATAATTTGTATATTTGTGGGGTGTTTGAACTCGAATAATATGTAGTTAAGGTCACATCGGTTATAAATGTCCTCAGTATTTCAACATTTATTCTTCAGCATGATTTTAAATTTTTAAGTTTTGGAATTTAAAAACTTAACTATGGTTGGTGAAAAATTTTGGTTTAGGTTTGATTTTATTAGAATAATTAATAGAAATAACAATAAACAGATCCTTAATTATTTATTTTTTGATTATTATAAATCTTCAACTTCTTGAATTCATTAGATAATTATATACCTATGTTAATATATGTATATCCATAAATTAGTTTCTATGAATATAAATATATAAACACAGTATCAAAATCAATGCATATCGTGACCAATCAAAATCAGAACATATTCAAAAAATATACATATACAAATCAGACCTTCATGATATTTCTTTTTATTAAAAAACTAATCTCGTTAGTAAGTGATTCGACACAGATGTTAATCGATCTTCGATGGATCAAATTGAAATATGAAATATGAATAGAGATCGGAAATTTTTAATATTTTGAGCACGCGATTCAACAATAGAAGTCAGATGAATCCTTTCCTAAACTAACAATACTTGATTGACGTATTAATTGTATGGCAAGATCTTTCAGTAGCCAGGAAGAAAGGGTTAAAATGCAAACTTTACTTGGAAAGACGAAGGAGAATTTTAAAAGATATGCGATAGTAAAGTGAAATATATTATATCAAATAAAACTGGAAATATCCTTTTTAAACTTAATAAAATAGCCTAATGGAAAAACTCATCATCAGTATATAGATTCACCCACAATATTGCATTATATCTACAATCATCATCATAATCATTTTTAGCATAATATTGAAGAATGTACAAATTTATTTATTATGAAACTTCGAGCAACATTGGCGTGGCAAATTGTCAAATTTATTTAATTTTTTTCATTATTTTTATTTATTTTTTCTAACACTTAGCTTTTACTTGTTTTTTTAAACACCTAATACACTAATGTGTGTTGGCAAGATCAATCAAAAGTTGGCGCATGGTCAGGTTTGTTAAATGGTAAAAAATTCTTAATAGTTTAATAATAAAAAAAATCTAGTAAAAAAATAAAACATATTTAATGTAAATCTTTCGTAGATTCAGAAGCAATACCAGTGCACAGAAGTCGGTCGCCTCTTCAAGTGGCATTGAAGATGGCTCATCCAAGATAAAAGACGAGGAATATTGATATGTCGGAACTTTTATCGAAATCAGTCTAAAGTTTTCATTTAAGTGACATGTTATTATCGATATTATCGATCGAATCGGACGAATGCATTAATAATATTTAAAATATGCGACTTTACAAACGAGTATGTATATATGAATATGTACACATATATGTACAGAACATTCATTTCAAATTAATTTCGAATCATAGTTTATTAAAATAATTATAAATACTGTTTAATGGAATTTATTTAATGATATAATATTTAAAAAAAAAATATTTTATTTTAAAAAAATATTTAATTATGTGGTTATATTTTATTTACAGAAATTTGCATGATTTGAAAACTTATTTAGACTTTCCGTTGAAATTATTTCAATAATATTTTATACACATTCAAAGTTTATGAACAATTTTCCTGAGCGATAATAATGATTTCCTCATTATCATTTTCGTTATCACAAATTTTATTATAATCTGTTGCTCTTCTTGTTAACACAATCCTTTTTTATGAAATCATCAATTATATTATGTCATAATTTTCAATCACATTTCAAATCAGCTGCAATCTTATTCCTACCATTCAACAACTCTTTATTCAATGACATTCTCGATACCATAACGGTTATTTTTAAATTTGTAATAAAAAAAAATTAATAATAATTCTGCATGTTTTAGAATTATACTTAATATATAAAATAATAGTTTTTGGAATAGCATTTAGTAAACTGGAAAAAATAATTAATCCTTGAAAATATTGTCTTACGTTCAGGATTAATTTTGTTCCATTAAAACTAAAGCAATATTCAGCAGGGGAGCTTTGGGGTTTGTTGTAACAATTTTTTTAATAAATATATCTTGAGAACCACTGGTTTATTTTTACGAAATAAAAATGAATAGATAAAATACCTGTTACTCTACCGAATTCTAGCAAATATATATTCATAAATATTGTTCATTATTTTGCAATTGATCATTTTTTAGAAAAGAAGTGGTGTTTAATTTACTCCTTGTTTGGGGCCAGATTGTAACATCTACCGAGGCATGTAAAAATGAGCAAGAAACGACAATAATATCTCTGATAATTTATTTTTTAAAAATTTAAAAACAACACATGTTGGTAAGAAATTCTTTTCTTAAATCATCGTAAACCACAATTAAAACAAATAAAAGTTATAGCTCAATTTCAATGTATATTTCCACCGAATTATCTTAACTTGAATCTGTATAAAATTTTTGTATATTACAATTGGCCCTGAGGTTTTGTTTCAACTAGCCCCAGGTGTGATTTTTTACATTAATCAAGATAATAATATAAATAATTTAGCAATTACAGTAATCGTTACACATAAAAGATTGATATATTTGAAGAACATATTTAAAATTTAAAATTAGTCAATAATAATAAAGCAAAACCAAAAACTTTATATTGCATTTCAAAAATGACGCACCTGCATAGTTCTGTTTACTTCCTCGACCTGCAGGATAGTAGCTATGACAAAATCATGCAGAACGGTTCACATGTCCAATCGAGACAAAAAACATATTTTAATTAAAAGTTTGCATCCTCTATTAAAATAAGCCCCTATATGTCCTTATCATTTGGTAATTTTAAAATAATATAAAAATAATTACCCACCAAAAAATTATATCAATAAAAATTACCAAAATTATAATTACCAAATTTAAAAATTAATTAAATAATATAGCTAGTAAAATAAATTTGTATAATAAATAATAGGCAAATAATAATACAATTTGGTAATTACAAAATATTATAAAAATGACTGCCAAATTGAAAATTTTTAAAGTTACTTAAGTTACTTAATTCGCGTATTGAGAACTTCTGATACGACCGATAATTTTATTTGTTACTTGTTAAGTGTGATTTGAAATTCCTGCAGTAAACAGTAATTAGATCGTTAGCAGGACATCATTAACGATCCAATAATGAAAGTACAACAAATAGAAGTATTATTAGTACCAGGCCTATAGGTACGTTTTAGAGTCGCGACTGTATATTTACAGAAGAAATAAATGCGAGCTCGGGGCCTCTTCTCTTGCATGCCATGCGACAATTTGGATAATGTCTTCATTAAATACATGTAACTATATATATAGGGATTCATATATTATCGGAGTAAAGGACACAAAATCGGAATTATTAATACAGGGCAGGACTTGGATATACATATTTTTAATATAAGGTAGGGCGAGACACAGAGAACCGATTTAAGCAATTATATTGTGAAAACCAAACTAATTATGTCACAACAAATAACACACATCAAACAAATATCTGACTATGTTCAGTAAAACTTCCAGCTAATTCATCATTGTAGAAACGTCGTAAAAATTTAGGCAGGTGATGGCTGATTATACATATTTTTCCCTCTACTTTCAAATATTGTAGTTAAAACATTCTTAACTTTAATAGTTTTTAAGATATCGATATAGTTGTGGGAATCAAGCAGGCTAGTCATTGTGGAGAAAACAATTGGACTTGTCATATTTTCATATCATTAATTTATATAATCAAAAAATTTAATATATTTTTATACAAGTGGAGTTTATACTTCCATATTCATTACTACTCCCACATAGTAAAACTAAACTCCAACCAAGATAATTTTTTTTAACAATAAAATTACCCATTAAAATGTTTATATGTTCAATTCATATAAATCGTGTGATTTTTAAATTTTTATTTTTTTACTCAATTTTTTATTATGAAACTATGAAGTATTTCACCAATTTACGATCCTGATTAAATGCGCCAACTTTTGATAAATCTCTAGGTAGCACTTAAAAGCTCATAACTTCCAAACAACTTGAGATAGTTCTAGTAATTGCAAAAAAAAAATCGGGAATGAAAATTTTGCATATATTTAGGTTTTAGATGTTTCTGAACATTTTGGCATTCCTTAAAAAAAATGGATGTGTGTGTGCGTATGCTTGGATACAATTTTTGTCTACGATATCGCACTCATTATCCGATTTATTTAAAAACATTTGATTCTTATTAACGGGGAGATGTGCTGATTAGTTTTTAGCAAAAGCAGGTTCAGCTGTTCTAAAAATACTGAGCAAAAAGCGCAAAAACAACCGGTTTTTATAGGAACGGCACATCCGATTAGTGTGATTCAAAAAACATTCAATTTGAATTGATTGAGTTTATTACATTTTTGCGAAGGCATTTACAGCGATTTTAGAGATACGGAGCAAGGTTTTCAAAGCAGGTCTACTCAATCAATGAGTATTACTCATTGATAAATGGTAATTGATGATTGATTATTTTTATTTTGCGAATGTTTAATACCTGTGTGGAAGTTTCAGCAACTTGCCTTGAAGTAAAATGCTATAGACCACTAGCTTCAATAATAATAAAATTAATGATAATTAATATTTATAGGATGTTATACTTTGAAAATCAAGGAATCATCTTTACCGAGTGTACTACGAAGTTGACACAAAAATATTCAAATTTTCATATTAACAACTATTAAGTTGTTTTTCCAACATGTCACTATAGTATACAATGTCCTTTTACGGCTGAAAATTGTAAATTCCACAAATTTACTAAATCTCCTTAACTTGACAATTGTAAATATAATAGTAAATAAAAAAATTAGAACAAACATATAATATACGACATATAGAATATGGCATGTACGGAATGTCGAAACATTTTCTAATGTATTTTAATAATTAATTAATGATAATTTTTATACTTCGTCCCTGTATTTTAGGAAATACTCACGCAGCATGCCGCTAACATGGCATAGCAATTAGCAAAGATACTCTCAAGTCAAACAACAATAAAAAATGTATCTCGTACATGCGATTCCATTTCGTACCCGGTAATTATGCGCTAGAATTATGGCATATAAAAGTAAAAATCGAATGGGATTTTTCGATCAAATTTGTTTTAATAATCATGTTTGAACGGCATCACGGTCTTAATGACCTGAGTTCAGGTCGACAGAATTATAACAAAATATGAACCTAAATGAAATATTATTAGGAAAAAAAATTATATATTTTATATATCATTTTTTGCATTAATAAAATTGTATAACAAAGATTTTAATTTCAGTATGTTTGAACTCAAAGGTTGATGAATGCAATAAACAATAAAATTCAGAAGTCATGTAGTAATTGGGTATGTTATAAAAATGCGGTTTATAAAATTTATGCTTTGATTAATTCGGAGTATTGAAATTCGAAATGTTGTTTTAGTTTTTTTAAATTTTCTTACTTCAGCACGTCTCATATTTGGCATTTTTTCAAATGATTAGTAAAATAAATGAGTACCACTAAATATTCATAATATAATAATAACATTCCTTGATGTATTTATGATATTTTCATCCAGCTATTCACATTAAATATAGTATTGAATATAAAGGTTTAAAACCTATCGAATATATATTTTTATAATATAAAAATTATAACAATATTATGATAGAAACTTTATTTTCGTATATCCTAAAAAATATTTTGTAGTAACAACAAAATACACTATCGTATATTGCAAATCAAAATTGCTAATTAAATAAACAATTAGCAATATGAAAAATGGGTGCTTTAGGGTTATTTATACATCTGGCAATTTAAATAAGTTAGAAATAGTTGAGATAATTCAAATTTTTCATAATCAATGTTCTATGATTGTGATAATCAGCAATCAAAATCATTTATTTATTTGTAAAATGATGATTGTACTCGCATTTGCAAATGTTTCATTTTTGACTTCCAACTCCAAAATTTCATATTTGTAAATCTATTACTAAATATATATTTCTAGTATGAAAGGTAAAAAATAGTATATTTTTTTAAGAAAAACATAATAACAAATTCACTCCCAAAATCTGAAATTGTACTGGCGTTTGCAAATGTCTCATTTCTGACCACCTCCAAATCCAAAATCTCCTATTTGAAAATTTATTACTGAAAATATATTTCTAGAACGAAAAAATAAAAAATACTATATTTTCTTAAGAAAAAATGCATAAACCTAAAATACATAATAACATTTATTTGCAAATGTCTGATTTTTGACCACTTTCAACTCCAAAATCTCCTATTTGAAAATGTATTGTCTCTTTTAGAAAAACTGAAAAATAATTGTATCATCTGATTAATTATCTCAAAAACGTAGCAAAATAGTAAATATATTTGCTCGATCTCAAGTAGCACTCACCTATACTTAACCACAAAAGTTCACTTCTTGGTGATTGGTAAATTTAATTTCGAGTTTAATTCCCTTCATTCGAGCATTCAAAATAATATCACCTACCTCGAACAATCAGTTACTATCGAAATGCATCTTAAGAAAAACGCAAACTAAAAACATAAATGTAATAGAGCCATAACAATAAACCCAGAATTAAATAACAAAATTCTCGACCAAAATCACAAGAGCCGCACGCTCGCCCCCGAGCAGTAACGCACGAAAAAAATTATTGCATCGAGCAAAAGACGATTAATATAAGAATAAAGAAATATTTCAAGTTTCAATTGCCAAGTAACTTATACGAATATTGCAAAAAACTGCAAAGTGTTGATATGCAATTACGGTTTGCATTAAATCACTAACTAGTTGGAAATAACTCGAATTACGATGCCAACAGTAGCAGACACACGACACGAACAAATCGAGAATGAATCTGAATATTTTATTAATATCAAAGTGGACTGACGACAAGTCGTTTGATAGCATTGAAGGACATGGAATGATAATCAACTTTGAAAACTCGACTTTAAAGGTTGATCGATTTACATAATAAAAAATAGTAGTTTGTTCTAAGACAGGTCCATGTTATGAGCGCATCACAAATCAATGATTATCTTCCTCTACATTGTTTACTATTTCCTTTACAGTTTATTTGCTATTAATTTTTTTTTATTTTTTTTTTATAGCAAGTTATACAAAGTACATTCAGCTATATATTGTTACAGGTATATATTATTTGCCTGCGTGAGAAGGATCGATATCCTGCGATAGCACCTTCCTAGAAGTTATGTGATATTTTGTAGTAAATCATTGCAGATTCTTTTTTTGAGACGCTTTGATGGTAAAGGCTTGAGCAGATCTAACGCTAATTCATTTGGATGACGACTTAGACGAGCTTTGTATCTGGTGCAGTAAAGATTAATTTTGGAACCTTTGTGACCGCTCCCCATAGTTGTAGACCGTAGGACCATATTGGTTTAATAATTGTCTTGCATATTAGTATAGTTTATTTTCTATTGTGACTTGTGATTTCCAGCCCATTAACCAAATAATTAATGACCATTAATCACTTCATATTCGTTTTTATAAATTTTCTTTTCCAAACTTCTGCTTCCATGCTTCCTGGTCCTGTGCTTTGGCTTTCAGTTCTCTATATTTCCTCTTCTTGCGAAAGTCGTCAACCATCTGCATTCTTCTTCTTTTCAGTCCTTCTGTTTTGTCTTCGACAACGTCGTGTGGAAAGCGCTCTTTTTACAGAATTGGTCCAATCCAGTTTCCTTATAAATTTACATGTACAAAAGTATATTAAAACTTTGTAAAACTTGTAGAGATGTGGCCTGTACTTGATTAATAACTATTAAATAGAAAAAAATACATTGTATTAGATGAGTAAACAAGAAATCCACTAAGCAATTTCAAGCCTTTCGTTCGCGATCCCTGGTCGACATTGGGACATCTTCTTGGTACACGCGCAAATAAAATAAAGCAGCCTTAAGCCATCATCTTTAACTGCTCTTGGTATATTATTTCAACTGGCATTTCGGCCTATAACCAAATTATACCATGGCAAAATTACTGCCAATTATTGATTCATCGCGCCTACTTAAGCACCGGACGACTCCCATCTTATTCCAATTGTACCCGCGCCACATTACCATTCATCCACTAAGATAATGCAAGGAATGTTTTTATGAGATTTGTCAGTTGTAATTTTGAATATTGATTAGAAGCCAGTGATTTAGAAAGGTTTTATGACAAATTTTTTGGAAGCCACAGGCATAATGTATAAAAAGCTCGTTAATGAATGTGTAAATGAAGCAAAAGGCAATGAAGGTTGCTAAGGGCATTTCACTAGTGCAAAGGTTTATAATAAATGCTAATATGCATAATGCAGAAGCAAAAATAATAATTGTTACATGTAGGAGTGTTTAATTAGTCTCGGTAATATAAGTAAATTAATATAGCTGGGCTAATAATCATAAAATACTCCTCTGTCTGATTTACGAATAGGTTTTGCATACTGATATTTATAAATTTTAAAGATTTTTTTATCTCAAATCTGATGTATTAAGTTATCTTTAGCAATAACACTCAAATGTACAATTCAATTTCATAATTATATTAACTTCGTTCGTCTCATCTCTAATATTCACTCAAGTCAATTGACCGTTTTGTATCTGAATATTTGTACTGTGCTCCAATTTGTATGAAATTTTGGAATTAGGTTCATCTTACTCTAAGTTCAAAAGTGAAAATAATTTAGACTTCTTTGCCACTTTCCGAGGGGATGACATCGCTCTTAGTGGTGTATTTTTTTTAAATAACGTCGGATATCGATTAAAGAACTAATTATAAGAAAAAAATCTCATTTAATGTATCTAATTACACTTTCTACAATATTCATCTTTATATGTCTCTCACAACATATAATCTACTCACACATATTATTCTTTTGATATTTTATCCATATGTCATGCTATTTACGACAACAATTATACAAAACTCATCAGAAAGAACTTGAATGAATCAACTGAATCTTTTACACTATTTTTAATTCTCATATTAGTAATTTTTTGTAGGTACTATAAAAACATTTCTGTAGATATCAAAAGTTCATCAATTCTTTATATCATTAGCAGAAAGCTGATAGCATTAAAAACCTATTAATAAAATTTCTAATGAACATCGTATAAAAATATTAAAAATAAAAAGTAATTAATCAATATGTAAAACCATGCTTCAAATGACCACGAGTTAATTTTTTTCTTAAAAAATTAGTAAGAAGCAAATAATCTGTACAACAAAAGAAAATTTAGTATATAAAGTATTACAAATACTGCTAGTTACAAATTTTTATTGATTTTATCGAAAATACAAGTGACCATATTAATTAAAAATAAATTATAATAATTAAATTATATAAAGTATGATCAAGTCATAAAAGAAATAACTTTTAATAAATTATATATTTTATAATAAATTGTAAAAGACGTTCAATACACAGGATTGACTTTAATTAATTTAGAAGTTCTGTATTGTCTTAATTATGAATATAAGAGCAATAAACACCGGAATACAATTATCCAGCAATTATCAGTGTAGATTTTTTAGAAGACACTGGATGGTTGGTCTAAATCTATTCGAAATATTTTGTTTTTAGAATTTTTTTAATACTAATGATTTTTAATTTGATGAAGCAACCAGAAAGGGCTATTTCCACTTGGAAAGATATTTCATACATCGCTAGATATTTTTAATTTTGCAGGACTATCTATTTCACATCGTACTCATCCTTTCTCCTGAGCAATAGATTAATATCCAGAGTGATTTATAGCTATTTCCACAATTACTTAAAATTATGGAACGCCTTTATTCTTCAGTGCATATATCAAAAATACTGAACCCACCCACTTTCATTAACTTCTAAATCGTTCTACAAATACTTTTATATAAAAATCTGTTTCTTTTCTTAATATAATTTTTTTATTCAAATACATGAGTCCTGGCTACCGGCCCGCTACCTCGTCCTATTGATGTATCCGCTGGTAGATCATTTATTTTTTACGGGGGTTGTCTAATTTTGATACGGAACGATTTTTTTGATAGATTTTTGTTAAAGAATTTTTTCATCGGAATAAAAATCAGGGATTGTTCCAACCCACTTTACAAAATCATGCATGTGAAATTTGACTGATGGGAATATGAAATAATGTGACTAAAATAAGTCAGGCATCATGATAATATATAATAAATGAAAAATATTTTGAAATTACGATTAAATAAACTTCTAATACAAATCAAAGCTAATATTCTAATACTAATCATATAAAACAAATCAATAGCTTAGTTTGAGTCTTGAGTTGAAATTGTCCATTACATTTATCATCAATCATAAAGAATAGTTATCATCAATCACAAAGGAATGTCACAGGAACTTAATTTTTAGTACATATGTTTTTGTATTTAATAAGTTTACGATAATGATAGTTTCTTGCATAATGTTGATAAGTCTATCTTCGTTTTAAATTAATACTGATCAAACTATCTTTTAACAATTTGAATTTCATTTTACTACTTCATTGTCCTTCTTCACCTCATCTCTTCCAACAAAGAGTAAATATTAAATTGCAGTCGCTCTAATAGATTTTATCCTGTCACTCTCAACTACGAAAGGATTTTTACATTTGTGATAATTATAATTTGTCTATAATTAAATTATTGTTATAGGTTATAATAAAAAACACTCTGGCGCTTGGAGTGTTTTCTTATGAAAGCAAATAAACGTGGGAACTTTGCGCTCAGAAATTATTTACGTCATGTGTATGTCAATTGTTGGGCGCTTGAAGTTTTAATTATATGAATAATAATGTGGAACTCACAGGTAAAAGGATGCGTGTGTTTCTATATTTTTGTAATAATAGATAATCAGATTTTGGAAAAATTTTAGGACAAAAAGATACAAAATCTTCTATGTTTCCCATCTATTTTATTTTTAACTTCCCGTAGGGTAAGTTATTGTAATCGTCTACAAATCGAAATTGAAAATTTTTGCATTCTTGACGGTTTGAAGGTTTCTGAACATTTTGGCATACCTCAGAAAAAATGGATGTGTGTGTGTGTATGTATGTATGGATACAAATTTCCAGTCGCGTTTTCGGGTGTACGGATCAACCGATTTGAATGATTCAAAAAACATTCGATTCCTATTGATAGGGAGATATGCTGATTAGTATTTGGCAAAGGCAAGTCCAGCCGTTACGGAGATACGGAGTAAAGAATGCAAGAAATAGAAAACGAGTTTTTGAGTGAACCGAGCATCCGATTTGAATGATCTAATAAACATTCGATTAGTAATGATTGGGAGAAGTGATTATTAGTTTTTGGTAATGGCAAGCCCTGCCATTTCGAAGATACAGAGCTAAATGTGCAAAAATGGCAGTTTTTGAGAAAACTAAGCGTCCAATTTAAATGATTCAAAGAACTTTCAGCTTGTTTGAACAAAATAATTGATTTTGGAAAAAAAATGTATAATTTTTTTTTAGTTTTTTTTGCATATCGAAAATAATTCAGATTTTATTTTTAATTCTGACTATAGTTCTAATATACTTTATACAAATAATTTCAACTTTGCAATTCAGTTTATATAATTCTTATAAATATTAGATATTGTTACAATATTTATTTATAATGGGCCGGTATAATAATAATCTATTTGAAAACATTCAGTATGCCTCGAACATTTCGTTACGGTACGGGAAGTTCCAGCAATTTGCCTTAAGGCATGATGCCATATACCCCACTAGTTTATTTAATATAACTTATTTATTTTTGTTTTCAATTAGTCTCAAATCTTTTCTCTCAAAATTTTTAGTCATTTTTAGATAATATTGGTGAAATTGATAATGTTTTTGCGAGTGTTTTTGAGAATACGTCGTCAAATAGTCAAATTTTTTGAACACATGCCTATAATAATTTTGCCAATTTTTGTGTCAAACTATGAAAGTATTGTGGTCTAGAATTTTGGAAAATCAATTTAGTATTTTCAATATTTTCAAAGTTGACCTATTCAAGAACATGAGTACAAGAAAAATCTGACTTTCGATACGATACCCACGATTTCTAAACTTCTATAGATCCGATGTACTTGAATTTTTTTTAGAGTCTTTCTGAAGACCTCTCTTCACTTGATGATGAAAAAAATGTGAATATCAAAAAAAGTTGTAAAAAAAACTTTTTTTTAGGAGACAGTTGCAAATTTGTGAAAAACACTTCTTTAACTTATTTGTGGCTTATACAGTACCGACAGTATTTTAGATTAACAATATTTTTTTTGCTTCAAATTATTTGGAGGGGTGAATGCATGGTTATGGTCAGGTGGCAGTTTTTTGAGAGCCGCCACTTGATCAACATTTATACCTAAAAATATTTGATTATATTTATTTTTTATCTTCTCTAAATCCATAAAACATTAATTAATATTTTGTAAAAAAATATTGCTAAGTCATGATATCATAAAATTATCAAACCGGATTTTCTGGCAAAAACAAACTTTTCAAATATAGTTTGATACAACTATCAAAATCTTTCACTAATATAAGCAGTAATAAATTTTCTCCTTGAATCATTTTATTAATATGTATTCTATACCCCCCTACTTCAGTAACCATGAGACTCTTATATGAATCAAGTGAGAATCAACATGAATGAGATAAGAAATGCGTATATACTATGTGAAGTAAGACTGACTCCGGTTGTAAATTCATTCAAGACGCCTCGGTCTAAAGTTACATGTTGGATTCTTGTCGTGGGGACATAGAAATAACATGTGTAATCCAATAGGACTTTGAAAATTAAGATGTACTAGAAATTTAGATTATAAAGATCGATATAAGATAATGTATGTCAAATAAGAAAACAATGTTAACCAGATTGTTGTTTAAAGATATTTCTATTAGCTCAATTTATGAATGATGTAGCACATTGAGCAATGATCTATGAATTGAGTTGATTTTGGGTGTGTCACAGAAAATTATTTGATTTTATTGATTTTGAGTTAGTTACATAGATCGTCAACACTAAATTGCAAAATCATTTTGTTTCACAATTACCTTTCTACTTAGTATTTTATCATTTTTACAACTTTTGGTGAACCTTGCCAACAATAGTAGGAGAGACTGGGTACGGCTGTGCCACATTTTGATCAGCAAAAAAATAGTTAATTTACAAGACAGCTAGGAGAAAAGTAAATTAAATAATAATGTGAGCATTTGTCTACGAGAAAATACACAAATACTATCCTTAAATATGATAGTCATAAAATCAAATCATACAAGAAAAAGGAGAGTGTCACAACCGTCCATATTCGATGACTTTCGGCTCTAAAAAAGCAATTCGGTCTACAGATCATGTTAATGTAGGACGCGGACTTAATACATTAAAGGAAACTTGTTCAAAAATACATACTTTGTCTTTCTCGCTTTGAACCCTATCTCAAAATGAGTATTGTTTACCTGTTATGACAACTGTCACTACAGTAATCTGTCACAACCGTACTTAACATTTGTCCACGAGGAAATAAAAAAATACTGTCCTTAAATAGGAAGTTCTTAATCATAAAATCAAATCATACAAGAAAATGACGAGTGTCACAACCGAGGACTTTTGGCTCTTCAAGCATGTCGGTCTACAGTTCGTAGGGCGCTGACTCAATGCAATAATGGAAACTTGTTCAAACAAAAATACTTTTTATTTCCCTCTTTAAACTCTATCACAAAATTAGTACACTTCAGCTATTATTTAGCATTCTTCCCTATTTTTTTTTAAATCAGGACCTCTCAAAGTCCATTACATAAATCCATTTAGCTTTATACATCAGTATATTTATGTTTAACATCTCAATTCAGCAGAACAATATTAATTTCGATTTGTTCGCAAGTAAAGGGCGACCGTGTTGCGTCCGAGTAAATTTATTGTGTCCAAGATAAAGCGCGAGAGAATTGAGACAGGTTTACTGCATATACGCGAGCATTATGCGATTCAGGTGTCGTCAACCTTTCATAAAAAATTAGTAGTTATTTATAAAGAAATTACCTAGAAAAACTTATTTAGTAAATGTTGAATTAAGCAATCCGTACGAACATTTCGACTTGGATCTCGCAAGGGGCACTTCAGGTTTACTCTTCTGTGATTTTGATGAAATTTCGCATGATGATAAGGTTGATATTCAAATCAAAAACTTTATATTATTAGAGGCTTATAAGAAATGCTTCAATTATAAAGTACAACAATCAAGAAAAAAGTCCAACATAATTCAAAATGTAAACTTCCCTTCTTTAAATAATATTGATACAATTTATAGGCATCAATTGAACTCAATAATAACTGTAAGGAGGGAGGTTTGACAAAAAATCACTTTGGGGAGGGAGGAGTCTATTAAGATATCACGTGTATTTATTTTGTACCTAAATTTTCAAAAAAAATCACAAATTGTACAAATTTTTCGTAAATTCGAAAAATTTGTTCAAAAACTTTAACGTAACTAAAAATACATGTGATGTTTGTTGGCGGAAGGGTGATAATTTTAAATATCACGACGTATCACCAAGAGGGATGGGGGGTCCAAACCGACCTAAAAATCGATCACATGATTAATGGACGCCTCCTAAAGTTTATGTAGATGACGCTATTATATCAAAATCAAAATCAAAATCAAATCAAAAGCATTATATCTCGACGGCATTGCAGTATTTTCTTAAAACAGTTATCAAAAAACTAATAAATCAATAAGTAAATTCAAGTAGATAAGTAGATTATTAAGATATCTTTATTTTTTAGAACATTCTGAACATTTTGGCAGACTTTAAAAAAAATTATATATGTGTGTTTGTGTGTGGCATGTATGTATCTATGTTCGGAAACATTTTTTTATGATGTGATCGACTTCGATTGATATAATGAGGAAGATTTTTATTATGTTTACAGCCCCTGATTATATATTTAATCCATTGGGCACTTCCTTTTGTCGAGACCTCTGACTATAGATCCGAGATCAGAGATCCAAGATCGTGTGATTTATTAGTGATTCGCGACGCAGAGTAATTGGATTTCGATTCACACAATAATTTTTAGGACGTGATATCTGTGCGAGACCGTTTTCTTATCAGACACTGTTTATCTTATGTGAATATTGTTGGTACAGAGAAAAATGCATTTGATTTTGCATCTAACATGCAGTAAATACTTTGAGAGAAATTCTATTTAAAACTATAATGAAATTGCTTTCAAATTTTATCTCAATAACTGTAGAAATGTGTAGTGACAGGACATAAAAATCTTTTAAAATTACTCAATATTAATGATTAAAACAAGTTTTCTTTAATGAATATATAAAGACTCCGACATAAACACAATGAAAAATGAAATACGAATACATTTAGACAAAAAAGTAAAAGCAGCCTTGAGGATCATCCAAACTCACTTCCCAGAGGACTACGCCACAAATAGTACTGGCAAGATAAAAAAATGATGTTACATTAAATATTTTATTTTTATCATTTTTGCCAACTGGTTAGAAGATTTTATATTTTTAAATTTATTTAAATAATTTGTCGTCCATTCCAAGACAAGTGTAAATATTACTATATAATGGAGAAAAAAAATCTCAATTACAATTATTATGAATATTAAATAGAATATATCTTTGCAATGCTATCTTAAAAATAACAAAATTCCGCTTCTCAATTACAAATATTATGAATATTAAATAGAATATATCTTTGCAATGCTATCTTAAAAATAACAAAATTCCGCCTCTCAATTACAAATATTATGAATATTAAATAGAATATATCTTTGCAATGCTATCTTAAAAATAAAAAAATTGCGCCGAAAAACCTGACCTTACCTGACGCGGGTTCGGTAGGCGAATGAAGGAAGAGCCAAGAAATAAATACATCGGTCTTCGACTTCGGCATCATCCCAAAAAAGCGGTAGAAAAATACCTTAGAAGAAATAGAAATAAAAGACGGAACAACATCACAATATCAGACAAAATAGACGCCACATCAACGACCAGTAAGAATCATATAGTAAACCAATGATAAATTTAAATCACATGTGAAATTCACATAGGGCAGTGCACAAAGGTCTAATTTGACCAACAAATTATATCATAACAAATAACACATATAAAACAAACAATTATTTGACTATGTGCAGTAAAACTCCCAGCTAATTGTAGAAATGTGTTGTTTTTTCCTGTTCTTCCTGTTTTTGTTTTAATTTGTCTCTTGGTGCTTTTTACTTCATAGACGAGGTAAAATGGGACAACCAGGTGGAAACTGGTACAATGTCATATTTTTAATTTTAGAGTGATTTTAAGAATAATAAATAATAGCTACATTATTCAATCACTACGAAATACAAACTTCAAGGGCACATTTTTCACAAAGATCACTCTATATTTAACCAGGATCAGGTATTTCGTAAAAAATATTTACCAGCTAAATTGGAATAACTGTTTAATTAATTCATCTCTTGTAAATTTGTTTTTTTTTAACTTAATTTACTTTTTTAATGATTATTTTCATTATTAAATCAATATAATTCAATAAAATAAAACTTTCAAGGGCACATTCTTTACAAAGATCACCCTATATTTAATCAGGATCAGGTATTTCGTAAGAAATATTTACCGGCAGAGTTGGAATAACTATTATTATTTCACTTATCTCTTGCAAAATTGTTTTTTTAACTTAATTTACTCTCTTTATGTATTATTTTGTTATTATTAACACCTTTGCCAGTGTAAAGATTTAGTTGATCCGTTTTACATCACCCAAATGTAAACTTTTATACAGACTATATAAAAAAACTGTTAAAACTATCTTAAAAATAACACATTATTTTATAAAACAACGAAAACTTAAGAATTATATTTAGGTAAGATAATCTCAAAGCCAAAAAAATACCAACGAATGCAATAACTTTTGTAACAAATATTGGTACAAGGCTGATAAATTCCTGATTAATTTCCTGATTAAGGTAATGGCTGGTTACATATCTTTGGATTTTTACTTTGAAATGGTATATTAAATAATATTTAAAGGATACGATTTCTACTTTAAAATAGTACTCTATACTTTACTTGGTTTTGAAATAATGGTGGTGTACCATTTACCTCCCGGACCTTAAAACCTCATCTACCCTATGTATAAAAATTTAAAAATATATCTAAGAGACATTGCAGAAACATTATTGAAATAGATAAATAAAAATTTAATTTAATTTTCTGCAATGGAATACACCGCATATTTAAGAAGGAATCAAAATATTAACTAATTCAATTTTTATATTTATTTATTTATTTTATTACGTAGAACACTCAGAATATTTAAGAGAAATCCAAAAAATTAACTAAGAAATCTTTTTAATTTACTATGAATTTATTTATTATATTTAAAAATTATTTTTAAAAAATCGATAAAAAATTTAATTAATAATAATATTAATAATAATATTAATAATAATAATATCTATTGCAAGGTAACAATTTATAAAAAATTTAGAAATTGAAATAGATAAATAATTTTTTTTTTAATTTTGTTTATTATCTTTTTGATTTACAACTGTCCAGTAAAGGTCATTCAATAAATTTGATGAATTTACAATAGCCGGCCGAAAAAGGTCATTGTATACTACATGGACATTTTGGAAAAAATAACTCAGTAGTTGTTATTTCATTCGATATAAAATTCACAATATTTTATTGATAATTATATAATTTTAACAATTTACTTATGGAATAATTTCTTATTCTATTTATTTATTATGAAATAATAATTTTTATTTTATTATAAAATAATGATTAAGTTATTTCCATTTTTTATCAGGAGAGTTGATGGCTTAAATCCAGTGGCGCTTTTCTTTTCAATCTTCTTGGATAGTTATCAAAAAATTAAATTGTATTATTTTTGTCAAATTTTAATGAACATATTTAAGAAGAATAAATGTGTTGAAAAATGTGTAAAAATAGAAAAAAAAAGTAAATGAATAAAACAAGAAAAATATGTAACCGTAATTCCAAATGGGAAAATAATGAAAAAATAGGGTAAAAAGCGATACGATTACCTGAAGAAAGCATAATTTAATACTTATAAACATTACATCAATTTTAATCAATTTTGGATTCACATTAGATTCTTACCAAAGTCGCTGGCTCACACACTAATACGCAACTGTATTAGTGTGATATTCGTACAACTGCATTTTCGGACTCTTACGCGTGCTGTGAGACCGAGAGAGCTTTACACGGAAGAGTGGAAGTCGGAAAGGGACAAACGCTATGCAAGCTGCAAGCTTTTCTTGTGAAGTAGGGGTGGTGCACGCGTGCTAACGAGAGCGGTGCGTAGCAGCTCCGAGAGCAGTGCGACCGAGTGAGATGCGAGACAGAGTTTACGCATACTGTAAAGTGCGTATATGTATAGATACTCATACTGTGAGAGTTGTAAGAAATAGGGGTGTGTGATTGAATAAATTATGTAAACTTTAAATAAACAGTGAAAATAATTAAGTTTAGTAAGTTAGTAATTCACCTAAAATATGATTAATTAAGTTCAAATATCTGTATTTCTATTACTTAATGCTATTTAAAATGTGGTGTTGCTAAGTGTCTTTAAATAGAAATAAATAATACTCAAATATAAAAACTATAATTTGATACACCTTTTCTTATTAGTCTCTAAATATCTGTGTGATTGAATGAATTATGTAAACTTTTAATAAATAGTGCAAATAATTGAGTTCAAAATGTTGTGCGAATACATAGTAATTTACCTGAGATATATTTAATTAAGTTTAAATATCTATATTTCTATTACTTATTGCTATTTAAAATGTGGTGTTGTTAAGTGTTTTTAAATGAAAATAAATAATACTCAAATATAAAAAAATATATTTGTTACACCTTTTCTTATTAGTCTCTAAATATCTGTGTGATTGAATGAATTATGTAAACTTTTAATAAATAGTGCAAATAATTAAGTTCGAAATATTTTGTAAATATATAGTAATTTGCCTAATAAGATATATTTAATTAAGTTTAAATATCTGTATTTTTATTACTTATTACTATTTAAAATGTGGTGTTGTGAAGTGTTTTTAAATGGAAATAAATAATACTCAAATATAAAAAAAATATATTCGATACACCTTTTCTTATTAGTCTCTAAACATCTGTGTGATTGAACGAATTTTGTAAACTTTTAATAAACAGTGCAAATAATTCAGTTCAAAATGTTTTGTAAGTATATAGTAATTTACCTAATAAGATATATTTAATTAAGTTTAAATATCTCTATTTTTATTACTTATTGCGATTCAAAATGTGGTGTTGTTAAGTGTTTCTAAATGCTAATAAATAATACTCAAATATAAAAAAATTAATATATTTGATACACCTTCTCTCATTATTCTCATAATATCTGAATAAATAATAAACTAGAAAGCGTCTATTAATCACGTGAGACTTTTAGAAGGAGGTTGTGTTTAACAAAAAATTACATGGGGGAGGGAGTCTACTTAGATATCACGTGTATTTATTTTTTACCTAATTTTTTTTCAAAAAAATCCAAAATTTTATGATTTTTTCGTAAATTCGAAAAAAAAATCGTAAAATTTTATGTGACTAAAAGTATAAGTAATATTTAATGGGGAAGAGAGGGTAATTTTAAATATCATGACGTATCACCTGGCGGGAGGGGATGTGGCAAAAACTCTATCACGTGATTAATAGTATATATAGCATAATATAAGTAGCATTTTGCTTTAAGGCAGTTGTATGAACTTTTCCATACGTATACATATATACTTGATGAAATAAAACTTTTGCTCTCACTATGAAATAATTATTATATTACAATAGAATTTCCAATTGATGTCTTCCAAACATAATTATAATATCTGTAAATGTATAATAAAGATTAATTTGTTCAACAAAATTTATTTAATTCATTCTTCCTTCTAAAACTTTTTTTAATGTGGACGTAAACTGTAATCAGTCAATACCTAGTGAAGTTTGATGAATTTTTATAAATCAACCGCTAATCGTAGACCTATAATATTTTTATATGTTGTTTTAGACTACGAAATCCATTGTTATACAAAGTTTCATAAAAATTGTCAAAAACAATCATCATTCTTTTTACATAGAAATGGCCCGGCCAATCTTTAGCAAAAACTAATCAACGTGGTTCCCAACTTATATATTTCGAACAATTGTTTAATATTTAAAATCGATTCAAGATTGTTGATTAAAATGTAAATGACGAACATTCTTACACTTTTCTGATAATTACAAAGAAACGGCGTGGTCGATCAAATCTGACAAATGCTAGCCCTTATCGAGTCACATCGAATGGCTTTTAAATTTTTGAAATCGATTCAGGCGTTTTTGACAAAATGCCGACGAAAAGTCAACAATTGGCTTGTATACACAGGCACACACATACTTTACCAAATCTGTTCTCATTCTATTCAGAATTAGTTGAAACATCGAGAAAATATAAAATTAGCAAAATGTTTTTTTTCTCCTTGGGAAAGTTGAAAAATTGTGACATTATTGATGCATTTTCTTGTTTTACACGCACTATTCGGATCGGCAGTATCGTGAACACGAACATTGATTTACATTGATAGATTAAAAATATTTGTTCAGAAAATAATTGAAACGTAGCGCTGTAAGAAACAAAAGAAAAAAGTTCTCCAGAATTTAGCAATAGATTTTACACTTAAATAAGTTTGCGGACATTTCTTTGAGTTAATATTTAGAATAAGAACAGCTTCATATTTTTGTATTTTATAATCAATTAGCAACAAGTAAAATTTAAGATAATTTCAAGTATTATTTCATATGGACCGCATTTCATATCAGAAAACTTTTGGTAGTATTTCAAATGTCAAAATCGATTACCAATCCAGCGATTGGATGTCATGTTAAGAAAACAATAAAAAATGACAATAAAAAATCATTTGTTATAAAAATGCAACAATATCGAACTTACCAACAAACGAATTTCTCGTCAACTTTTCGATCTTCAACCTGCCATCCCTAGTCGATACGCGTGCTGCGTCCAGCAAGGTGTTGTGCATGTGTGCAGCACGGTGCATCGGATTGGACCATCACACGTGCACATCGATGCACATGTGTTGGTGGCACGCGTTTAGGGCAAATGTTAATATCGCCATCTCTATCCAACAACCTTTATCCCATCTGCACCGACTGAGATAAAAGACGAAAGCTGCAAGTGTGATCGAAGGGTCTGTGTAGAGTGGAACGATATCTGATATTTTCTCTGGAAATTGTAAATTTTTTGATTTTTGCCGAATTTAAGTCAATAGCGAAATATATTTGCATTAAGAAAACGAAAGGTTTTTTGAAAATGGTTGTTTACATGCCAGGTGTATTTGCGCTCCCGTGGAGAGCGCTTGGGGATTTTTGATATGGAATAAGTTTTTTAGAGTTAATTTATATCTATATTTTGAAACAGATCTTTTTATTGGGTCTATTAAAAAGTAAAACAAACAAACTAATTTGGCGAACGTCATATAAATGTATTTCTTTTCTGGAAATATGATGGTTTACAACTCCGATCCCATATTTAAGAAAACCGTACTAGGAAATATGATAAACTTTTCTCTTTTTGGCAAAATAAAAATGGATAAAAATAAATTTGCTCTTCACTGTATTTTATTATATAGCATAGTAAATAAATTAAATAAATATTTTAAAATCTGGCATTACATAACTTTATAAAATATTAAATTTATGTTTCCTAATACATCATATATTTATATGCTGCAATGGAATACTCAGTACATTTAAGAAGGAACCAAAATATTTAATTTTTATGTCTAATTGAATTTTTATGACTAATTGAATTTTTATATTTATTAAATTATTTTATTACTCCGAACACTCAGAAAGAATATTAAAAAAGAATTCAAAATATTAACTAATAAATCATTTAAATTTAATATAAATTTGTTTATTTTATTTATAAATTATTTTAAAAAAATCGATGAAAAATCGTATTAATAATAATAATATCTATTACAAGGTAACAAATGCAAATGTTTCATGAAAGTGTTGACAAAAATATTTAAATTTTTTTTAAATGATTATAAAATTTGTTTATTTGTACTTATCTTACAAGTATTTTAAATTAGTAAAAATAGAATCCAAAATATTAACTAAGAAATCTTTTGAATTTAATTTGAATTTATATCTATTGTTTCTAAATTATTTTTAAAAAATCGATAAAAAAATGTATTAATAATAATAAATTATAGTGAATATTACAAGGTAACAAATGTTAATATTTCATGAAAGTGTAGACAAAAATTTTTATACAATTTTAAAAAATAACTATAAAATTAGTTTTTTTGTACTTATCTTACAAGTATTTTAAATTAATAAGAAAATAAAATAAAGATACATCCAAATAAAATAATAAATTCATTTTAATATTAATATTTTTTTATAAATGTGAAAAAAATACTTTTAATGCTGGAATAATTTACAAAAGTTTACTTTTCCAAAATGAGAATAAAATTAATTTATAAATAGGATTTGGTGCCATACTACACTATAAAATCTCTAGCAAAAATATGTATCAATTCATATTTAAAGTTAAAATATTCAAATTATTAAATTTAATTAAAATTAAATTAATATCTAAAAATTGACTGAAATTTTTATTGTTTGTAAAATAGAATAATTTTTTATAATAAAATAAAAAATTAATCATTTTAAATGAAATGTAACTTGATTCACAGTTTTAAAGAATTTTATAGAGAATAGAACTTGCACATAAAGTGAACATAAAAATCTTTATGCATGCAACAAGTTTCAGATTGCGTTCAAATCTTTGAGTAGATTTAAAATTTGAGCTAATTAAAATTTTATTTTAATAACTAAGTGACAATATTTACAAGTATATTATTGAAGCATATTATTATTATTCTTTTTAAGTAAATATATAAAAAATTAAATTAAATCATTATTGCCAGTAAATTATTCAAAAATCACTATAAGAGTGCAGTTATAAGTATATCAGTTATATATTATCATGTTATACTATATAAAAATTGTTACTATATTTGTAAAGTTTTATAATAAGAAATAAATAATTAATTTTTTTCAGTCAAATTATTTTTTTTAAGTTTTGTTTAATTTTTTTCTGAATATTAAAATCAAATACAAAATTCTCGTAAAATCTCGTAAATCTGTAAAATCTCGTTTCTTCTAAAATTTAATATCATTTTAAATGAAAAACAACTCGATTCACAATTTTAAAGTGTTACAGAGAACAGAACTTGCACATAAAGTGAAAATAAAAATATTTATATATACTATAAGTTTCGGATTGCGTTCAAATCTTTGAGTAGGTTTAAAAATTGAGCTGATTAAAATTTTAGAATTATAACTAAGTGACAATAATTACAAGCACATAAATTATTGAAGCTTGCATCTGATTATTATTTTTATGGAAATATATAAAAAATTAAATTAAATCATTATTACTATTAAATTATTCAAAAGACCTCATAAGAGTGCAATTATCATGTTAATCTAAATGAAAATTATTACTATCAATAATTGTACAGTTTTATAATGAATAATTATATTTTTTCAGTAATTTTTATTACAAAATTTTCGTAAATATCAGGTTAATCTAAATTATTACTATCAATATTTGTAAAGTTTTTATAATGTATAATTATATTTTTCAGTACTTTTTTTCAGTTCGGTTTATTTTTTTTCCTGAATATTAAAATCACATCCAAAATTTTCTTAAAATCTCGTAAATCTGTAAAATCTCGTATCCAAAATTCAACTTTGCTTTTAGCCGGCCGGCAGCGAGCACGCACCGCCGGCGTCGGGTGTTATGTTATTTAACAGGCGCAACAGTTGAGTCTTCGAACTTCGTGGCGGGGGAAAAGTTCCCATGCGTGTACGAGAGCGAGAGGCCAGGTTGAAATAAAACAACCCGCTTCGCCGCACTGCTCGCGCTCATGCCGAAAGCTCTCAAGAAGTAGTGGGAGAATGCCGCGCTAACTCGAAAACAGAAAAGCTCCGCGTTGGTGGGGATAGGATACCATCAAGAGAACCACGGTACTTAGTCAGACAGCTTTAGTCCTTTTGTATCATTCTTATTTCGACCGTCTTACAGTGTGCACGTTCTAAAATTTTCAGTTTTGTAACAGTGAAGTTTACAAGTTTGTGAAGTTAAGTGTATGGACTATTTTTTTGTTGAAATGGCAGCTATGACAATGACATCGCAACAAATTGGAAACAAAATGTTGACAAACAACTACCAAATAATCGATGCCCAAAACTACGAAAACCAAAGGGTGTTATTACAAACACCGTCTCCGCAAATGTTATCGCCTGTCGAATATCAGCAACAGTTGCCGACAAAGCGGCCTTTGGCACCGGCTCCTGAACGCCAAACTGTTCTCATTTCTCAACAACCACCAGCTAAAAGGAAAGCATATCAAAACCAAAATTATGGAATCCAACCTGCTTCAGTTGCCCGCAGGAACGCTAGGGAAAGAAATCGTGTCAAGCAAGTCAACAATGGTTTTGCAACTTTACGTCAACATATTCCTAGTTCCGTAGCTACTGCTCTATCAGCGGGTCGTGGCGCTTCGAAAAAACTTAGCAAAGTCGATACTTTGCGAATGGCAGTTGAGTACATTAGAGGTCTTCAACAATTATTAGATGAAGTTGATGGCAATAACAGGGACGTTGACAGAGAAGTTGCAAGGGAAAGCAGCATGATGGTGCAAACTCCTCCTTGTTCGGAATCATCAGCTTCACCTACACCTTCTTTTGCTTCCGATGGAAGTTTGGGAGGACAAGCTTATCCTGCAGTTAGTACAGATTTGCAATTCAGAGACTCCTACGATGCCTATGAACCAATGAGTCCAGAAGACGAAGAACTTTTGGATGTCATATCTTGGTGGCAACAACAATAACGACAGGTTAGTTTCACAATCATAACTATTTTATCAAATTTTGAAAATAATTTATTCTTAATTTTTTTTTAAATAGATTTTTTTTTCAAAATTTACATTCCTAATTTAGTAAGATTGTTTTAGTGCTTAGTGTTAAATTTTCTAAAAATTATTTCTGTGGAACATCGTGTAACATTTCGAAATATTTCATTTGAACAACAAAACATCCTGCTGATAAATCATTTTGAATTTAAATATTAAATTGTACAAACAAATTTCCTATCAAATATTCCGTGTCGAAAAAAATTTGCATTTTCATCCGTGCTAAATTTTTCGCAATGGTTTTAAAAAATAAATCAAACTTTCTCTCAAAGGACAAATCGTAATTTATTACATTCGGTTATGATAATAAGCATTCCCTAAAAAAACTTTCATCCCTTCGTAAAACTTTTTAAAAACCCTGTGCACTGACTATGGTATTTACCTGTACGGGTAATAACAAAAACGCACTGTGTCGCATTTTACCGTACCCCGTCGATCATATGTTACATAATGTTAAAGCATTGTTGAGGATTTGACACATAAATAGCCCAGGTAAAATGCAGGTAGTAGACTTTTTTGACATCCAAAATTCGCTTTGCCTATAAAAGTTCATCAATAACCTATAGTACAAAGACGTAGAATTTTATACGTATGCAAGACCGAGCAAAAATAATATTGATTCTAGATTTATATACGCGCATATCGTGTAACGGCCTTTTTTCACATATTTTTTTCTTAAATAGTTCAGGCAGTTCCTTGTTTGTGTTCCATCTCTTTTTGAAAATACATGTCTCGCTTTCTTGCATAGGCTGAAATATAGTTTTTTTTTAAGTTTCTTGAATTTCGGTCCCAAGATTTTGTAAAGAAATACGAGCACTGATGCATGATGTCTTTAGAAAAATGTGTATAAAAAATATATAAAGTTTTTTTGCGCCTTTTAGGGGTAGTCAACCATTTTTAAATATATGAACATCAATAACAACCTTAGTCGTTCTAAAAATACTATCATATTATTATTATGATTACTTATGTGTTTGTTCTTTTTGTTACAGATATTCCATAAAAGCAGCTTTTCAAGCTTCCAGAAGTTCAAAGTTTGAGCTTTTTTGTGAACTTGATGACTTACGACAGTGCCTTAAACAATACAGAAACCAAGGAAAGTGATAGTCCGTTATACAATACATCAAGCATTCCTCATATTATTATAATAACTCCTACCAAATCCAGTGATAAAAAACTAAAATTGAAAAATATTATGAAGTCGATATATTGTTGTTGAAAAATCTAGTCATTATAATAATTATTGATAAGATATTGTATTGATAAGAGTTAATTTATCAATATACCTCTTTTTGTATATTATATATATTTATAGTAAATTTGTTATTGAAAAGAAGAGTTATTTGAGTGTAAGTTCTAATTACACAGAGACCTTGTTTTATAAATAAGTATTAAATTATTGATATTTCATCAAGTGCCTTTTGAAAGTCTTAGAAATAATAACGACACGTATTATTAGCATTTAGTAAGTTATTCATGACTTTTTAGAATAAGCGTTGCCGTAATATAAAATTGCATTATATAATTTTTTAGACACTATTATTTTTTAAAAAAATATTGTATTAATTATTGTAAAATTATTTTGTTGTGTCTATTCAATCAAATGATTTAAAATTTTGTAAAAAAAATACTGTAAGCGTACTAAGAATAATTTTGATATATAATATTACGGCAACGCAAAAACGTACTTAAGACAAAGAAGATCTGATGCCAGTGACTTAATAGGCTAAAATAAATATTGTAAATAGCGTTTTGTACATATATTTTTGATACTAAGATGTTATATATAAAGTTAAGCACTGATTATAATAAACATGGTCAGAAATGACAAATATTTAAAAAAAACTTTGAATTTTATTTTTTATCTCATATGTTTTTATTCTCCACAGGTTATTTGATATTGACATGATTTTACTAAATCTTAAAAATTTTGTTATTCAATAAAATATTCAATTTAAAGTGTTCTACAAACATTTTGAAAAAACTCGAATAACATAGGACTAAAATTTCTAGTTGATTGATATATCTGATAGTTTTCACTTGAACACATTTATTTCTCCTAAATAATTTTTTGTGAAGATATACTATCATATTATAGCAATAACAATTCATTCATAATATTATCAAAATCACATTTATACAACTTAAATTAAATCAAAAACTTTATTATAAGTTGCCCTATTCATGTTCTGCAAAAGTATTATATTACTACTAGAAAATATTTTAAGTACAGTCGTAGAACCAAATTTGTGCAAGAATATTTCTATAGATTCACTAGTATAATTTGGTACATTAAACTCATAGATATTATAATATCAATAAGTTTAAAAGCTCACAAATTATATTAGGAAAACTTTTGTAATATGCTTGTGTCAAAGTACTTAAACTGGGAAACGATGCCATAAATTGTTGTTAAAAATTGTAAATTTTAAGTATTTTAAAATTTGTAGGTAATTTAATAAAGAATTTAATTTTGTTATTTACGTATAAACTATTGCTAATTGATGTTAAGTATATTCATCCCAATATAGTTCTTCATAAGCTCAATAATGTAATCAATATAAACAAATTTAAAACGATCTGCCTGATAATTAAACAATATATTTGTTAACTCTGTTAACAAAAATTTTTTTTCCATAAAATCTACTTTATCATGTGTGTATCGTTAAATTTATGAAACCTTACATGCTGAACTGTGAGTATTGTTACAAAATCTTTAAAGTAAACTGAAAATTCTTGAATGCGAGCTTTATTCTCACAATCAGATCAATAAGATATCAACTCTGTGTGAATTCGTATCAAACACGTGCAATACCGATAGAACATTTATCATATGTGGATGACATATTAAACAGAGTGACAATACATATCTTTGTACTGCTGAGATAGCAGGATCTTAAAATGTCTTGTATAAAACTGTAACTTAAAAAATAGTCTTCATATAAAACATCGATATATCATTGAGCAACATTATGAAACCAATCGTAATATTTAATTTTTACTATTCTTTATAAATAAACTAAATTATTAAATCGTTTCAGTACATATAAGTTTCAAATATGACTCAATGGTAGGTTGCAAGGCAAGTTGGATGCAATTTACAATATGTGTAGATATACGTTTTAATAAATAATAGTTTGATTTTTATATAATCTACCTGTCTAACAGTTTAATTGTTGGTGCCTAAGTTACTACATTTCCACCTGTTTACCTGCTTACCTGTCCACCTGTTTACCTGTCTACTTGTCTACTTGTCCACTTGTATACCATTCTGCCTGCCTTTCTATCTATCTTTCTATCTATTGACCTGTCGACCTCTCTACAAGTCTATTTGTCTACCTGCTTACCTGTCGACCTGTCTGAAGAGTCTACTTGTTTACCTATCTACCTGTCTACCGGACCACCTATTTACCTGGCAACTTGCCCATCTCTCTCTCTTCCCATTTTGTATACTTGTGTGTATGTTTTTGACTAATTCTACATATCTACAAATTTATAATATTGATTTGCAATGACAATTTTTGTATTTAAAAAATAAAAATATTACCTATAAAAAAAATCATTGCTTTCGGCTAGCGATATATTCTTCCTCTAATGACAGACGAGCGAGCGCCAAAATAATTCGAACAATTACAAAGGTTCAAAAACTTGAAATGAAGATCGAAGAATTAAAGAAACAACAAAGAACATAACAAACAACCTATAATTCGCAAAAACGCAGTCGCCAAACAGCCATCGGCTACGAAATAAACGAAATATAATGAAATATGAACAATTTATCATTACACAATTCCATCACTACAGAAATAATTACGACCATCAAGTGATATTTTATTTAATTGCATGCATTCCCATTGCGTCACTTGCGTTTTAATTTTTTTTGACTATTTTTCGAATGACATATGAAAAAATACGCTTCTGGATATACGCATTCGTCATAAAGAATAATGCGTGAATATGGATAATTAAATTTAATTCGGAATTGTTCACACTCGACATTTTGCATGTTACATACATGGCAATGAAACATTCGATCTTTTGTATGATTGCTTTTAAATATTACATTTATCACGTGTTTCACAAAAAATATCAATTTCATATTTAAGATCTAATAAGGTATGCAATACTATGTCCTTCAGATGAAACAAATAACCGCATGAAATAAAAATGCTGCGATATTTAAAGTTATTAACTTTCAGTAGGATAATATATAATAATTAATTAAAGATCGAAAATGAACTTCTGTGCATCTAATTACTTTTAAAAATGAATGAAATTTTGTGTGAGTGTGTATATGCGGATACAATTTTTGGTCGACGATTAGAAGTGCGCGGATCAACCGATTTGAATCCATCAAAAAATATATAACTTGCATTGATAAAAAAAGAAATGGTTAAATTTTTGTTTTAAAGTTAAAGTTATGAATTAGTGGTGCATAGCCTCGTACCTTAAGTCAAATTGCTGGAACTTTCCGTACCGTAATTTAAAATGTTTAATAGCTCAGAAAGGAAAAATTAGATTCATTTTAATTTTGAGTTTTTTTTTGAATATTTTTAACAAAATGAAAAAATGCTTATTCAAAAA
>NW_020537758.1:42931409-43058972 GCF_003426905.1 Ctenocephalides felis
ATATATATGGCATTTCATGTATATATTGTACATATCGTATGTGGTGGTCCATAGAACTAACACATGTAGTAAAATGTTAAGTAATTTGTTACTTGACAAAATTCACAAAACTCATATTTCCACTACAATCCAAATATATCAAAATTGTTAATCTAGTAAACTTCACTTTGTCTTTATTCAACTACATATATAAAAAATCACTTCAATTTATATAAAATTATACAGAAAATATATAATACTTATTTTATTTAAAACATAGTAAAATATTTAGTTACAAATTTTGTAAATAAAATAATTATGCAATTGGTTACAAGACTGATCTATTCATTTCTAATTTATATTTATGCTCAGATTTATAAGTAAGTTCTTTATTTATATGATCTATTATTTTGTTTAAATTAGTTTTATTATTATGTGAGTGTAAAGTTTAGCCGATTGGTAATTTGTTTAATTATGTAGTAAAACATAAACAATAAACATTTAAAAAAATTGTTATATATGCACATAATAGCTAATCAATTACAAACAATTAGTGATTAGCGTTTATATACAGACAACAAAATTAAAATATTTTAGAGTGATGTTTTACTAATTTTGCTTCCACGAATTGAATAATAATTTAAATTATGCAATTATACTTTTTTTTAAAAAAAAGTGTTTTTGCTAAGGTAGGATAAATGCTAGGACTGTATTTAGCCTATTGACAAGATGCAACAATGTGAAAATTAATGTAAAATAATATAAATGTGACAAAAGTACATTTTTCAATAAGGAAAGGCTTATTGAGATAAAAGGTAAAATCAAATTTTACAATAATATTAATTCATCATAATGACATCCGAATGAATCCTCATTGCCAATGCAAATTAATTAAATTCTAAGGATTATGTAAAAAGGTAAAATTTATTCTCAGTCAATGTTACTATTAAATTAATTTTAATCCGAAATAATTAAAAATACTACAAAATCAGTCGAAGAAATATTGAATAATTTTGTACCTGCTTCTACATGATTCTTAAATTTTGAAATCAATTTAAATTTTACTGTATAATTTAATAATTTTGTCATTTATATTGAAATATCCAAGGTGCAAATCAGTCTTTATAAAGAGCATTATCTTGTCTATAGTCAGACATATTGTCCGGTGTAAGATTTTATCTGAAACAAAGGCCAAGTAATATGTTTTTAATTAAATCCATTACTATCTAAAATTAAATAGAATGAGTACAGTTATTTTTTAAAAATTGTGGACAAAAGTATGAATTTTCAAGGAGCTGATGCAGAGTAAGCACATCATAACACAAAAACCCCATTTCTTATTCTAAGATTGTTCCGATTTAAAAATAATAACACAAATACATTGATTATAGGCTACGCACCATATAAACCCTTTACTTAGGTATAATCCAAATCAATTACATAACATAATAAAATATTTTCTGAAGATTTTACCCCACCATTTAACAATTAATCAGCCCCATTTTTATTTAATAGAGTATTACCATTATCACATTAACGAGTACCAGCTGATTCTATCTAAAATAATTATGTTTATAGGCTCTTAACACTTAACACTTTGTAATGGCACCTAATTTGTAAGCGCCCTGAATCTTATTAAAAGAAAAACTTACTTAATCGTTTGGCCAGGAGCGATACTTAGAATACAAAAGGGAATGCATAGCATTTCATTACTTATAATTGGACTTTAACTGAATGCAGTGTTAAAATTTGAATCACAATTCACATAATTACCTGTTAGGTGTTGAGAAATGTGAGAACAGGACGAGATGTTGAGGTACATCGATGGACGTGTTTAAGGTTTAATCGGTAAGAAGAAGAATCGTATTTTAGAAGAAATAGAATGAACAGGCTTATCAGAATAAAACCATAAGTAAATTTACAAACAAATTGGTATTTAGAATGTTCTAGATCTATTTTTTGATGGTACAAATGACTTTGTTAGTATATGGTTTGGAATAGATCAACTAGGATCTAAGAATAATTTGCAAATTTTATTTTTTTCATAAATTCGTATATAAATGCAATATAATCAGGATATGAATTAAATTGATAAAATTCTATACAAACGAAAATTCCAAACATTTGCTAATTTTACTATTTATTTTTTAAGTAAAATAATTTAAGTAAAAATACTAACATGTAGTACCTCAGATTTACTCTTTAGGGATTTTGATGAAACTTTGCATGTCGATAGAGTTAATATAGTCACACCGAAAACCTTAAAATATTATGAGAAGCATAAGTACCTATGAGAAGCATAAGTAATTATATATATATATATATATATATATATATATATATATATATATATATATATGAGAGATTCAATCTTCAGAGCAATACATCAATTAAAAACTTGTAGGAACTTATATCATTTTTATTGTTTGCATACATTTTGACACATTGTTTAGTGTGTCATCTTCAGTGGAATGTAATTGTAATATTCCTAATTAATTCCTAATGATAATTATTCACAATTGCACTACTAAATCAATCGGAACAATTATATAAATTTTTAGGAAGAATTTCTTATTGAAAGAGTACATGTTGCAACGTTGATGTCCGATGCGACAGTCAATTCTTCCTAAAAATTTAAATAATTGTTCCTATTTAAAGCGGTAAGAACTGATTTAGTAGTGCCATTTTGAATAATTACTATTAGGAAATAATTAGGAATATTACAATTACATTCCACTGAATATGCCACAAAACAATGTGTCAAAACGTTTGGAAATGTATTGCCCTGAAGATTGAATCTCATATTATATATATATATATATATATATATATATATATATATATATATATAGACTTTAATGAACACTTCCGATTATTTTTACGTTCGATGAAGAACGCACCTGGAACTATTAATAAACTTTTATCATCCTGTGACTCATCAATAATAATTGATTCAACGAAATGAACTATGATTTATGTATCAGAATACATATTGCGTTTCTAAAACAAGAACATATATATATTTAATAAAAAAGTGCTTCATTGACCCTTTATAAAATCGTGCCTGATAGATTTTTCTTAGTAATAATTTATTGTGGATTTATTATTTTGTATAAATATCCATAAAATAAAATACGGGACCATCAAATTAAAATCTAAAGTCCAAAACTGTATAAATACAGAAATGTATAAATACATCTCATGAATCAAGTTCTCCACAAAATCATAAGAATTAATCTGAAGTATGATCATAAATTTGTATATATGGTTTTGTGAATTGAAAGTTTAAATTTTAATGCATATTTGCCATAATATTGTCACTTGGTGCAAATTTCTTACAAAAAGTTGAAATATCATCACAATTAGAAAAAGCATCCAAATAAAAATATATATAAAAAATTATAGGCCAACTATTGGAGCATCTTCTAAAAGCCATTTGTAAAAATTATCATAAACAATTATTATCAGTACAGCTTATAAAATGCCTAATTCTTAGTGTTTTTTAAGAAAAAATTGTAACTAGTGGTGTATGGCATCGTGCCCTAAGGCAATTTGCTGGAACTTTATATTCGAAAAATACTAATGTTTTTGAATAGATTATTATAAATACTGCAACTTTCATTAATCTTTTTAGGGCAAAATATAAGAGCTTATGTTTTGATCATTTTTTTGTAATTTAAAAAAAAAAACAAAAAAAAATCATTCGTCAAAAGCAAACGTTTTGTGAACACAAGCAGAAATTCTCTCAAAAACTGCCTTTTTTTGCATATTTAGCTCCTTATATCCAAAACAACTGGACTTACCTTTTCCAAAAACTAATCACTACTTTTCCCCACCATTATATTTGGAATGTTTTTTAGATCATCCAAGTCGGATCCGTTCCCTCAAAAACTTGATTTCTATTTTCTGCACTCTTTACTCTATATCTTCGAAAATGCTGGACCTGTCTTCGCCAAAAACTGATCAGCACATCTCCCTATCAATAGAAATCGAATGTTTTTTTAATCATTCAAATCGGTTGGCCCGTGCGCCCGAAAACGTGGCCCAAAAATTGTATCCATACATACATATACACACACACATCCATTATTTTTAAGGCATACCAAAATGTTCAGAAACCTTTAAAATGTGAAAATATGCAAATATTTTCATTTCCCTTTTGGACGATTACAATAACTTACCCGTTAATAATGGGAAATTAATAATTACTTATTAATTACTTATAATACCAAGATCTTTAAATTAAATAAGCTAAAAAACGACATGTTATTGATGATCTCTATTAATTATATGTTTTCAAATCTGACTAAAATAATTCGAAAATATTATCAAAGTACTGAATAATATGTATTACCATGTATCAATTTCTCATTTCTAAGAATTGAAATCTTATCATCAGATATTTGCTCAATACAAATACTTTTTCTAAGAGTGTCCTATGCGCGAGATCCTTGATCTGAGAATTATTTTATATCAATATAAAGAGCTTTGTTGTAGTTTGTCGTATTTGTACTTTTTATCCTGATAAATGTCGCGACATCACTATAAATATATCTAATCGAGAAAAAATATTCAGATAAAATATTATGTATACGAAAATAATTAAATGTGTATTGGAATTTTATGAATGAACCCTGTTATAGGAGCTTATCTTCGTATTATGTAATGCAGGTTAGATGCACACCTACGACGGAAATTGTAACTTTAGATAAATTTTCTGAATATAAAAATTATATTATTAGCAACTAACTACGCCTCTAGGTTTCTTTGTGGCAACTTGGTAAGAGCCTGGTCTTGCTATCACAGGTTCCAAATTCTATCAAAGTCTCAGACAGCTTGATATCGAGTAGTAGTAATATCAGTTGTCAGTTGAAATTAAAGATCTAAAAATATGATTTGTATGTATGATATCATAACATATGCAAAAAAGAGTGTGCGTAAGGTTCACACGCAATTGAAGTAAAACTTATTTGCTACTGTACAAGGTCGCATTTAAGTAAAAATAAATACATCATATAACAACTTTGAATAATGTTTATTTGTAATATGGTAACATTCGTGATGCACATATTTATTAGTGTCAACCATTATACACATTTATATACTGATAAATTATAAATTATATATTTATAATAGCATTAATAGCAGTAAAAACAATAATGTAATTAATGTAATACTTCAGATATGACATGATCGGTTTGTCATTGTAATTAGCATTTAGAAACAAACCTTCATTAGAGAAATGAAAAAATTGCTGATTAATATATTCTATAATATTCGTTCACACAGTAGATCATGTTAAACAACGCATAAACAAATATTAATTTTGCAACTTCACTCATCATGTAATTGTGTTTGAAGAGTTTCATGTAATTAAAAATAACATACATTCATTGACTGCTTTTATTTTTTTACTATTTCGCGATATAATCTCATTCTTTGAACAGCTGTAATATCTGTATTGCCTAAAAAATATTTTCCATTTTAATAACTTTAAAGATTTATAGAAACTACGAATAATATAGAAATAATTTTTAAGCAACAGGGTAAAATATTAAGGAACAGGGTAAAAAATTCTTCTGATTCAGGCATTTTTCATTAAATCAACATTTGTACTACGATGTAACTTCAAAATGTTTATTTATCTATGCGTTGACGCCGGTACGCATACAACAACAGATCTCTATTCACATACGCGACCACTAATCACAATCGACCCGTATACAAATGATATCACCAAGAGCGAATGACAAATCATTGGCACTCGACTCTTATCTTATCTTATCTGCCGTAACGCACTTCCGTTGTATTTGTACGGATTTACACCCTAGTCGCGCCTAAAGAAGTTTTACTTCAATAAAGATAACAATTTAGCTTTCGTTCGATCAATGTCTAAATGTCGCAATTATGATTATTTTTTCTAATATACAAAAAAATAATTGGTATACAATTTGAAGCATCAAATAATGACCAAAGAACAAATCAAATTGTTCCTGTATGATATCATTCCTTCACAACTAATAGAACGAAGACAGCCTAATTGCAACAAAAACTTTAGATAAAACTACAGACAAACAAAGAAATGATAATAATGATTCGAATAAAAAAAATTCGCGTTTTATTGAACTTTCTTGGCAAAAATTTTCAAGATTTTATTACCGCAATTCATAGCAAGAGGAAGATCGGCGCCCGTCATTATCCAGACCAATTTTTATATGGAAGGATCTGTTTTATTTTTTTAAAACTTAGTTTTGTGCCACACGTCGGCGAATAAATTACTATAATTTCGACACCTTTGAAACAACGAATTGGAGTTGGGTTTTTGCTTCGATTTAAAATGATTTTTATTGCGAAATAGTAGTTTTTGAACAAATGTGAAATATGAAGTTTGTGTGGTAAAGTTCGAAGAACTCGAGGAGTTTAACTTCCCATAGGGTAATTACCTTCACGTAGAGTATAATAAAAATTTCTTAATTTCATTACAAATAAGACTAAATATAATTAAATGCATTAATGTAAATATTTGTATTGTATTGTTTTATTTATATTTATATTTTATTAAATTTATTCGTGATAAATTATATTATCTAGGTTTCGGTGCTTCAATTCTAAAATATTTAAAAAAATATAAAAAGACTACAAATATCTCGCGGTATTTTATAAATGAAACCATTTCATGTTATTCTAATTTTTCGACCGATAACGTCTAACAATTTACATACGAGGGTTTCATTTCTGATACAGACATATATTTAAGATACCGTCTTTTGATAGGGATGCATATCAAGAAGAAAGGGTTGACAAGTAGTCCTAGAAAAAACGATCCCAGATTTTATATCTGTTTTTAGAGATAGAAACTGGCCGGAGACTAATAATATATGTATGATTAGATAAACATTCCGTAAATGGATCGATAGAAATTAATTTGGATTGTTAAAGAACATGAAATGCAATTTGAGAAAAACAATTTATTATTAGACTAGATTCGGTTGCGTCAGATTACATTAGTGACAGTTATCATTACATCTAATGAATTTCATATTGAGTCCAATAGAAAGAAAGATGAAGTATGTTTGATCAAACAAGTTTCCTTTATTGAATTGAGTCAACTATCTACATTAACATGATCTATAGACCGAATTGCTTTTAAAAAGCCAATAGAAAGCTCATTTGAGCATTATTTTTTAAAATGATTGTTACTTGTATACAGATAGACCACTTTGTTTGTTATTTAGCACTAGTAGTTATTTACCAGAAATTATTTTTGTTTTATGTAACATGTCTATGTTGTTACACGTATTTCTTGTCCTTTTTGAGTGAAATTTAAACTTTCAAACAAAAGAGAAAGGAAAAATAAAATTCAATAAGAAAAAAAACAAAAAAAAAATTACAAAGATGTCTTGTTTATTGGTAACAAAAAATATTTTTTGTATGTTATATCAATAAGTTCTAATTAAATGATTAAGTTATATTGTGTAACATATTTCTGATAATAAAAATCGTTATAAACCATTTTGGTGTGTACCTACTTTTTTAACCTATTTTTATGACTGTCACAACCGTCCTTGGGGTGTGGAGGGTTGTGACACTCGCCCTTTTCTTGTAAGATTTGATTTAATGACCACTCCATCGTATCTAATTAAATTTCAGTAATTCCACGAAAACAAATATTCAAATTTCTATTTAATTTAGTTTTCTCTCAGCTAACTGGTAAATTAACAAAATTGTTGCTGATCAAAGAAAAAGTGGCACAACCGTACCCAGTCTCCCCTACTTATGAAGTTTATATAAACATCTATTAGAATTTCTTATTAAAAAAATTAAAAGAAAACAATTTAAAAAAAAATATTTAAACGCAATTCCATTCATTTTGGACTAAAATAAAAAATAAAACTGATGGTGTGTGGCATGAGGCAAATTGCTGGAACCTCCCGTACCGTAATAAAATATTAAATGTTTTAAAATAGGTTATTATAAATCCAAATTATTTTCGATATTAAAAAAAACATTTTTTGGAAATTAAAAAAACGTGAAATAAATATTTTGCTTTTCCCAAAGGTAATCGTTTCGTCAACATAAGCAAAAAGTTTTTTGATTAATTGCAATCGGATGCTTAGTTCTCTCAAAAACTGCAACTTTTTGTACATTCAGCTAAGTATCTCTGATACCGCTGGACCTGCCTTTGCAAAAACCACTAATCACCACTTCTCCCCATAATTACGAATTTAATGTTTTTGGATCATGTAAATCGGATGCTCCGTTCTCTCAAAAACTAGATTTCTATTTTCTGCACTTTTTGCTCCGTATCTCTGTAACGGCTGGACTTGCCTTTGCCAAAAACTAATCAACACATATCCTTATCAATAGGAATCGATTGCTTTTTGAATTTTTCAAATCAGTCCAAACGTACGCGCGAAATCGTTGACGAAAAATTGTCTCCACACATACAAGCAAGCACATCCATTTTTTCTGAGGTATGCCAAAATGTTCAGAAATTTCTGAAACGTGAAGATATGCAAACATTTTTATTTTCGATTTTTGTCCCATTAATATAACTTACCATACGGGAAGTTAATAAATGTTAATTAAAACATATGAAATAAACATATAAAAGAAACGAAAAATAGAAAACGATATCTATTGCTATCGTATAAGACGACCCTACGGAAAGATTTATTCACATTAAAAAATGTTAATGCATAAATTTATGAAAAATAATAAAAAAAATTTTGTTTATTAAAAAATATCGTACTCTCAATATAAAAAGCTCTCATTTTTATCTTTCTCTACCCAAATGTGTAGGTGTGCCATCAAACACGCGTCACTAACCCTTTCGATTTCGAAAAAAAACTTTAAAAGAAGTTGCCGATGGAGAAAATAAACGTCTCATTCGAAATAGATAAACTTATCAGATATTTGTTCGATCGAATAATATGTATACATTACATCTTAGACTTTGTCTAATTGGATCGAGTCGGTTGTGTTATATAAAAGATTACAGCTATCATTTGTATCGATACTAAACTGTAATGTAAATCGATTGTAATAGATACTCAAGTGTCGAAAAAGTTGTTACTGATTATGAAGAATAATATATTTGTGTCGGAATATAAAAATAAATTACATTAGAATCTGGACTATTTTTTTTAATTAATTGGGATGAGAAACAGGCGGTACGTGCTTGTAATTAGTACACTAATGTTGTCAGTGTGATGCTTTGAAAATGATTTATCAGCCGAAGTTATTATTCAAACATAAGTATTTTAACAGTTAAGAATATAGAAAATAGACGACTATTTTAAGTTGAAATATTGTGCTGTATTATATCTTTAGAAGAAATTTTATTGCAAAAACATTCAACATTAATTGCAACAGTTGCAATTGCTTCCTGTAAGGTTCATACCAAAATATTCTTTTGAAAAATGTATGTAGATTTTTTAAACATTAAATAAATTCTTTTGTGATTCATAGCATTTTATGTGTTTTTGAAAATTTAAATTTTATTTTGTACACATTTTCTAAACACAAGTTATGGTTTTATTCCTTGTCGATCTTTTACTTTTCAATCAATTTCTGGAAACGTTTTTTATAGAATATCTAAGTAACGTTTTCTAAATTTATGCTGATTTATTTTGTGACTTTATTAAATTTGATAGTTTACCATTGTTAGCACAAATATATTTTTAAATAATTGATTATCCTTGTCTTTAAATAAATCGCCTCGACATTGGTTCGGCTACTGGTTTTTATACAATGCAAAACGAAATCGAGAAATTGGCTCGTTTATTAATTAAGCAAACCGACAGATCGATGAGCAATGATCAATCTCTGCCATCGAGTAATTACTTTATAAATTCCGACCAAATGAAAATCAAATAAGATATAAGAAATATTTGACATGATATTCATATTCAGAGGCACTACACCTAAAATCAAAAATTGATATAAAAGAAATTTAAATTCCTGGCTTTTATATGAAAATTTGTCCATAGATTACAACTACAACATCAACATACAAGAAGTAAAAGGATTACTAATGGTAATAAAAAATTTTTTTTTAATATTTGCATTCAAATTATCAATATTTCAATATTTAGAAAATGCAATTGTGTTTGCATTTGTAAGTGCAAAATGCAAAAGTTAAAAACAAGAGATATAAATATTTGCCAAAGGTCCAAGTAATTTCTCCAAAATTAGGTAAAAATCCTAAACTGACGCTCTGATTTAAATAAAAAACTCAATGGTAAAAAGAGTAAATCAAAAATAAATTTAATATTTATTAATAAAATTATTTTTAATATTGTTATTTATTGATGCAAACTCCAAAATTTAATTTAATTTAATTTTAATTTAATGAAAGTCAAAATATTTATTTTTGGTCCTAGAAAGTATTAAATTCATTAAAAAAAACATGCAAATAAAAAAAATTACCAACTTTGTGTTACCAAAGAAAAACAATAAATTATAATTTATTATAATTATATTAGTACTTTTATAAGGGGTTATATAACCCTGTTAGAATGAGGTACTTGATAAGTACAAAGTATGTGTTTATTAATATGCAACGACTTGTTTGCTATATAAATGATGATTTATAATTAGACGCTTGATTGAAGAGCTTAGCAAATGAGTTGACAATTCTTATTGACATATTCAATTTCAGATTTCAGATTTGCATCTTGATATTCAAAGGAACGCTCGTAATTTCTTCAGTATGAAAAATTTATACGCAGAGATTTAGGAATTTAAGTAGTAAGGGATACCTCAATTGTTTTAATGAAGCACTGATGGAAATATATTATTTACACTGTAAAATTTAACTAATTTCAAGGCTTGACTATTTACTTATATATATACATATATATATATATATATATATATATATATATATATTTAACATATATAATTTTTATAATTTTGATGTTGAGATATGTGAGATTCAGTCTTCAGGGCAATACATCAATTAAAAACTTTATATATATATATATATATATAATGTATTCTGAGTTGATAGATATTATATTCTATTCCTTCTCTTTCCTATTTGATATTTCATGACTTCCTACTTGACCTTGAATAGAGAATTTAGACTCCGACGATCGTTGGTATGGTAGTAAAAGGAACGACTTGTAACGGATAACACATAATGCTAATTTAGATTTCCATATTTTAGATTTAAAATTATAACATACTGATGAGACAAACCTAGTCTCGAAACGTTTGTAAATTTATTATTTAATAACTTAGTGCAAAAAAGAGTGTTGTTTGCTAATATTTCTAAATTAGTATATATATATATATATATATATATATATATATATATCATACTATTTTCAATTTTGTGTTATTTAGGTTTACTCGAACCATATAATATTGAAATTTTTTTAAAAGTTGAATTTTCCAGTCAAATTTTCTCTTTGGGTTCAAAATAAATATTTATTAAATAATTACAGAGTTTTTTGACAAATTGTATTCTACAAAACTTCAGTCATTTTTCAATAAAAATTATCTTCTTCTTCGCACAATGTAAATTATGAAGTAATGTCGACAAGTCGGCGTCTTGCTCGATGTAAATTCTATATAATAATTTTCTTAAAACCTTTCACTGACATATGAGCTCAGATTAATTACATGTTTAACATGAAAGCCGGTCGAGGCGTAGGTGTATCTACATGTTGAAAATTATTTATCTTTTTTTATTTGATTTTATTTATGATACCTACGGGAGAAATATGAAGTACGAAAGATTAACCCTTTCATATGTACGTCAACACTCGTGTGAGGTATGATGTAAGGTATATAATTATATATTTGGATTTAAGTATAACTTACGTATAGATAAATCTATATTTAAGAGTAAAAGCGGAATTTTGTGCCCTATGTTTGTTAATGAAATTAATTATAAGTTTATTACAAGGAACCGTTTTTATATCAAATTTTTTTATCATCCTTAAAAATCTGTAAAATAAAAATACGTACAATTCAAATTATGTTACCCATCTCACCCTGACTCGAGGGTATTGATAGTTTGAAATAAAGTCAGGAAATAATAAAAAATAAAACTTGAAATATACAATATATATTTTTTGTAAATAATATAATTAGCAAAATCAAACAGTATAATATAAACTATTCAATAATATTAGTGTTACACTTTACTTATATATTTTCTTGAAGCGCCGACCAACCTTGCCCTTCATCAGTTTTATTTTGTTCAATTTCAATTTAAAAAATTCAATAAATATATATATATATATATATATATATATATATGTACATAACATTTTGTCAGCTTTGTTTAGATATTTTTTTCATTATTGTTGACTTTGTAGACACGTACATTAGTCATCATACATTTTATAATTACTCTTTACACTTTTATTTCATTTGCTTGTATATAATAGTATAGTGCACCATATATCCTTTCCTTTGTCAATAATGTTGTAAAATTTGTAGGGAAGGAGATTTTTTTCCTTACTATCTACCTCCATAGTTCTTGTCTACCCTTTTCCCACTTTTTGCACTCCATAATGGCGTGCTCAGCATCCGCCCTAGTCACTCCACCCAAGCAATAGCAATCGTTTGGGTATTTACGTAGGTATAGTATCCATCGTATCTCTTGTTGAAAACAATGATAAGTGTTTGGAATATAAATGTTATGGCATAATTGTAGCATAAAAGGAGGAAAGGAAAGTTTTCAAAAAAAAAATTGCACAACAATATTAATAATAATGAATAATTACACAAAACAAAAAAAGTATACAAGAGATTTATTCTCTCTGAAGGAAAATCAAAGTGACAAGCCACGTATCATTTGCTGCTAAAGATCGATCAGGCAATAGTTTGGCATATCGTGTTTGTCATACCAAACTATTTCTGGTGTATATTGGCCTAGGGCTTGGATGTTATTATTGGGGTGATCCCTACATTTGTTAGAAAAAGTTTTCAGTGAGTTTCTTTATTTGTTCGAATATTGTCGGTACGTCAGTCTGCTCATGTATATATTTCGTAAAGTAATAGTGTCTCGTCAGAGGGTCCCTTGATTTGTTGAGTACTAGTCGTAAAGCTTTGTTTTGTGCTGTCTGTAGTCTCCGTCGGATTGTCTTTATTGTTGCGTTTCATGCTGTAGCGGCGTACAACAGTATCGGTTTTATTAATAGTGTATTTTGTTTATAATTGATTAATAATTATAGCGAGTCATTTATATATTATGTTTATAAACCATTGATAATGGATTAAATTTGACCGATGCACATGAGGGCATATTAATGTTTTTAAACGAACCTATTCATTGGACATCAGACGTAAAACATAAACAATATTATCGACACCGCCACTCGAAAAAAATGCAGACTCAGGAAAATAACTTCATAGATAATAATAATCATAATCTTGTTTGGTTGTTAATGGTGACAAATGTGTAAAAACTATGAGAAAATATGAAACAGAAAATTATAAAAAATCATCTTCTAAATTCTTTAATTTAGTGTATTTTGATTATAATTTGTTCAACACAATACAGCAATATGAAAAATACTAATAAAATCTATTCTAAAATTTTGAGCTGGAAATCGTATATTGATTTGTATTGAGATGTGCTTACATGCACTGTGTTTTTACTCATTGTAACAAAACTTTCTTTATACTGATACTTTTCTTAAGGATATTTGAATATCCTCATTTATCCTTTACATCAATGATTATCTATCCTGATAATAAATAATGTGAGGTGTCGGCAACACCTATTTTACACCTAATAACCACGTGCGCGTGTACAACGGTATTGTTCGACTAAAAACATTTAATTATCCTTCAGCTACGTCTCATTTGTCATCGTTATGAATCAGGATTAAAGAGCGGCATTGAGCCTACAATATAATAGATTTACTTACAAATATCCTACGTATGTACAGCCTTTTATTCGAGCATATGCTCGAAAGGATTCTTATTTGAATCAACGTTGTAGGTATGCATTAAAAATAAATTTGAAGGATGAGTTATTGTCAAAATATTTTATATTATTTGAAATTATCTAAGGATAGTTGAGGGTATATAATTTGTATATTTGTGGGGTGTTTGAACTCGAATAATATGTAGTTAAGGTCACATCGGTTATAAATGTCCTCAGTATTTCAACATTTATTCTTCAGCATGATTTTAAATTTTTAAGTTTGGGAATTTAATAACTTAACTATGGTTGGTAAAAAATTTTGGTTTAGGTTTGATTTTATTAGAATAATTAATAGAAATAACAATAAACAGAAACTTAATTATTTATTTTTTGATTATTATAAATCTTCAACTTCTTGAATTCATTAGATAATTATATACCTATGTTAATATATGTATATCCATAAATTAGTTTCTATGAATATAAATATATAAACACACTATCAAAATCAATGCATATCGTGACCAATCAAAATCAGAACATATTCAAAAAATATACATATACAAATCAGACCTCATGATATTTCTTTTTATTAAAAAACTAATCTCGTTAGTAAGTGATTCGACACAGATGTTAATCGATCTTCGATGGATCAAATTGAAATATGAAATATGAATAGAGATCGGAAATTTTTAATATTTTGAGCACGCGATTCAACAATAGAAGTCAGATGAATCCTTTCCTAAACTAACAATACTTGATTGACGTATTAATTGTATGGCGAGATCTTTCAGTAGCCAGGAAGAAAGGGTTAAAATGCAAAGTTTACTTGGAAGGACGAAGGAGAATTTTAAAAGATATGTGATAGTAAAGTGAAATATATTATCTCAAATAAAACTGAAAATGTCTCCTTTTTTAACTTTATAAAATAAAAGTCTAATGAAAAAACTCATCATCAGTATATAGATCACCTACAATATTGCATTATATCTATCACCACTGTTTCATTTCATCAATAATTTATATCTTTTTTTTAACATAATATTGAAGAATGTACAAATATATTTATTATGAAACTTCGAGCAACATTGGCGTGGAAAATTGTCAAATTTATTTAATTGTTTTATTATTTTTATTTATTTTTTCTAACACTTAGTTTTTATTTGTTTTTTAAACACCTAATACACTAATGTGTGTTGGCAAGATCAATCAAAAGTTGGCGCATGGTCAGGTTTGTTAAATGGCAAAAAATTCTTAATAGTTTAATAATAAAAAAAATCTAATGAAAAAATAAAACATATTTAATCTTTCGTAGATTCAGAAGCAATACCAGTGCACAGAAGTCGGTCGCCTCTTCAAGTGGCATTGAAGATGGCTCATCGAAGATAAAAGACGAGGAATATTGATATGTCGGAACTTTTATCGAAATCAGTCTAAAGTTTTCATTTAAGTGACATGTTATTATCGATATTATCGATCGAATCGGACGAATGCATTAATAATATTTAAAATATGCGACTTTACATACGGAGGAATATACACATATATGTACACATATGTGTAGAATATTCATTTCATATTAGTTTTGAAGGATAGTTGTTGATAAAATATTTTTAAAATACTGTTTAATTAAACTTATTTTATGATATAATTTTTTAAGAATGTATGGATTATTTAACTTTTGAAAAATATATAATTATGTAATGTTTATTATATTTATAAATTGTAAAAATGCATTCAGTTCCTCTACTAGAACTCTTTCAAAATTATTTTCTACATATTTGATCAATCTTTTTTGCGGAGCGATAATAATAAATTGTTATCCCAAATTTTATTAAAATCTGTTGCTCTTCTTGTTATCACAAGCCTTTTTTAATGAAATCATCAATTATATTATGTCATAATTTTCAATCACATATCAAATCAGCTGCAATCTTATTCCTACCATTCAACAACTCTTTATGCAATGGCATTCTCGATACCATAACGGTTATTTTTAAATTTGTAATAAAAAAAAAAATAATAATAATTCTGAAAGTTTTGAAATCATATATAATATATAAAATCATATAATAGCATATGAAAATAGCATTTAGTAAAGTAAAAAAATATTTAATCTTTGAAATTAATGTCTTGTGTTTTATTAAAAATAAAATCAACATTTTGTAACAGAGCCTTGTGCCTTGTCGTTTTTTAAATAAATATATCTCATGATTTACTGGTTTAATATTTACGAAATAAAAATGAGAAATATTATATAATATTTTACAAAATGTAGATGATATTACTCTTCCAAATCCAGTAAAACTATTTCCATAAATATTGTTCATTATTTTGCAATTAATGATTTTTTAGAAAAGGGTGGTGTTCAACTTACCCCGTGTTTGGGGCTTATTGTAATATCCGGGGTAAGTAGTAATGGCCAAAAAACTATAATAATACTTCTGATAATTTATTCTTAGCTTGATTTAAAAAAAAAACATATATTGCTAAGTAATCCTTTTCATAAATCAATAAAAACCATAATTAATACTTGTAAAGGATATAGTGTTTCCAGTAACTTGTATATTTTTACTCAATCAATTCACTTGAAAATGTATATATTTTTATATGGTATAACTAGCCCTAAGATTTTCTTTTAACTAGCCCTAGATGTGATTTTTTTAAATTAATCAAGATAACTTTTTAAACAATTTAGCAATTACAATACTCGTTCCATATTATTAAAGATTGATACATTTAAAGGAAATTTATATATTTAAAATTTGAAACTGTATATAATTCTTGTATGTTACAACTAGCCCTAAGGTGTTGTTTCAACTAGCCTAAGATGTAATTGTTTATATTAATCGAAATAATGATTTAAATAATTTAGCAATTACAATAATTGTTACACATTATCAAAGATTGATACATTTGAAGCAATTAAAGATACATAAAATTTAAAATTAGTCGATAATAATAAAGCAAAACCAAAAATTTTATATTAAATTTAAAAAATGACGCACCTGCACAGTTTTGTTTACTTTCTCAGCCTGCAGGATAGTAGCTATGGCAAAATAATGAAGGACGGTTTTCATGTCCAAACGAAACAAAAAAATATTATAGTTTGCAACCCCTGCATCTGTTACAATAAGCCCCTAGCTTTCCTAATCATTTTATAATTTTAAAATAATAGAAAAATAATTACCAAATAAAAAATTTTAGTTCAATAAAAAACTACTTAGTTTAATACTTAATTATAAAATATAGTTAATGCAAATAAAATTGTATAGTGAATAATAAGCAATATGATCATTTGCTTTTGGAAATGCGAATATTTGTAATTATAATTAACAAATATTTGTTTACAAAAAATAAATACTATGATTCCACATAATAATTATAAAATATTATAAAAATAACTGCCAAACTGAACTTTTTTAAATCAATAAAAAGTTATTATTATGTGACTTAATTCGCGTATATTGAGAACTTCTGATACAACCGATAATTTTATTTGTTACTTGTTAAGTGTGATTTGAAATTCCTGCAGTAAACATTAATTAGATCGTTAGCAGGACATCATTAACGATCCAATAATGAAAGTACAAATAGAAGTATTATTAGTACCAGGCCTATAGGTACGTTTTAGAGTCGCGACTGTATATTTACAGAAGAAATAAATGCGAGCTCGGGGCCTCTTCTCTTGCATGCCATGCGACAATTTGGATAATGTCTTCATTAAATACATGTAACTACATATATAGGGATTCATATATTATCGGACTAAAGGACACAAAATCGGAATTATTAATACAGGGAGGAACTTGGTTATACATATTTTTGGTTATACAGTAACAAAGCAATTGTATTGACTTTAAGCAATTATATTGTCAAAGCCAAACAAATTATATCACAACAAATAGTACATATTAAACAACTATCTGACTTTGTTCAGTAAAATTTCCAACTAATTCTCTATTGCATAAACGTAGTAGGAATCAAGATGATGGCTGGTTACACATCTTTTACCCTTTACTTTCACATATTGTTATTAAAAAATTCTAACTTTAATGGTTGTTAAGATATGGGTGGTAAACCTTTTCACCCGCGGACCTTTAAGCCCTGCTCTATTTTATTCCATGAACAACTGCCGTTACAACGGATGTACTTTTATGAGTACCCATGACAACTGTATCATCGACAAAAGTTCCAATTATTACATTATTATTAGTCGGAATGTCATGTGTGTATATGAGATACAAAAGTTGCCCTGAAACACTCTCTTGTGGAACTCCAGACTTGATTCTGATACGTAAATCTGATGTATCTGTTTCTACTCTAGTTCTGAATAATCTGTTTGTATTCTACTGGTAGAAAATGAGCATATAGTAAAAAGAAATTCTAACCATAATGAATGTTTTTCTAAAAATGCTCATTAGAATTTTTATATATCAAATTCATATAAATCGTGTTATTTCAAGGTTTTATTTTTTTATACTCGATATTTTTTATTATGAAACTATTAAATATTTTTATCATTTTACAATACTGATTAAATGTTCCAAATTTGATAAAACTTGCCAACACACTTTATTGCACATTTTTTTAAAGGGGAGCTTCTTAAACTCGATGGATTTTAAAAATTTTAAATCCATAGTTTAACAAAAAATCTCGAAAATTTTGAAAACTTGGCACAATTGTGTTGTTATTTTCAACTATGGTTCTAGAAATGTTATTCACAATTACGGTTCCAAAATTTAAATAAATAAAAGTAATAAAAATTACCTAAAATAACCGAAAAATGGTCACAATTCACCAGAGCTCTAAGTTGAACTAAAAAGCTCATAATTTCCAAACAGCGTGAGATAGTTCTAGTAATCGTAAAAAAAATCGGGAATGAAAATTTTGCGTTTCTTTACGTTTCAAATGTTTCTGAACATTTTGGCCTTCCTTAAAAAATTGATTTTAGCATTTCTTAAAAAAATTGATGTATGTATGCGTGTATGTATCGAGAGCATGGATCAACCGATTTGAATGGTTCAAAAAAAAAGTTCAGCCCTGTATTAAAAAACATTTGATTTGTATTGACAATGAGATGTGCTGATTAGTTTCTAGCAAAAGTATATCTAGCCGTTGTGGAGATACTAAGTAAAAAGCGCAAAAGCAACCTGTATTTAAGATTTCGTCACATTCGATTAGAATAATTAAAAAAATATTCGATTTGTATTGATACGAGGCAAGGTTTTCAAAGCAGGTCTATGGTTTCGAAGAAAAGTCCAAAGAATGAAAGAACGGCGTAGCCGATTAGAGTGATTCAAGAAGCATATTGCTTGTGTCTCGGCGGTAAAAATTGAGGTAAGGTCTGGTTATTCATCTTTTTCCCTCTACTTGCAAATATTGTTGTTAAAAAATTCTTTACTTTAATAGTTTTTAAGATTTTAGTAGTGCTCTATCTAATATTGTTGTTAAAAAATTCTTTACTTTAATAGTTTTTAAGATTTTAGTAGTGCTCTATCCTATCCTGCTTATTTTGAGTTAGTTCTTGTTAATAAACAAAGGTCGGCGCGCATGTATAAACACTTATTTTATTTAGATTTATAAAATATGACCATGAAATTTACAGTATTACTAATTAATACGTTTTTATTGATGATTGATTATTTTTATTTCGCTTGTCTCATTTTTGAAAAAAAAAATGTAAGTACTATATGGGAAGTTTCTGCAATTTTTTTAAGGCAAAATGCAATACACCACTAGTTAAATAAAAATTGTAATATTCCTAGGGTGTTATGTTATACATACTTCGAAAATCAAGGGATCATCTTCACCAATGTGTACTTTATACAAATTATACGTTTAAGCCCAAGTTGACACAAAAATATTCAAGTTCTCATATAGTATATGACATATAAATAATGCCGAAAAAATTCCTCATGTATTTTAATAATTAATTAACAATAATTTTTATACTTCGTCCCTGTATTTTAGGAAATACACACGCAGCATGCGCTAACATGGCATAGCAATTAGCAAAGATTCTCTCAAGTCAAACAACAATAAAAAATGTATCTCGTACATGCGATTCCATTTCGTACCCGGTAATTATGCGCTAGAATTATGGCATATAAAAGTAAAAATCGAATGGGATTTTTCGATCAAATTTGTTTTAATAATCATGTTTGAACGGCATCACGGTCTTAATGACCTGAATTCAGGTCGACAGAATTATAACGAAATATGAACCCAAATGAAATATTATTAGGAAAAAAATGGATATATTTTATATATCATTTTTTGCATTAATAAAATTGTATAACAAAGATTTTAATTTCAGTATGTTGGAACTCAAAGGTTGATAAATACAATAAATAATAAAATTCAGAAGTCATGTAGTAATTGGGTATGTTATAAAAATGCGGGTTATAAAATTTATGCTTTGATTAATTTGGAAAGTCGAAATGTTGTTTTAGTTTTTTTCATTTTCTCACTTCAGCAAGTCAAATATTTGAGATTTTTTAAATGATCACTAAAATATAAATGAGTACCATTAAAAATTCATAATAAATGGTAATCAAATTCCTTGATGTATTTATGATATTTTCATCCCGCTATTCACATTAAATAAAGTATTAAATAAACAGTTTAAAACCTATATCTTTATAATAGAAAATTCAAAATAGTATTATGATTGGAAGTTGGAACTGTATTTTCATGTATCATGTATCATGTTTCTAAAAATATTTGGTGACAGGCACTACAAAATCTTCCCAATTTTTGATCAAACTGATTTAATATAATTTCAACTTTTTCAACTAAAATACAACCATCAATTGGAAAATTGAATGATTTAAGGTTATTTTTAGATCTGACAATTTAGAAATGTTAGAAATAGTTGAGATAATTCAAATTTTTCATAATCAATGAAAATGTTCTATGATTGTGATAATCAGCAATCAAAATCATTTATATATTTGTAAAATTAGTGTTTAATGACTACATATCAAAGATCCAATTTAACTAATCTCCTGGACTCAGACCAATAAAAACTGTTTACTAAAAATATATTTCTAGTATGAAACGTATATAATACTATATTTTCTTATAAAATACATAATAGTAAATTTACTCTTAAAATGTAAAATTGTACACGTGTTTGCAAACGCCTCATTTTTGACCACCTCCAATTCCAAAATCTCCCATTTGAAAATCTTTTACTGTAAACATATTTCTAATATAAAAAATAAAAAATACTATTTTTTCTTATGAAATACATAATAACAAATTCACTCTTAAAATTTGATATTGTACTCGCGTTTGTAAATGTCTCATTTTTGACCAACACCAACTCCAAAATCTCCTATTTGAAAATCTATGACTTAAAATATATTTATAGTATGCTATGTAAAAAATACTATATTTTTCATGAAATACATAATATTTGGAAATAAATTCCAAACAAATTCACTCTTAAAATCTGAAATTGTACTCGTGTTTGCAAATGTCTCATTTTTGACCAAATTTTTTGACCACTCCATAAACTGCTATTTTAAAATCTATTGCGTATTGTATGTTTAAGAAAAACTGTAAAAAAAATTATTTCAAGATCAATAATCTCAAAAACGTGGCAAAATAGTAAACATATTTGTTCGAATATCCTAAGTAGCACACACCTATACTTAACCACAAATGTTCACTTCTTGGTGATTAGTAAATTTAATTTCGAGTTCAATTTGCTTCATTCGAATATTCAAAATAATATCACCTACCTGGAACAATCAGTAAGAAAAACGCAAACCAAAAACATAAATGTAATAGAGCCATAACAATAAACCCAGAATTAAATAACAAAATTCTCGACCAAAATCACAAGAGCCGCACGCTCGCCCCCGAGCAGTAACGCACGAAAAAAATTATTGCATCGAGCAAAAGACGATTAATATAAGAATAAAGAAATATTTCAAGTTTCAATTGCCAAGTAACTTATACGAATATTGCAAAAAACTGCAAAGTGTTGATATGCAATTACGGTTTGCATTAAATCACTAACTAGTTGGAAATAACTCGAATTACGATGCCAACAGTAGCAGACACACGACACGAACAAATCGAGAATGAATCTGAATATTTTATTAATATCAAAGTGGACTGACGACAAGTCGTTTGATAGCATTGAAGGACATGGAATGATAATCAACTTTGAAAACTCGACTTTAAAGGTTGATCGATTTACATAATAAAAAATAGTAGTTTGTTCTAAGACAGGTCCATGTTATGAGCGCATCACAAATCAATGATTATCTTCCTCTACATTGTTTACTATTTCCTTTACAGTTTATTTGCTATTAATTTTTTTATTTTTTTTTTATAGCAAGTTATACAAAGTACATTCAGCTATATATTGTTACAGGTATATATTATTTGCCTGCGTGAGAAGGATCGATATCCTGCGATAGCACCTTCCTAGAAGTTATGTGATATTTTGTAGTAAATCATTGCAGATTCTTTTTTTGAGACGCTTTGATGGTAAAGGCTTGAGCAGATCTAACGCTAATTCATTTGGATGACGACTTAGACGAGCTTTGTATCTGGTGCAGTAAAGATTAATTTTGGAACCTTTGTGACCGCTCCCCATAGTTGTAGACCGTAGGACCATATTGGTTTAATAATTGTCTTGCATATTAGTATAGTTTATTTTCTATTGTGACTTGTGATTTCCAGCCCATTAACCAAATAATTAATGACCATTAATCACTTCATATTCGTTTTTATAAATTTTCTTTTCCAAACTTCTGCTTCCATGCTTCCTGGTCCTGTGCTTTGGCTTTCAGTTCTCTATATTTCCTCTTCTTGCGAAAGTCGTCAACCATCTGCATTCTTCTTCTTTCAGTCCTTCTGTTTTGTCTTCGACAACGTCGTGTGGAAAGCGCTCTTTTTACAGAATTGGTCCAATCCAGTTTCCTTATAAATTTACATGTACAAAAGTATATTAAGACTTTGTAAAACTTGTAGAGATGTGGCCTGTACTTGATTAATAACTATTAAATAGAAAAAAATACATTGTATTAGATGAGTAAACAAGAAATCCACTAAGCAATTTCAAGCCTTTCGTTCGCGATCCCTGGTCGACATTGGGACATCTTCTTGGTACACGCGCAAATAAAATAAAGCAGCCTTAAGCCATCATCTTTAACTGCTCTTGGTATATTATTTCAACTGGCATTTCGGCCTATAACCAAATTATACCATGGCAAAATTACTGCCAATTATTGATTCATCGCGCCTACTTAAGCACCGGACGACTCCCATCTCATTCCGATTGTACCCGCGCCACATTACCATTCATCCACTAAGATAATGCAAGGAATGTTTTTATGATATTTTCCAGTTGCAATTCTGAATATTGATTAGAAGTCAGTTATTTAGAAGGTTTTATGACAAATTTTTTGAAAGCCACAGGCACAATGTATAAAATATACATTAATGAATGTGTAAATGGAGCAAGTGTGTTGAAATACACAAGGTTGCTAAGGGCATTTCAATAAAGAAAAAGTTTATAAAAATACTAAAACACGAAGAAGAAAAATTCTTATTATTATATGTAAGAGCGATTACTTAGTCTAGGTAAAATAAGTATATTAATATTGTGCTAATAATCATAAAATACTCATCAGTCTAATTTGCGAATACGTTTTGCATACAGGTATTTATAAAATTTGCAGATTTTTTTACTTCAAATTTCATGTATTAAGTTATCATTATAAATAACACTCGAATGTAAAATTCAATTTCATAATTATATGAACTTCGTTCGTCTCATCTCTAATATTTACTCAAGTCAATTGAGCGTTTTGTGTCCGAATTTTTGCACTGTGCTCCACTTTGTATGGAATTTTGGAATTAGGTTTATCTTACTCTAAGTTCAAAAGTGAAAATAATTTAGACTTCTTTGCCACTTCCCGGGGGGATGACATCCTTCTTAGGGGTGTAATTTTCTAAATAACGTCGGATATCGATTAACTAATTACAAGAAAAAATTACTCTTTTAATGTCTCTAATTACACTCTCTACGGTATTCATCTCTATATGTCACTATTTGTCTCTCACAATATATAATCTACTCACACATATTATTCTTTTGATATTTTATCCATATGTCATGTTATTTATGTCAATAATTATACAAAACTCTGAAGAAATTGGAATTGATCAACTGAATCTTTGCACCATTTCTAATTTTCATAAAAGTAATTTTTTGTAGGTACTATAAAAACACTTCTATCTAGATATCAAAAGTCCATCAATTCTTTATATCATTAGCAGAAAGCTGATAGCATTAAAAACCTATTAATAAAATTTTTAATGAACTTCATACCAATATAGTAGAAACAAAACGTAATTAATCAATATGTAAAACCTTACTTCAAAGGACCACAAATTATTAATTTTTTTCTTAAAAATATAAGTACCAAGCAAATAATCTGTACAACAAAAGAAAATTTAGTATCTATAGTATTACAAATACTGCTAATTTCAAATAGTTATTGAATTATCGAGAATACAAATGTCTAGATTTATTTAAAATAAATTATAATAAATAAATTATATAAAGAATGATCAAGTCATAAAAGAAATAACTTTTATTTAAAAGACGTTCAATACACAGGATTTACTTTAATTAATTTAGAAATTCTGTATTGTCTTAATATAAAATTATGAATATAAGTACAATAAATATCGGAATTCAATTATCCTGCAATTATCAGTGTAGATTTTTAAGAAGAAACTGAATGGATGGTCTAAATCTATTCGATATATATATATATATATATATTATTTTTAGAATTTCTTTAATACTAATGAATTTTAATTTGATGAAGCAACCAGAAAAGGACTATTTCCCCTTGGAAAGATAATTCATACATCGCTAGATAATTTTTATTTTGCAGGACTATCTATTTCACATCGTACTCATCCTTTCTCCTGTGCAATAGATTAATATTCAGAGTGATTTATAGCTATTTCCACAATTACTTAAAATTATGGAACGCCTTTATTCTTCAGTGCATATATCAAAAATACTAAACCCACCCACTTTCATTAACTTCTAAATCGTTCTACAAATACTTTTATATAAAAATCTGTTTCTTTTCTTAATATAATTTTTTATTCAAATACATGAGTCCTGGCTACCGGCCCGCTACCTCGTCCTATTGATGTATCCGCTGGTAGATCATTTATTTTTTACGGGGGTTGTCTAATTTTGATACGGAACGATTTTTTTGATAGATTTTTGTTAAAGAATTTTTTCATCGGAATAAAAATCAGGGATTGTTCCAACCCACTTTACAAAATCATGCATGTGAAATTTGACTGATGGGAATATGAAATAATGTGACTAAAATAAGTCAGGTATCATGATAAGTAATAAATAAAAAATATTTTGAATATTACCATTAAATAAACTTCTAATACAAATCTAATATTCTAATACTTAGCTTATTTTGAGTCATATTAATAATTGTTCATTACATTTATCATCAATCATAAAGAATAGTTATCATCAATCACAAAGGAATGTCACAGGAACTTAATTTTTAGTACATTTGTTTTTGAATTTATGAGTTTATGATGATGATATTTTCTTGCATAATGTTAGTGAGTCTATTTTTGTTGTATCAATATACAACTGATCAAACAATCTTTTAACTATATAATTTGAATTTCATTTTACTACTTCATTGTCCTTCTTCACCTCATCTCTTCCAACAAAGAGTAAATATTAAATTGCAGTCGCTCTAATAGATTTTATCCTGTCACTCTCAACTACGAAAGGATTTTTACATTTGTGATAATTATAATTTGCCTATAATTAAATTATTGTTGTAGGTTACAATAAAAAACACTCTGGGGCTTGGAGTGTTTTCTTATGAAAGCAAATAAACGTGGGAACTTTGCGCTCAGAAATTATTTATGTCATGTGTATGTCAATTGTTGGGCGCTTGAAGTTTTAATTATATGAATAATAATGTAGGCACACAGGTAAAAGGATGCGTGTGTTTCTATATTTTTGTAATAATGGATGATCAGATTTTGGAAATATTTTAGGAGCAAAAGATACAGAAACTTATATTTTTTTCATCTATTTTATTTTTATATATTTAATGTTATTTATTTATTAACCTTCCGTAGGGTAAGTTATTGTAATCGTCGAAAATTTTTACATTTCTTCACGTTTGGAAGGTTTCTGAACATTTTGGCATACTTCAGAAAAAATAGATGTGTGTGTATGTATGTATGTATGGATACAATTTTTAGTCCACGTTTTCGGGCGCATGGATCAACCGATTTGAATGGTTCAAAAAACATTATATTCCTATTTATAGGGAGATGTGCTGATTAGTTTTTGGCAAAGGCAGGTCCAGCCGTTTCGTAGATACGGAGCAAAGAGTGCATAAAATAGAAATTAAGTTTTTGGGAGAGCGGAGTATCCGATTTGAATGATCCAAAAAACATTCTTGGAACATTCATTCCATAATTCTTAGAATTATGAGTCAAGGGATAATTAAGTTTTGTTTATTTACTTTTCATGTGAACTTATATGAACATAATCGTCCAATTTATCAGTTTCAACAAAAGTTGCAGTATTTATAATAATTTATTTGAAAATATTTAATATTCTTCGAATATTTTATTACAGTACGGGAATTTCCAGCAATTTGTCTTAAGGCACGATGCCATACAGCACTAGTTATTTATTTATTTTAACTTGTAATTTTTTCAATTAGTCGAAAACCTTCGTTTTTGAAAATAATTAGCATATACTTTTGAAATCGTTGCAAGTGTTTTTGAGAATATGTCGTCGAAAGATCAAATTTTTGAACACAAATCCTTAATACTTTTTCCAATTTTTATGTCAAACAATGAAGGGGGTATTGTAGTATAGAATTTTTAAAAAGCAATTTTATTTTTTGGATACTCAAAGTTTACGCATTCAAAAACATAAGTACAAAAGGATTTTTTCAAAATTTAAATTAGTTTCAGAGGTATAGTTGCTTGATCACGATAAACCTCCTCTGCTGCCTTCCTCTGTGAATCATATCGAAAAATCTGACTTTTTTTATGCGATACCCACAATTTCTCGATTTACTCTGAAATTTTACAGCTTCTTTTTTATAGAATTAATTGATGATCCGATTTTAACACTTTTTAAAAAAATAAATGTTGTAAAATAACTTTTTATCAGCATACAGTCGCAATTTTGGGTAAAAACACTTTTTTAACTTATTCGTGGTACATACAATACCGACAGTATATTAGATCAATAATATTTTTTTGCTTCAAATTGTTTGGAGGGCTGAAATCACGGTTATGGTCAGGCGCCAGTTTTTGAGAGCCGCTACTTGATCACCATTTAAAACTAAAAATCTTTGATTATATTAATTTTTTATCTTCTCTAAATCCATAAAACATTAATTAATATTTTGTAAAAAATATTGCTAAGTCGAGATATCATAAAATTATCAAACCGGATCTTCTAGATAAAACAAACTTTTCAAATATAGTTTGATACAACTATCTAAATCTTTCACAAATACGATCAGTAATCAATTTTCTCCTTGAGTCAATTTATTAATATGTATTCTATACCCCCTACTTCAGTAACCATGAGACTCTTATATGAATCAAGTGAGAATCAACATGAATGAGATAAGAAATGCGTATATACTACGTGAAGTAAGACTGACTCCGGTTGTAAATTCATTCAAGACGCCTCGGTGTAAAGTTACATGTAGGATTCTTGTCGTGGGGACATAGAAATAACATGTGTAATCCAATAGGACTTTGAAAATTAAGATGTACTAGAAATTTAGATTATAAAGATCGATATAAGATAATGTATGTCAAATAAGAAAACAATGTTAACCAGATTGTTGTATAAAGATAGTTCTATTAGTTCAATATATGAATGATGCAGTCAGTGGGCAATGATCGGTAAATTGAGTTGATTTTTGGTGTGTTACTGAAAATTATTTGATTTTATTGAAATTGAGTTACAAAGGCTGTCAGCAATAGATTGCAAAATTATTTTAATTGTTTTTCAATTACCCTTCTACTTGGTATTTTACTATTTTTGCAACTTTTGATGAACGTTGCCACCAACAGCTGGAGAGACTAGGTACGGCTGTGCTACATTTTGATCAGCAAAAATTTCGTTAGCTAGAAAAAAGTAAATTAAATGGTAATGTGAGCATTTGTCTACGAGGAAATACACAAATACTATCCTTAAATAGGATGAATTAGTCATAAAATCAAATCACACAAGAAAAAGGCAGGTGTCACAACCGTACACACTCGATGACTTTTGGCTCTAAAAAGCAATTCGGTCTGCAGATCATGTTAATGTAGGACGCGGACTAAATACAATAATGAAAACTTGTTCGAACAAACATACTTTGTCTTTCTCGCTTTGAACCCTATCTCAAATGAGTATAGTTTAGCTGTAATGAAAACTATCACTGTAGTAATCTAGCACAACCGTACCCATACTCTTACATTTTAATGGTAATGCTAACATTTGTCTACGTGGAAATGCAGAAATACTGTCCTTAAATAGGAAGGATTAGTCATAAAATCAATTCATACAAGAAAAACCGTCACACCTGATGACTTTTGGCTCTGAAAAAGCAATTCGGTCTACAGATCATGTTAATGTAAGACGCGGACTTAATACAATAATGGAAACTTGTTCGAATAAACGTACTTTATCTTTCTTCCTTTAAACCCTGTCTCAAAATCAGTATTATTTACCTGTTATGACAACTGTCACTACAGTAATCTGTAACGACCGTACCTAACATTTGTCCACGTAGAAATACAAAAATACTGTTCTTAAATAGGAAGTCCTTAATCATATAATCAAATTATACAAGAAAATGGCGAGTGTCACAACCGAGTGACACTTTTGGCTCTTCAAGCATGTCGGTCTACAGATCATATTAATGTAGGGCGCTGACTCAATGCAATAATGGAAACTTGTTCGAACAAACATACTTTGTCTTTCTCCCTTTGAACCCTATCACAAAATTAGTATACTTCAGCTATTATTTAGCATTCTTCCTTCCTTTTTTTTAAATCAGGGCCTCTCAAAGCCTATTACATAAATCCAGGACGCGGACTAAATACAATAATGAAAACTTGTTCGAACAAACATACTTTGTCTTTCTCGCTTTGAACCCTATCTCAAATGAGTATAGTTTAGCTGTAATGAAAACTATCACTGTAGTAATCTAGCACAACCGTACCCATACTCTTACATTGTAATGGTAATGCTAACATTTGTCTACGTGGAAATGCAGAAATACTGTCCTTAAATAGGAAGGATTAGTCATAAAATCAATTCATACAAGAAAAACCGTCACACCTGATGACTTTTGGCTCTGAAAAAGCAATTCGGTCTACAGATCATGTTAATGTAAGACGCGGACTTAATACAATAATGGAAACTTGTTCGAATAAACGTACTTTATCTTTCTTCCTTTAAACCCTGTCTCAAAATCAGTATTATTTACCTGTTATGACAACTGTCACTACAGTAATCTGTAACGACCGTACCTAACATTTGTCCACGTAGAAATACAAAAATACTGTTCTTAAATAGGAAGTCCTTAATCATATAATCAAATTATACAAGAAAATGGCGAGTGTCACAACCGAGTGACACTTTTGGCTCTTCAAGCATGTCGGTCTACAGATCATGTTAATGTAGGGCGCTGACTCAATGCAATAATGGAAACTTGTTCGAACAAACATACTTTGTCTTTCTCCCTTTGAACCCTATCACAAAATTAGTATATTTCAGCTATTATTTAGCATTCTTCCTTCCTTTTTTTTAAATCAGGGCCTCTCAAAGCCTATTACATAAATCCGTTTAACTTTATACATCAGTATATTTAAGTTTAACATCTCAATTCAGCAGAACAATATTAATTTCGATTTGTTCGCAAGTAAAGGGCGACCGTGTTGCGTCCGACTAAATTTATTGTGTCCGAGATAAAGCGCGAGAGAATTGAGACAGGTTTACTGCATATACGCGAGCATTATGCGATTCAGGTGTCGTCAACCTTTCAGAATTAATTAATAATTATTTACAAAAAAATTACCTATAAAAACATATCTAGTAAATGTTTAATTAACAGCAATCTGTACAAACTTGATGTGAACATTCCGTTTTAGATCTCACAAGTGGAACCTCAGGATTACTCTTCTAGGATTTTGATGATAGACTTGATAGGCAAACCGAACACTTTAAAATATTATAGACTTATGAAAAGTTTTAATGTTGAAGAACAACAATCAAGATGAAGTCTAACATAATTCAAAATGTAAATTCGCCTTCTGGAAATAATATCAATACAATTCATAAGCGTCGATTCAACTCGATAATAGTTGTATAAAGTTTATGTAAATGACGCTATTTTCATATTAAAATTATTATATCTGGACGGTATTGTAATATTTCTTTGAAAAAATTATCAAAAAACAAATGAATCATATGTAACTTCAAGTAGGTGGGTTATAGTAATTGCAAAAAAATGAATTTTTTTGGATTTCTTTACTTTTCAGAACATTCTGCACATTCTGGCACATCTTATAAAAAATTTGATGTATGTGTGTTTGTGTGTGTAATATGTATGTATGTTTGAATACAATTTTTTATCGACGATTTTTTCGATATAATTGATTTCGATTAATACCATGAGTATAATTTTATTATGTTTACAACCCCTGATTAATCCAGTGGGCACTTCCTTTTGTCGAGACCTCTGACTATAGATCCGAGATCAGAGATCCAAGATCGTGTGATTTATTAGTGATTCGCGACGCAGAGTAATTGGATTTCGATTCACACAATAATTTTTAGGACGTGATATCTGTGCGAGACCGTTTTCTTATCAGACACTGTTTATCTTATGTGAATATTGTTGGTACAGGGAAAAATGTATTGGATTTTGCAGTAAATACTTTGAGAGAAATTATATTTAAAACTATATAGAAATTGCTTTGGAATATTATCTCACTAACTATAAAAATGGATAGTATATAGGACATAAAAATAGCTTTAGAAAATCCTCTAAGATATTCAATTTTTGTCCAATTGATGCACCAAGACTCCGGCATAACAATAAATGATAAAATACAAAAAAATACGAATACATTTAGACAATTACAAAAGCAGCCTCGAAGTTCATCCAAACTCACTTGTCAGAGAAATACACCACAAACAGTACTAGGCAAGATAAAAAAAAATATATTACATTAAATATTTTATTTTTATCATTTCTGCTAACTGGTAAGAAGATTTTACTACAGTTTTATTTGTTGTCCATTCCAGAACAGGCGTAAATATTACTATATAATGGAGAAAAAAAATCTCAAAAATATTATAATATCTACAATTTTAATTTATACGGTTTTATTATCTTAATTTATTAAATTAAATATGTCTTTGCAATTCTATCCTGAAAATAACAAAATCGCGCCTTACCTTACCTTACTTTACAAAACCTGACCTTACCTGACGCAGGTTCAGTAAGCGAATGAAGGAAGAGTCAAGAAATAAAGATGGAATAATATACGTCGGTCTTCGACTTTGGCATCATCCCAAAAAAGCGGTAGAAAAATGCCTTAGAAGAAATAGAAAGAAAAGACGGAACAACATCACAATATCAGACAAAATAGACGCCACATCAACGACCAGTAAGATTCATATAGTAAACCAATGATGAATTTAGATCACATGTAAAATCAACATAGGGCGGTGCACAAAGGTCTAATTTGACCAACAAATTATATCATCACAAATAACACATATAAAACAAACAATTATTTGACTATGTGCAGTAAAACTCCCAGCTAATTGTAAAAATGTGTTGTTTTTTCCTGTTTTTCCTGTTTTTGTTTTAATTTGCTTCTTGGTGCTTTTTACTTCATAGGCGAGGTGAATTACGACAACCAGGTAGAAACAGATTCGATGTTTTATTTTTAATTTTAGATGGATTTTAATAATAATAAATAATAGCTACATTATTCAATCACTACGAAATACAAACTTCAAGGGCACATTTTTCATAAAGATCACACTGTATTTAACCAGGATCAGGTATTTCGTAGAAAATATAATAATATTTAAATGTTAAATTAACTGAATAACTGTTAAATTAATTCATCTCTTGTAAAATTGTTTTTTTTTTAACTTAATTTACTTTTTCGTTAAAAATTATCATTATTGAATCAATATGAAATAAAAATTGCAAGGGCACATTTTTTACAAAGATCATACTGTATTCAACATGGATGAAGTATTTTGTTAGAAATATATACCAGCAGAGTTGGGATAACTATTAATTTAATTTACTTTTGTAAAACTGCCTTTTTAACTTAATTTACTTTTTTATTAAATATTTTGTAATTGTTTACACCTTTGTCAGTGTAATGGTTTGGTTTGCTTTATTTACCCCACCCAAATGTAAGCTTTTATACAGACTATATAAAAAAACTGTATAACTATCTTAAAAATAACAATTCATCTTATAAAACAACGATTACTTAAGAATTATATATAGGTATGATAATCTCAAAGCCATAACAATACCAACAAATATTACTTTTAACCAAAATTACTTTTGTTACAAATATTGGTACATGGCTGATAAATTCCTGATTAATTTCCTGATTAAGGTAATGGCTGGTTACATATCTTTTGATTTCTACCATAAAATAGTACGTTAAAGTATTTAACTCTATACTTTACTTGGTTTTGAAATAATGATGGTGTACCATTTTCCTCCCGGACTTTAAAACCTCATCTAGTCTATGTATAAAAAATTAAAAGTATAACTAAGTGACATTACAGATACATAATTCAAATAGATAAATAAAAATTTAATTTAATTTGCTGCAATGGAATACTCCGCATATTTAAGAAGGAACCAAAATATTAACTAATTGAATTTTTATATTTATTTTTTTATTAGATTACTTAGAACACTCAGAATATTTAAGAGATATCCAAAATATTAACTAAGAAATCTTTTTAATTTAATATGAATTTATTTATTATATTTAAAGATTATTTTTAAGAAATCAATAAAAAAAAGTATTATTAATAATCTATTACACAGGCCAACAAAGAAAATGGTGCAAACGATTTTAATGCTGTTGTTAAGTACATTTGAAGCGCTGATCTCAAAAATGACATTGTTTTTTTTCTATGAGCTTTAGTTTTAAAGGTATGATATATATGATATATAAAGAATGAAAGTACAAAATAGTAATACTATTCAGAATGTTATTTTAATGAGATATGCCTACTCGTACATACAACCTTACAAGACCTATTCGGCATTAGTTGTTCGTTAGTAACACTGTAAAAAGTTCTTTTCCGTGACGACCTAGAATGGACCTGGTTTCGGAAACTTATTACCAAGTTCCAAACTAGAGCTGATACAAAAAAATGGTTTGCAGATTTGAAATCAGCGCAAAAAAATACTATGAGAATCAACTCTAACATTTGATGCACCAAACAAAAAAAATTGTAGGTCTGTGTTGTTGGTAACAATTTATAAGTTTTTTAAAAATTGAAATAGATAAATAAAAATTTGAATTGTATTATTGATGTCAAAACTTTATGAACATATTTACTAACAATGAATGTGTTTAAAAACGTGTAAAAATAGTAAAAAAGTAAATGTATATATAACAGAAAAAATATCTAACCAAAATCCCAAATGAAAAAATAATGAAAAAAATAGGCGAAAAAGAAATATGATTACCTAAAGAAAGCATAATTTAATACTTATCAACATTACATCAATTCTAATCAATTTTAGATTCACATTAGATTCTCACCACAGTCGCTGGCCTCCTCACTAATACTCCACGGCATTAGTGTGATATTCGTACAACTGCATTTTGGAACTCTTACGCGTGCTGTGAGACCGAGAGAGCTTAACACGGAAGAGTGGAAGTCGGAAAGGGACAAACGCGATGCAAGCTGCAAGCTTTTCTCGTGAAGTAGGGGTGGTGCACGCGTGCTAACGAGAACGGTGCGTAGCGGCTCCGAGAGCAGTGCGACCGAGTGAGATGCGAGACAGAGCTTACGCATACTGTAAAGTGCGTATTTGTATAGATACTCATACTGTGAGGTTTGTAAGAAATAGGGGTGTGTGATTGAATAAATTACATAAACTTTTAATAAATAGTGCAACTAATTCAGTTCAGTTCAATTTACTTGATAAGATATATTTAATTAAGTTTAAATATCTGTATTTTTATTACTTAATGCTATTTAAAATGTGGTGTTGTTGAGTGTTTTTAAATGGAAATAAATAATACTCAACTATAAAAAAATATATTTGATACACTTTTTCTTATTAGTCTCTAAATATCTGTGTGATTGAATGAATTATGTAAACTAAAAACTAAATAGTGCAAATAGTTCAGTTCAAAATGTTTTGTGAATACATAGTAATTTACCCAGTGGCGGATCCAGCTTCGGCGTCAGGGGGGGGGTCATAATTGAAAAGTTTTTATAGTCCTCAATGAGTATGTAACAAATTTAATATATATATATATATATATAATAATATATATATATATATATATAATATATATATATATATATATATATATATATTAGATAAAACGGGGCTTAAAGATTCGCGGGTAAAAAGGTCCACCACCGATGTCTCAAAAACAAGTAAAGTTCAGGATTTCTTAACAACAATATTCGAAAGTAGAGGGAAAAATGTACAACCAGCCATCACCCTGATTCTTACGGCGTTAAAAAAGCATTTTCACAAGAGATAAATTAAACAAATATTTATTCCAACTCCGCTGGTGAATATTGTGGACAAAATATCAAATCAAGGTTATTTACAGAGTTATCTCTGTAAAAAATGTATCTATAAAATTTATATTTTTCATTGGTTGAATAATGTAACTATTATTTCGTTAAATCCCTTTAAAATTAAAAATAGTAAATTGTATTGTTTGTCCTCTCGCCGATTTTATCCCGCCTATGGGGGACAATTTTTTTTAAAAACAGCAAAAAAACACATTTTTACAGTGATGAATTAGCTGAAAGTTGTACTAAATTCTTCTTGGTCTTATTGGTTGTTAGGTTTTTCGTTTAGTTTTCACAATATAATTGCTCAAAGTTAAATTGTACCCGCCTAACCTTATATATTAACTAGGTGGTATTGGTATTTAGCCTTGAGGCAAGTTACATGAACTTCCCGATATGTGTAAATAATCGACTTAATCAATAAAATATAAATTAATTTATGAGTGTTAAAAGTATTCCGAGTGGATTTATTACACATAATTGAAAACGAACGAACACTTTGACTCAGAGTATTTTCTAAAAGCAAATTTTCAAAAATCAATAATTTTTATAATTGAACCAGTTTCCATAGGACTTTAATCGACTTAGTATGTTCATTAAAACCAAGTACTCTATCGTTATACTAAGTAAATCATCTAATTTCAATTTTAACAAACGTCAACAAAACTACTCATTTACTCAAACTTTGATGAATTTTTAAAATTAAACTACTTGTCGTAAGGCCGTAATATTTCAGTAAGTTCTATAAGACCATGATATACATCTCCAAAGAAAGTTTCATAAAAATCGGCTTAATTTTTTTTTTTAGCAGTTAATTACAAGAAAACGGCTCGGTAGATTTTCACCTAAAACTAATCAGTATTATTCCCAACTAATATCTTTCGAACAGTTTTTGATTTTTTATTTTTTTGATTGGACAAAAAGTTTAACACTCTTTTTCAAATTACAAAGAAACTGCTTGGCAGATCGTCTCACAAAACTGACAAACTATAGTGCTCATTGAGATACATCGAATGGCTTTTAAATTTCTGAAATCGATTCAGGCGTTTTTGAGCAAACGTCGATGAAAGGTCTAATTTTGACAAATGCCAAAAAAACTATACCAATTTGTGCAAACGAATTTTTAAAGTTAAACGGGTTGTCGTAGGGCCGTAATATTTTAGTATGATCTAGAAGACTATGGTGTTTACCGTCAAAAAAATCATAAAAACCGTCGATTTTTTTTAAAAAAAACTTTATTATAAGAAAACGGCCCGATCGATCTTTACCAAAAACTAATCAGCACGATTCCCAACCAATATCTTTCGAACGGTTTTTGAATTTTCAGAATTGTAAACTAAAACGTGGACGAAAAAAAATTCACTTTTCTGCTATTTATAAAGAAACGGCTTGGACGATCGTCGCACAAAAATTTTTGAAATCGGTCGAACCGTTTTTGAGAAAATGTCGATTTACGGCAAAAATTCTGTTCACATACACGCACACACACACCCACACACACATACTTTTTCTAAATTTGGGCTCATGCGAATCAGAATGGCTTGAAACGTTGAGAAAACATAAAATTAGCGAATCGGATTTTTTTATGAAAACAAACTTCTTCGGGAAGTTAAAAATAATCTGCGTCTTTGACGTGAGTCAAAATTTGACCTTTTCTCGACGTTTTCTCGTCTGGACCGATGTTCAAATTTAAGAACTATAAAATGAAACTGGATAAGCCCTTGCGTTGATTAGTTTTTTAGACAATTGGTCGATCCGTTTCTTTACTATTGACAGAAAAGTGCAAAAATTATCGTCCATGTTTTTGTCAAAAATTTTGAACCGTTTTTGCTTAAACTATTCGATTTATATCATTTGGAAATAAATGGTTTCTAGCGAAGATCGGTCAAGTCGTTTCTTTTTCATAATAGATTTGTCATTTCTATTTCCATGGCGATAGAGTTTTTGCTCTAAATGAACGTGCTAAACTATGGCATGACAAGTGGCTTACTTATGATAATTAAAGTTTGGATTATTTGGCCGCGCTTTTAAAAAATTCACCGTGTGTATGTATTCGGCTTCGTATTTCGTATGTGCTCGTTTTCCATCAATGTGTAATATTCAAACCATTTTTTTCAAAAAAAATAATTACTATATTTGAAAAAAAAAACAATTTGCAATCGTTCCTCTCTTCAAAATGGTTTACAGCTATTAGGTATACTTCTCTAAATCAGTCATTATAAACTTCCCATAGGGTAGTTATAGTAATAGGCCGAAAATCTAACGTTTTGAAGGATTCTGAACACTTTGGCATACCTCAGATAAAATGGATGTGTGTGTGTGTTTTGTTTGTCCGCATTTTTTCGTCCACGTTTTCGGGCGCACGGATTAACCGATTTGAATGGTTCAAAAAACATTCGATTCTTATTGATAGGGAGATGTGCTGATTAGGTTTTGGTAAAGACAAAGGTCCAGCAGTTACGCAGATACGGAGCACAGAGTGCAGAAAATACAAATCGAGTTTTTGAGAGAACAGAGTATTCGATTTGAATGAATGAGCGAATTTGAAATTTCGGATGAATGATTTTTTTCCCTGAACTGTAATAAAACATATATTTGCAATACGATTAGAAAATCCTTAAATTTTAGGGTTTTTGACTCCCCCATTCGTCTACAATCAGTTAAATATTCAAGTTATAAAATGTGTTTGGTAAAAAAAATACATAAATGAAATAATTATGAAGTAATTTTGTTGTTGAATTAATGTTTTATCTAAGTCCTAAGAGAGGCCCAGGGGGGGTCATGACCCCCGTGACCCCCCCCTGGATCCGCCACTGAATTTACCTGATAAGATATATTTAATTAAGTTTAAATATATGTATTTCTATATTTTATTGCTATTTAAAATGTAGTATTAAGTGCTTTAAATGCTAATAAATAATACTCAAATATAAAAAAAATATATTTGATAAACCTTCTCTCATTAGTCTCATAATATCTGAATAAATATTAAACTGGAGGGCGTCCATTAATCACGTGAGACTTTTAGAGGGAGAGTAGTGTTTGACAAAAAATCACAAAAAATCACATGGGTGAGGGAGGGGTCTAGTTAGATATCACGTGTATTTATATTTTACCTAATTTTTTTTTTCAAAAAAATCCAAAATTTTATGATTTTTTCGTAAATTCGAAAAATTTGTTCGAAAAATTATACGTAACTAAGAATACACGTAATATTTAGTGGGGGAGAAGGGGTAATTTTAAATATTACGATGTATTATCTGGCGGGAGGAGAGGTCAAAAATCCTGAAAAATCTATCACGTGATTTATGGAAGCCCCCTACTATAAGTAGCATTTTGCTTTTAAGGCAAGTTGCATGAACTTTCCAATACGTATACATAATCAATTTAATGAAATTTTTATTGAGATTTTTAATTGATGTCTTCCAAACATACTTATTGTGTCTGTATAAATTAGATTAATTTGTTTAACACAATTTATTTAATCCATTCTGGTTCTAAAAAAAATTAATGTGGTCGTGAACTGTAATCAGTAACTCCCTAGTAAAATTTTCAACCGATTATCGTAGGCCTATAATATTTCTGTTTGTTATCGTAGGCCTATAATATTTCTGTTTGTGATTTTAGACTACCAAATCAATTGTTATACAAAATTTACATTGACATGGCCCGGCAAATCTTTACCAAAAACTAATCAACGCGATTCCCAATTTTAGCAAAAATAAGCAATAGAGTATTCAATTGATGTTTTTTAAATTTACTTATACTAGTATACTCTAGTGTCTAGTATACTATACTATAGTATCGGTTATTGTATAAATCAGATTAATTTGTTCAACCCAATTTATTTAATTCATTCTGGTTCTAAAAAAAAATAATGTGGGCGTAAACTGTAATCAGTAACTCCACAGTAAAGTTTGATGAATTTTTATAAATCAACCGCTTATCGCAGAACTATAATATTTTAAACACACATACTGTGCCAAATTTGATCTCATTATATTCAGAATTACTTGCAACGCCGTGAAAACATAAATTTAGCAAAATAATAAACTTCTTTTTGGGAAATTTGTCACATTATTGATGTATTTTCTCATTCTCATCGGCAGTATCGTGGATACAAATTATAATTTACATTATTAGATTAAATATATTTCTCCAGAAAAGAATTGTGACATAGCCCTGTAAGAAACAAAAGAAATATTCTCTAGAATTCAGCAGTGGATTTAAACCAGTTTGCAGAAATGTCAGTAAGTTGAAAGCTTTCGAAATATTTGGAATTAGCCTATTAGCCAATTAGCCAGCCCAGTTTTTTCAATTCCAAAATCGATTATCAACTTGTAAAATATATGATTTTTTTAGAGTACTTGCGCCTATTCCATGTGGATCTTAAGGAAATTTTTGGTAGTACTTAAAATCGAATGCCAATCTAATGATCGTATGACAATCCGTTATGAAAAATATAAGAAATTGCAAAAAAATAAATCATTGCAAATCGACACAAACAAGATCGAACTTCAAACAAACAAAATTCTCGTCAACTTTTCGATCTTCAACCTGCCATCCCTAGTCGATACGCGTGCTGCGTCCAGCAAGGTGTTGTGCATGTGTGCAGCACGGTGCATCGGATTGGACCATCACACGTGCACATCGATGCACATGTGTTGGTGGCACGCGTTTAGGGCAAATGTTAATATCGCCATCTCTATCCAACAACCTTTATCCCATCTGCACCGACTGAGATAAAAGACGAAAGCTGCAAGTGTGATCGAAGGGTCTGTGTAGAGTGGAACGATATCTGATATTTTCTCTGGAAATTGTAAATTTTTTTATTTTTGCCGAATTTAAGTCAATAGCGAAATATATTTGCATTAATAAAACGAAAGGTTTTTTGAAAATGGTTGTTTACATGCCAGGTGTATTTGCGCTCCCGTGGATTGGGGATTTTTAATATGGAATAAGTTTTTTGGAGTTAATTTATATCTATATTTTGAAATAGGCCTTTTTATTGGGTCTATTAAAAAGTAAAACAAACAAGCTAATTTGGCGAACGTCATGTGAATGTATTTCTTTTCTGGAAATATGGTGGTTTACAACTCTCACCCCATATTTGAAGAAACCATACTAGGAAATATGATAATCTTTCCTGGATATTTTGGCAAAATAAAAAATAGATAAAAATAAATTTTGTCTATAAAATTTATTATACAGCATATTAAATAAATTAAAAAAATATTTAAAAATCTGACATTACATAACTATATAAAATATTATATTAATGATTCCTAAAACATGATATATTTATATGCTGCAATGGAATATTCAGTACATTTCAGAAAGAATCTAAATATTAACTAATTGAATTTTCATATTTATTGAATTATTTTATCACTTAGAATATTTAAGAAAAATCCAAAATATTAACTAAGAAATCTTTTGAAGTTACTATGAATTTATTATTTTATTTATAAATTATTTAAAACAAAAATAATAAAAATATTGTATTAATAAATATCTATTACAAAGTAACAAATGTAAATGTTTCATAAAAAAATTAGAAAAATTTTAAAAATAATTATAAAATTTGTTTTTTTTTTTTGTACTTATCTACAAATATTTTAAATTAATAGGAAAAAATTAAAGATAGATCCAAATAAAATAATATATTCATTTATTTATAAATGCGAAAGAAGAAACTATTAATGTTGGAATAAATTACAAAAATTTGCTTCTTTGAAATAAAAATAAAATTAATTTATAAATATGATTTGGTGCCATACTACGCTTAGCAAAAATATGTATCAATTCATATTTAAAGTTAAAATATTCAAATTATTAAAATTAAATTAATATCTAAAAATTGACTGAAATTTTTATTGTTTTTAAGATAGAATAATTTTTTATAATAAAATAAAAAATTAATCGTTTTAAATGAAATGTAACTTGATTTACAGTTTTAAAGAATTTTATAGAGAATAGAACTTGCACATAAAGTGAACATAAAAATATTTATACAAGTTTCAAATTGCGTTCAAATCTTTGAGTAGCTTTAAAAATTGAGCTAATTAAAGTTTTAAAATTATAACTAAGTGACAATAATTACAAGCACATAATTTATTGAAGCTTGCATCTGATTATTATTTTTATGTAAATATATAAAATTTATTAAAATTAAATATTAAAATTTAATTTATATAAAGTGCATTGTTGGCAGTAAAATTATTCAGAAATCATTATAAAAGTGCAATTATTATGTTATACTAAATGAAAATTGTTACTACCAATATTTGTAAAGTTTTATAATAAGAAATGAATAATTATATTTTTTCAGTCAAATTATTTTTTTTTAAGTTTTGCTTATTTTCTTTCTGAATATTAAAATCACATACAAAATTTTCGTAAATCTGTAAAATCTCATATCGAAAATCCAACTTTGCTTTTAGCCGGCCGGCAGCGAGCGCGCACCGCCGGCGTCGGGTGTTATGTTATTTAACAGGCGCAACAGTTGAGTCTTCGAACTTCGTGGCGGGGGAAAAGTTCCCATGCGTGTACGAGAGCGAGAGGCCAGGTTGAAATAAAACAACCCGCTTCGCCGCACTGCTCGCGCTCATGCCGAAAGCTCTCAAGAAGTAGTGGGAGAATGCCGCGCTAACTCGAAAACAGAAAAGCTCCGCGTTGGTGGGGATAGGATACCATCAAGAGAACCATGGTACTTAGTCAGACAGCTTTAGTCCTTTTGTATCATTCTTATTTCGACCGTCTTACAGTGTGCACGTTCTAAAATTTTCAGTTTTGTAACAGTGAAGTTTACAAGTTTGTGAAGTTAAGTGTATGGACTATTTTTTTTGTTGAAATGGCAGCTATGACAATGACATCGCAACAAATTGGAAACAAAATGTTGACAAACAACTACCAAATAATCGATGCCCAAACTACGAAAACCAAAGGGTGTTATTACAAACACCGTCTCCGCAAATGTTATCGCCTGTCGAATATCAGCAACAGTTGCCGACAAAGCGGCCTTTGGCACCAGCTCCTGAACGCCAAACTGTTCTGATTTCTCAACAACCACCAGCTAAAAGGAAAGCATATCAAAACCAAAATTATGGAATCCAACCTGCTTCAGTTGCCCGCAGGAACGCTAGGGAAAGAAATCGTGTCAAGCAAGTCAATAATGGTTTTGCAACTTTACGTCAACATATTCCTAGTTCCGTAGCTACTGCTCTATCAGCGGGTCGTGGCGCTTCGAAAAAACTTAGCAAAGTCGATACTTTGCGAATGGCAGTTGAGTACATTAGAGGTCTTCAACAATTATTAGATGAAGTTGACGGCAATAACAGGGACGTTGACAGAGAAGTTGCAAGGGAAAGCAGCATGATGGTGCAAACTCCACCTTGTTCGGAATCATCAGCTTCACCTACACCTTCTTTTGCTTCCGATGGAAGTTTGGGAGGACAAGCTTATCCTGCAGTTAGTACAGATTTGCAATTCAGGGACTCCTACGATGCCTATGAACCAATGAGTCCAGAAGACGAAGAACTTTTGGATGTCATATCTTGGTGGCAACAACAATAACGACAGGTTAGTTTCACAATCATAATTATTTATATGTATAAAATTTTGAATACAATGTATTTTTAATAGTTTTACAATTTCAAAATTTACCTTCCTACTTAGTAAGATTCTTGTTTGAGTGCTTAAAGTGTTAATGATATAAGTTTTCTTAAAATTAATTCAGTGTTTAGTATCAATTGAACAACAAATCATTATACTAATAAATCACCTCGAATTTAAATATTAAATTGTACAAACGAATTTCCTACCTAATATTCCGTGTCAAAAAAATTTGCATTATCACGCGTGCTAAATTTTTCGCAAAGGTTTCAAAAAATAAATCAAACTTTCCCTCAAAGGACAAATCGTAATTTATTACATTCGGTTATGATAATAAGCATTCCCTAAAAAAAACTTTCATCCCTCCGTAAAACTTTTTAAAAACCCTGTGCACTGACTATGGTATTTACCTGTACGGGTAATAACAAAAACGCACTGTGTCGCATTTTACCGTACCCCGTCGATCATATGTTACATAATGTTAAAGCATTGTTGAGGATTTGACACATAAATAGCCCAGGTAAAATGCAGGTAGTAGACTTTTTTGACATCCAAAATTCGCTTTGCCTATAAAAGTTCATCAATAACCTATAGTACAAAGACGTAGGATTTTATACGTATGCAAGACCGAGCAAAAATAATATTGATTCTAGATTTATATACGCGCATATCGTGTAACGGCCTTTTTTCACATATTTTTTTCTTAAATAGTTCAGGCAGTTCCTTGTTTGTGTTCCATCTCTTTTTGAAAATACATGTCTCGCTTTCTTGCATAGGCTGAAGTATAGATTTTTTTTTTTAAGTTTCTTGAATTTCGGTCCCAAGATTTTGTAAAGAAATACGAGCACTGATGCATGATGTCTTTAGAAAAATGTGTATAAAAAATATATAAAGTTTTTTGCGCCTTTTAGGGGTAGTCAACCATTTTTAAATATATGAACATCAATAACAACCTTAGTCGTTCTAAAATACTATCATATTATTATTATGATTACTTATGTGTTTGTTTTTTTGTTACAGATATTCCATAAAAGCAGCTTTTCAAGCTTCCAGAAGTTCAAAGTTTGAGCTTTTTTGTGAACTTGATGACTTACGACAGTGCCTTAAACAATACAGAAACCAAGGAAAGTGATAGTCCGTTATACAATACATCAAGCATTCCTCATATTATTATAATAACTCCTACCAAATCCAGTGATAAAAAACTAAAATTGAAAAATATTATGAAGTCGATATATGTTGTTGAAAAATCTAGTCATTATAATAATTATTGATAAGATATTGTATTGATAAGAGTTAATTTATCAATATACCTCTTTTTGTATATTATATATATTTATAGTAAATTTGTTATTGAAAAGAAGAGTTATTTGAGTGTAAGTTCTAATTACACAGAGACCTTGTTTATAAATAAGTATTAAATTATTGATATTTCATCAAGTGCTTTTGAAAGTCTTAGAAATAATAACGACACGTATTATTAGCATTTAGTAAGTTATTCATGACTTTTTAGAATAAGCGTTGCCGTAATAAAAAATTGCATTAAATAATTTTTAGACACTATTATTTTTTAAAAAAATATTGTATTAATTATTGTAAAATTATTTTGTTGTGTCTATTAAATCAAATGATTTAAAATTTTGTAAAAAAAATACTGTAATCGTACTAAGAATAATTTTGATATATAATATTACGGCAACGCAAAAACGTACTTAAGACAAAGAAGATCTGATGCCAGTGACTTAATAGGCTTAAATAAATATTGTAAATAGCGTTTTGTACATATATTTTTGATACTAAGATGTTATATATAAAGTTAAGCACTGATTATAATAAACATGGTCAGAAATGACAAATATTTAAAAAAAACTTTGAATTTTATTTTTTATCTCATATGTTTTCATTCTCCACAGGTTATTTGATATTGACATGATTTTACTAAATCTTAAAAATTTTGTTGCTTAATAAAATATTCAATTTAAAGTGTTCTACAAACATTTTGAAAAAACTCGAATAACATAGGACTAAAATTGCTAGTTGATTGATATATCTGATAGTTTTCACTTGAACACATTTATTTCTCCTAAATAATTTTTTGTGAAGATATACTATCATATTATAGCAATAACAATTCATTCATAATATTATCAAAATCACATTTATACAACTTAAATTAAATCAAAACTTTATTATAAGTTGCCCTATTCATGTTCTGCAAAAGTATTATATTACTACTAGAAAATATTTTAAGTACAGTCGTAGAACCAATTTGTGCAAGAATATTTCTATAGATTCACTAGTATAATTTGGTACATTAAACTCATAGATATTATAATATCAATAAGTTTAAAAGCTCACAAATTATATTAGGAAAACTTTTGTAATATGCTTGTGTCAAAGTACTTAAACTGGGAAACGATGCCATAAATTGTTGTTAAAAATTGTAAATTTTAAGTATTTTAAAATTTGTAGGTAATTTAATAAAGAATTTAATTTTGTTATTACGTATAAACTATTGCTAATTGATGTTAAGTATATTCATCCCAATATAGTTCTTCATAAGCTCAATAATGTAATCAATATAAACAAATTTAAAACGATCTGCCTAATAATTAAACAATATATTTTTGTTAACTCTGTTAACAAAAATTTTTTTTCCATAAAATCTACTTTATCATGTGTGTATCGTTAAATTTATGAAACCTTACATGCTGAACTGTGAGTATTGTTACAAAATCTTTAAAGTAAACTGAAAATTCTTGAATGCGAGCTTTATTCTCACAATCAGATCAATAAGATATCAACTCTGTGTGAATTCGTATCAAACACGTGCAATACCGATAGAACATTTATCATATGTGGATGACATATTAAACAGAGTGACAATATATATCTTTGTACTGCTGAGATAGCAGGATCTTAATAATAAAATGTCTTGTATAAAACTGTAACTTAAAAAAAAGTCTTCATATAAAACATCGATATATCATTGAGCAACATTATGAAACCAATCGTAATATTTAATTTTTACTATTCTGTATTAATAAACTAAATTATTAAATCGTTTCAGTACATATAAGTTTCAAAAATTACTCAATCGTAGGTTGCAAGGCAAGTTGGATGCAATTTACAATATGTGTAGATAAACGTTTTAATCAATAATAGTTTGATTTTTATATAATTTACCTGTCTAACAGTTTACTTGTTGGTGCCTAAGTTACTACATTCCACCTGTTTACTGCTTACCTGTCCACCTGTTTACCTGTCTACTTGTCTACTTGTCCACTTGTATACCATTCTGCCTGCCTTTCTATCTATCTTTCTATCTATTGACCTGTCGACCTCTCTACAAGTCTATTTGTCTACCTGCTTACCTGTCGACCTGTCTGAAGAGTCTACTTGTTTACCTATCTACCTGTCTACCGGACCACCTATTTACCTGGCAACTTGCCCATCTCTCTCTCTTCCCATTTTGTATACTTGTGTGTATGTTTTTGACTAATTCTACATATCTACAAATTTATAATATTGATTTGCAATGACAATTTTGTATTTAAAAAATAAAAATATTACCTATAAAAAAAATCATTGCTTTCGGCTAGCGATATATTCTTCCTCTAATGACAGACGAGCGAGCGCCAAAATAATTCGAACAATTACAAAGGTTCAAAAACTTGAAATGAAGATCGAAGAATTAAAGAAACAACAAAGAACATAACAAACAACCTATAATTCGCAAAAACGCAGTCGCCAAACAGCCATCGGCTACGAAATAAACGAAATATAATGAAATATGAACAATTTATCATTACACAATTCCATCACTACAGAAATAATTACGACCATCAAGTGATATTTTATTTAATTGCATGCATTCCCATTGCGTCACTTGCGTTTTAATTTTTTTGACTATTTTTCGAATGACATATGAAAAAATACGCTTCTGGATATACGCATTCGTCATAAAGAATAATGCGTGAATATGGATAATTAAATTTAATTCGGAATTGTTCACACTCGACATTTTGCATGTTACATACATGGCAATGAAACATTCGATCTTTTGTATGATTGCTTTTAAATATTACATTTATCACGTGTTTCACAAAAAATATCAATTTCATATTTAAGATCTAATAAGGTATGCAATACTATGTCCTTCAGATGAAACAAATAACCGCATGAAATAAAAATGCTGCGATATTTAAAGTTATTAACTTTCAGTAGGATAATATATAATAATTAATTAAAGATCGAAAATGAACTTCTGTGCATCTAATTACTTTTAAAAATGAATGAAATTTTGTGTGAGTGTGTATATGCGGATACAATTTTTGGTCGACGATTAGAAGTGCGCGGATCAACCGATTTGAATCCATCAAAAAATATATAACTTGCATTGATAAAAAAAGAAATGGTTAAATTTTTTGTTTTAAAGTTAAAGTTATGAATTAGTGGTGCATAGCCTCGTACCTTAAGTCAAATTGCTGGAACTTTCCGTACCGTAATTTAAAATGTTTAATAGCTCAGAAAGGAAAAATTAGATTCATTTTAATTTTGAGTTTTTTTTTGAATATTTTTAACAAAATGAAAAAATGCTTATTCAAAAAATACCTTTTTCGGAAATACTGATATATTTTGAAAACTTGAAAAGTTTTTGGAAACTGAAATTCTTTAATTTGTTTTTTAATTTTAAAATTTTGAAATTTGTTCAAAATTATTGACCCAGTCTATCGCATAATCTATACTGTTAAAAATATCAAATTTTTTACCACCAAATGACATTTTTTGAGCTTTTTTTGGTTCAACTATTACCAAAAACTAATCAAAACGTCTCCTTAACAATTGAAATTGAATACATTTTGAATAATTCAAATCGGTTGAGCGATGCTCCCGACATTGTCAATACATTATATATTTTAAAGGATACATACGGAATACAAAATTGTATCCACAAATAACACACACATCCATTTTTTCTGAGGTATTCAGAAACTTCTGAAACATAAAAGTAAGCTAAAAATTTTATTTTCGATTTTTGGACGATTGCTATAGCTTACCCTACCATCAAAAATGATCAGTAGACATATACACATCGAATTATCAGATATTTTATAGAGAGTTCAATAATAAGTACAAATTTTTGTTTACATTACTATAGATTCCCTACCAAGATTTATAACGTTTAGTCTTTAGACTGCAACGCGGCGCTTACGCGCTTCGATATTTTGTCTCTAGAACATCTATGCAGCATTGAAAACAAAAATCAAAATTTTAGCTAAAAAAAATCTAAATTTTCTAAATTTTCAATGCACCACCAGTTTTGTATCATCAATAAGCGACATTGTAAATTTTAATGATAATGCTTACGATCTTGTAAGAAGGAAATAATTCTTTATTGACCATTAGTAATAAAGCGAGGTAAAAAATTAGTTATGGATTCAAAGATCAGGGTACTGTATTGATCATACCAATACATACCAATAATAAATAAATAAATAAATAAATAAAAAGTTGTGAGGTATGTTCCTAACAAACCAATATTCGTGTTCTTCATAAAATCTCCCAAAAGCCTTGAAAATATCGATATGTTTTTTTAATAGATTTTCAATTAATATGCTAGTTCTCTTTGTTTTTTACATATGAATTATATTGTCTAAGGTTATTACGTTTTGAGGGATGTTACCAGCAATCCGATATTCGTCTCCTCTACTACAGTGCCTTTTGTATAGATGGCAATACCTATACCAAACAGAGTTTCAGCCATACGACTGACTGGAGTAAAATAAGACACCCATACTCTGTCGAATCAGTATTCCTTTCATGAATGAGGATTTCTCGACGGTCTCGGCCTCTTATGTTTTTGTTTCGGCGTCGTCTTCGTCTTCCATGTCTTCGGCCTGATGGCTGATGCCCGACTGAGCTACCAATTAAAAGAACATGAATTATTCTTGTCGCGAGTCGAACGCACACAGACTCAACACTTGTACTGACTTCAGATCAGGTTGATGTGCGGTGAGCACTTTGTGGACGGTGTATCAATATCAATTATTCGATGTTGCTATATTTATTTATTTATTTATTAACTTCCCGTAGGGCAAGTTATAGTAATCGCAAAAAAAATCGAAAATGAAAATTTTTACATATATTTACATTTCAAAACCTTCTGAATATTTTGCTATACCTTAAAAAAAGTGAATGCATGTGTGTGTGTGTATGTGTGTGTGTGCGGATACAAATTTTCGTCGACGATTTTGGGAACACGGATCAGCAGATTTGAATAATTCAAAAAACATTCGATTCGTATTGATAAGGAGACGTGCTGATTAGTTTTTGGTGAAAGCAGGTCTAGCCGTACCGAAGATACGGGGCAAAAAGTGTCGAAAACGGCAACTCAGTTTTTAAGAGAACGAAGCGTCCGATTTGAATAATTCATAATTCAAAATTCAAAAAAAACATTTTATTTGTATTGACTAAATGAAAAACTGTTCAAATTTTTGGAAAGGCAGGTCCAACGGCTTTGGAGATATGGAGGAAAAAGTAAAAAAATGAGCCATTTGGCGGTCAAAAATGATCATTAGACATATGCACATCAATTTATCAGATATTTTATAGGGATTTTAACAATAAGTATAAATTTTGTTTGCATTCCTATGGGTTCCGTACCAATGCTTATCCATTAGACGGCGACGCGGCGCTTACGCGCTTTGGTATTTCGTCTCTATGCAGTTAAAGCAATACGATTGCTTTGAAAAATGTTCAGAATTTCCAAAATATTTCAAAATACACTTTTCTTCAAAAAGTCTTTTTCTCAAAAAAAATTAATCTAATTTTTCAGAGTAAATTATTTTCAAAAATGTTAATCTGTTTAAAAAAAATAATTTTTGGTACGGGAAGTTCCAGCAATTTGCCTTAAGGCACGATGCCATGCGCCCCACTAGTTTTCATTACAACTGTCCAGGCAAGGACAATTATTAAATTTGTGAAATTTACGATTGTCAGCCGTAAAGGGACATTGTATACTATAGTGATACACTATTGAGTTGTTTTTCCAATCTTTATAAATAATATTAACAATATTTTAATAATAATAATATAAACTAAACTATTTTTTTATAAATAAACTAAGTTATTTCAATCTTCATCAGTAAAATTGATGACTTAAATCAAGTGACGATTTTTTCTTCAATCTTCGACAATAGTTTTCTGTTAGTAAAGAGTTTGCTAGTGAATTTGGATGACTGATGAGCTTGTTTCTATAAAAATTTAATATTACATTTGTTTTAAATAAGCAGTTTTTATACTCACAAATAATAATAAACCTGGTCCTATTTACCCCATATGCGAAATGGCCAGGAGACGAACAAGTCCAATGTGTTATTTTTAATTTAAAAGGATTTTGCGAAATGATAGTTACATTATTCATCCAATACAAAATATAAATTTTATGGGTATTTTTTATGAAGTTAATATTGTATATAATCTAGATCTTGTATTTTGTCAGAAATATTTATCAGATTTTTGTAACTTAATTTATTTTTTTATTTATTATTTTTTATTGTTCACGCCTTTGTCAAGGTAAAGGTTCAGTTGGTCCTTTTTACCTCAGCCAAGTATAGGCATATATGAAAGTTATATACACAAAACTGTTGCAAATAACTTAACATTAAACATACATTTTATAAAATAATTAAATAATGTATACTTAAAAATTATATTAAGGACTTGTTAGGGAGCGCCCAATAATCGCGTGAGGTTTTTAGAAGGAGGGGGTGGTGTTTGACAAAAAATCAAGAAATATCACGTGTAAGAGGGAAGTATAGTAAGATATTTACTTTTTACTTATTTTTTTTAAAAAATAATCCAAAAATTTTCAAAAAAAAAAAACAAAAATTATCCCATTTTTTCTCGTAACTAGAACTACACGTAGGATTTTTGGAAGGGGAGGTTATTTTGTACCATCAAGGGGAGAAGGGAGTCCAAAAATCCTTAAAAAATCGATCACGTAATTAATGGACGCCCCCTAAACTGAACAATAGTTCAGATATTTAAACATTTTCGTTTATCTCCCGATAGCGACATCGAAAAAATCAAGGTGATGGCTGGTTATACATCTTTATCCCTCTACTTTTAAATATTAATGTTAAAAAATTCTTAACACTGCTTGTTTTTGAGATATCGGTAGTAGACTATACTTAAAAATTATACTCAGGTATCGTAAACTAAACAACCGTGCTCAAAAACAATAAATACTTGACAATTTGGCCATCTATCTCGTGGTAATGATTCTCTGACGTTGTTCGTGTGCAGGATCCTTTAGGTCACATTATGAATAAATTAATGACAAAAAAACCTATGCATAGAATATTGTTTGTAATATCATTTTCAAATTATCAGTCGTTTCGATGCCGCTCAATCATAAGCTCGAAATAACAATATGCAAATTAAGTGACCGCACGTCGACAGAGAAAGACATTAGATCGAATCATCAGTCATCTAATTATGCATTTTTAGTCATATAACATGCATTCGAAAGATTAGCGACATTGTAAATTTTAATGATAATGCTTACGATCTTGTAAGGAGGAAATAATTCTTTATTGACCATTAGTAATAATGCGATGAAAAAATTTAGTTCTAGATACGAAGATCAGGGTAGGTACTGATCATACTAATACATACCAATTTATAACAATTTCATGAAAAAGATCACCTAATTTTATGATAATTACACTAGTTACATCTATTGTCACTTAGTTTGATGTTCTAAAATATGTAAGACTTTAGAAGAAATAGCCTGAATGACTTTTTTTTAGACAGCCAAAAGTATTACTGAGAATTTGTTACTAAAAGTGTTCCTTAAAAACTATTGGATTTCACAGATTTATAATGAATTAGAAATTGGCAAAAAGAGCAACAGGCATAGCACCAAGTTATCGCAACCACGAACTTATTAGAAAAATTAAAATTATTAATTTGGAATACATTTTGCTTGGAAGTTTTGAAATATTATTAACACTAAATCAATTTAGTGAACAATCATTAGCAAAAAACAATAATTTAAATTATTATTTCTCACTATGTCTAACAGCATTTGAAAATCCATACTAACAATAAGTAACACGAGCAACAAATACCAAGAGACGTTTTTTTTTTTTTTATTTGGCTTCCAATAATACAATATTATATTAACAAAAAAACGATTATATATTTATACCTCTTAATCTAATAAAATTAACCAAAATACTATAGCACTTTACACTTCTTAATATTGTAACTAAATTAAATGGTTTGTCTATGAAATTACACTCATGCAGCTTGTTCAACATATCTTGTCTGTTCTTCCAAGAGACGTATAATAAAATCGAAAGCTTTGGAACTTAATTTATTCAAAAATATTTAGGAATATTTTCGTGGACGATATTAATTAAAAATAATTAGAGATTCGCGACACTGTCGCAAACATATATAATATTCGACGACGTTGTCGAAAGGCGATCATTAGCTGGACATAAATCGAACGATCACTTCGCTCCAAAATAAACAAAAGTTTTTATTATGAGAAAAGGAATACGAAGGAAGGTTGAAAATTCAAGAAGATATAAGAGAAGGATATATAAAGTTTAGTAATATATAAAGCAAATGTAATAGTAATTATTATTGAAACCTTGCTAAAGTTGTGCATTCAGTCGCCTAATATTCGTTTCGACTTAATATATTTACTTTTACTGTGAAATAATATTCCATAATATTGATTTTTTTATTTGATTTATTCAAGCAAGTAGTTTAATATATTTTTTGATCATTTCAATATTCTAGTTCCTATTCAATCTAGGTCTCCTCTTCATGTTAGAGCAAGGAACGTTACCACTATAGAATATTTTACATTAATTTTATTAGAAATAAAATAATTTATAGTAGCAAGTGAGAAGAACTTAAAATAGAATGTATAAATAAATGATGCTGAGTGATAAAACAATTAATAAATACGTCGACACATATGAGTTGAGTACTAATTAAAATAAAATCGTCTTATTACAGAAATTGTAATAATAAATCATCACATAGAGATAAGACAACTGTTTGGGTTGCCTTCTGCAGAGCTGACTAGTATTAAGTCAAATCAGGACAACAGCTTATAGGACCCTTCAGTTCTGATTGCTTTTAAAAAATTGACAATAAGAATATCATGTTTACAAACAAATCTCCAAAAATATTGTAAGGATGTGCTGTGTAATTACATATGGATATTATTTAAAATTTAAATTGATTATATATCTTTTATCTCCTACAGAAAGATACTTCTTGATATACAAAATTAAAAAAAATAAAATCAGATCGGTAAAGACAGAACAAAGCAGAATCTGAAATCGGTGTGTCGCGTGCCTGCCAATTCTTAAAGTATTAATATTCGCATTTTTGAAACCTTGCCTGAAACTTGGTGGTCGAATATTACTGGTAGTAATTAGTGAGTTTTGTACCTCTAAAACATCAACTTATTTGTAAATTTTACATAAATTATCGAAAGAAAGCGAAGCAACAAATTTTGATTAAGTAAATAAATTTTTTTACCTCAAGATTTTAACTCAAGTTTCAAAAAACAAGAAAAACAAATTAGATAGAACTTCTAGAGTACCAAGATTTGTTTCTTCTCAATTCTTAGAACAAAATTTAAATCGATGTAAATTAATACAGATTGTTTATAATTCTGATCCCTATACGAATAATGGCTGAAGCTTTCTTAAAATCGATAGTATATAATTGTAATGCTAATTAAAGAATTTCTTGTGAAGACTCAGTAATGACAATAATTTTAGCAAAGCTTATTTTATCACCCTGATTATTGTACTTTTATTACGTAATAGAATTGAAGTTTGTCACCTTCATGGCCAATATAATAAAACGAAAAGACGACGATATTTTATTCATGCAGTTCTTATCATATTTTCTGTATTTTTCTCCAATATTTATTATTCGCACGTTTTATTACATGCAATTAATACGATAGGTTGGAAAACAATAAATAATTTATTGTAATTCAGAACGACTGTTCATTAAATAATTTAATTCTTAGTTTTGAAGTTTGAAATTTATATTATATAATACAAATATCTTTATAATCTTAATTTATGTTCAATCAGTAAAATTTCAGTTTTGCCAGATAATATCAGGACTGCTATAATATTTCTTACGAATTCTTGGTGCCACAAATATTCAAATAATGTCGATATTAGCACACGAATCTTACGAACAATCTGAATTAATACATTTCAAAATACCAAATAACTCAAATATGATACATAAATATTGTAAATATATATTAGCAACCGTTAACACTGAATACAATCGTCTCATTATCGATTTAATTTGCAGCTTTCAAAAAAATTCATTATTTCATCGTGACCGGTGCCGTTATAAGTATGTCCGAGTCGACTTTTGCGAATTTCTAAAATAAAATTAAAATGAAACAAAAATAAAAAATGAAAATTGCTGTTTTTGTTTTATGTCAGAGACCGATAATGTAACGCTGCTACGAAACTCGGATAAAAAAGCTTTGTCTTCAAGTCGGCTACCAAGATGTAGGCAGTATAGACTATAATTATTTTTAGCGTTATTTTTTGCTAATACGTAAGGTATGCGAAAATTTATAAGGGCCGGATTGAATTAATAATAAAATAGAGTATTTGTACTAAAAAAATAGCATATATAGTTAGAAACATAAATTATAGTAGGAGTGACTGAGTTCGGCTCTGCCAGGGTACAGTAGCGAGAGTCGTCAAAACAGCTAAAATTTAATTTACTTTTCTTCCAGATAACTGGTAAATTAACAAATTTATTGCTGATCAAAAAAAGTGGCACAACCGTACCCAGTTACACCTACTTGGACTGGGACTACAATTGGATTGGTTAGTTTTATTTTATCTCTATTTCTCTATGTAAAAACGTACATCGTTACTGCATGATATCAATTTGTCCAGAGCAGAGACTTGAACTTGCAACTCTGTCCATATAAGGCAACGCGCCTATCTATTACGCCATGAAAACCCATATATAGGAGCAAAATTTATAAATTAAAATTATTACAGTTTTAGGTTTTTAGGGGTTAGAAATCGATTCACGATTCTTGTTACAGTCAGGATCAGTGTATTTTTTCTACAACATATTTGTCATACATATGATTTCAACTTATAAAAAAATTTAATATGAAAAATGCAACGCATATTGAATTGTAACTAACAAACTCTCCAGAATCAAAAATAAACCTTCAAAGTTTTTAGAAATTTTATAGTAAGTATGCATGGAATACCAAAACATCGCTACATGCTCATGATGTAATATAAGTATTAAAGCATGACATTTAAATTGCATTTTTATTAGGGTTTTAAATATTTCGCGAATCGTTAAAGACGGCTTCTTTTTATACTCGTACATACATCCAAAACTCAGATACAATTCTGTCAGAGTTTACGATATGGATGCACTACTTTGTAAATGGTAAATATTACAAAGTTGAAAAATTACATAATGCACTACCTCGTTTGAATGAAATATGGAATCGGGATAGGTCGACAGCTGGTGGAAATTTTACAGGAAAATATATAGTCTCATATACCAAGTATTACAAGTGAGATAAAACTACTTGTTCTCTCCATCAAGTCTCCACAAAGTGTACTTTCTCATTTAAATTTTGTAGAAGTTCTTTTAGAATATCTAATTCTCTTGGAGATGTTAATAATTATAACTCAAACCGATATTTTTCACCATTCTCCGATAATTTTGCCCAAAAATTAGATCATTGCTCTTAACTCTACTTAAAGTTTCCTGCAATGCTCGTTTTCTTTTTCAAATAGACTAACTTTACAATTCAGACTTTTCTAAACCAATCAATTCAGACTTTTCTAAACCAATAATAATATTATTTTATATCTTGGTCAACCCTTTAAATAAAATTCATCAAAAAGAATTCCTCTCAAAAAAAAAAAATATCCAAAGTTGCACATATCCAAAGATCATCTCTCTGGTGTCCAGAGTTCAGAGTCTGGACGTACTTGATAGACAATAATATATTTCTGGATTATTATAATAGTATTGTTTATGATCACTTTTATTTAATAGAAATTAGAAAAACCTTCGTATATTTAGAGTCAACATTTGTAAATTCTGCAACCTAAATATTATACATGTAATTTATATTATTTACTGTGATCAACTTATTAGAGCTTTTTAAAAACCAAAAAGAAGCCAGACGTTGTCCAAGAAAAAACTAAGAATTTGACGCAAATGGTCACAACAACTAAATAGTAGTAGTATTTTGTATTTATTTAGTAAAAAATGTTACAATTTCCCTTATCCTAAAATTTCAAACAACAATCTGTATCATAATCCTTACCATTTCCTCCAGGGCTTACACTATTGCTATATTTGAATGAGTTATTAAATCATAAATCTTCAACACTTGTAAAATTTCCGTTACGCCGAATTTTCAAAGTATTTATCCGATGATTTACCGATATGCATTACCAATACTTTTTGGCAAAATTATATATGAGAACCAAAATTTCAAGGTGCAGTATCATCTAAAAGCCATATTAAAAGAACGAGTAGCAAGTGTAACAAGCAATAAGTATTACTTATTGACATGTATAATATTATATATGCTTCCTGTCTTTCCATTAAACAAAAAAAATAAAATCTGATAATATTTCATACAATTAATAATATTTTGTTTAAATTGAAATTAGTCATCTCATTGACCGGTTTTATCCATGTATAAATCTTCATCCCAAGTAAAAAATTATGTGAATCTGTTAAGATCCAGTTACACGATTAGAGATGGAATCGATTTGAAAATTTAATTAGCAATTATACAAATTGTCCTAATTAAAATGATGTCTCAATTATTAATAATTTAGTTTCAAAACCGGTTGAATGAAAGCAGACATCGATCAATATGGGTTTGTTGAGCAATTTCATAACGCTTCGATTCCTTCAAGTAGAAACTGTCATATGCAATTTTTTAACCAGGATCGAAATATAAAAAAAAATCTATATATATATATATTAAATTTTTATATAATAAGTTAAATAAATAGTTAATAAATCTATACAATTTTAGACGTCATTAAAATTTTGCAAGTATAGAAGAGTGCGAGCTAATATTTCTCCGAGCGTATCAAAATATTTACATGTGATATAATATACAAAATTCCAATCCAAAATATAATTACTTAATTAGTAGTACTTCGTAATAGAAGAAAAAAAAAATTTAGTATTACATATACTATCAAAGTGAATATATTTATATTTGAGCATAAGTATGTAAACAATAGGTATTAAATTACTAGGTACTCTTAAATTAATGATGTATAACGATGTATTTAAAAATAGTAATTCAATTAAATATATATGCAAAGTGCACATTATATGTATAAATGTAGATTACAGAAAAAAGCTATTAGTTTTTTCATCTCTATATTCTCTTGGAACTACAACAAAATTCTATTGCAAACTTTCAATGTAAACTATCTATCTTTACCCCATAAATTTTATTATCAAGTAAATAGTGTATCAGAATGTTCACCCACTTTAATTATATATGATATATTTGTTTCTGATTAAATATTTCAAAACAAATCCAGCACTGTTTACTCATAGATCATCACGACATCAATCAATCTGATGTAAGATAGCAAAGTAGAAATCAATCAAATTTTGTAGAAAAATTATTTGTTAAAATAATAAATTTAAATTAAATTGCTAAATATATTTCAGATGACGTTAATGTGGCATCGAAACCATAACTCTCAATTTTAAAATGGTGAAGAAATAAATTTGGAATGATGGGATCGAATAGGAAAAATTTAAATCTTTTACATCCTGAACTCTTATAAAAGATAGTAAAAGTTTTTTTTTTTATTTCCATCAAATTACAACTGCCTAGAAGGCATTCAGTAATTATTATAACTGAAGTAATAAATATTATTCTAAAATACTACCCATTGGTAGTATTTTGGGTTTGTAAAATATATACAGAAAATATTTATGAGTTTAAATTCTAAATTCACTATGCTAAATCTAATGGGTTTGATTTTTTTAATCTTCTAATAGCATTTGTAGAGAGTAGGGTGGAAGATTTTTTTAAGTAAAATCAATACAAGGTCAGGAAATATCTTTGATATTGTTCAATCTTTCCATAAAGTTAGTACAAAGCCAAAGTATGACTTTTATATTGTTCAATATTTCCATAATGTTTCCTAAAAAAAATTTCTCAGAACTCTCTGTTAAACAAAGTTGTAATGATCAAGGAATACTTGGTTGTGAAAGCATTTACAATAGCATATTTGGAATTATTAAAATACTTAAATTTACGTAAATTAAAGAAAACGAGTTAAGTCAAATAAACTTGTTCTCTGCAATCTCAATATTATATTGTTATTATTTAATCTGGGCTCTGTAGCCTCTTACAAATATAATAGGAAGACCAGCACGGTCTAAAAATTTGTGCTCAGCAATAGTTCAATAAAATCGATACCAGTAAAAAATTTATTAAAAAATCAAATAAAAACTTGGTAAATCTGATGTTTGATAAATTATTGCTATCTTTTTTAACTTCCCGTAGGGTATGTTATAGTAATGGGCCAAAAACCAAAAATGAAATTTTTTGCATATCTTCACGTTTTAGAGGTTTTTGAACATTTTGGCATATCTCAGAAAAAAATTGATGTGTGTGTGTGTATGTGTCTGGATACAATTTTTCGTCGGCATTTAATGGAATACCGCTCAACCAATTGGAGTGATTGAAAAAGCAACCGATTCCTACTGATGGGAATTAGTGACAATGTTACAATATCTATAATAATCAATTTGAAAACATTTAATATTCCTCAAATATTTCGTTACGGTATAGAAAGTTCCAGCAATTTGCCTTAAAGCACGATGCCATACACCACTAGTTAATTTTTTTCATACTTCTCATTGGGTGAAAAAGACAACAACTCAAGTTTTACATCAAACTTTTACACATGTGACATTTAGGTCTAAGGAAAGCTGAAATATATACCGATTCGAGTTGTATCAGTATTCGTTCTGTATGATCGTTCGTTATGTATTTTGCTTATTCCAATTAAAATAATTACATCCCGAGTAAAACACCGTCAAACGAACGGTATAATTATTATTATTCGTCGTACGGTTGACTTTTAAGTGGCGGCGATATTGACGTACTGCATTAAATGAACGAGGAAATGGTTTGGATAACATGGACCTCCTTGAATGGATAAAATTTTTGTTATATATTATAAAATAAGAAGGAGCTATTCGTGGATAGTTATCCTTCACGTGCCATTTTCCATAATTGTTAGAAATTTTAGCCTAATATACATTGTATAGGAAAAAGAGTGCGCGTAAGGTTCACACGCGATTGAAGTAAAACTTATTTGCTACTGTAAAAGATGGCATTTAAGTAAAAATAAATACATCCTATAACAATTTTGAATAATGTTTATCAGTAATATGGTAACACTCGTGATGCACACATTTATTAGTGTCAACCATTATACATATTTATATAATGATAAATTATAAATTATATATTCATAATAGCATTAAAAATATGTATAATATTTAAAAATAATAATATAATTAAAGTCATACTAAATATGACATGATTGGTTTGTCATTGTAATTAGCATTTAGAAATAAACCCTTCATTAGAGATATGAAGTAATTGCTGATTAATAAATTCTATAATATTTGTTCACATAGTGTATTATTTTGAACAACGTCTAAACAAATATTGTTTTCACGACTTCACTCATCATGGAATTGTGTTTGAAAAACTTCATGTAATTAAAATTAGCATACATTCATTGACTGCTTGCGTCTTTTTCGCGGGCGATATAATCTCACTTCCAGTAAAAATTTCCAAGATCCACTTTTTAAAAAAATAATTATATTATGCGCATCAAGCCTTACATTTTCATTTACAATATACATCTCGATTTCACATATCGCATTATATGAAATAAAATATAATAAGACAAGCTACATCTCATTGAGAATATTCGATTTTCTTTCGAGCAAAAATAAAGAGAAACATGACATTTGCTCCTGTGAACGTTTTGTTTTATTGACTTCCTGATACGTTTTTAAATGATGCTCTTATTAACAATAAATTCAATTCGATCATAAAATTTTCAAAAATTCCTTTGGCGGCAAATGTGAAACTTAATATCTTAATTTGACATTAAAAATTTTATATAGAACATCCCAATATAAAGCACCGAATTAATATACTTATATAAATGTTTATAAATAATTTTCTCTGATATGATTTCAATATGAAAATATTGCTGATTTTTAGTATAAGGGATTTTTAAAAACAAAGTATAGAGTCTATTACTGCAACTTTTCAATTTATTTGCTCATAAGCATTTTCTTCCACTGATATTACCAATTTTGCTGTAACAGAAGAAATGTAATTGAACTTTTGAATTTGCTAAAGAAAACATTATTGCTATACATAAAACTCATCTTAAATATAGAAGATCATGACTTATATTCAGCAAACCATATGATTATTTCGAATCTCTCAATTCCCCGCGCTTATATATCTTAACTTCATCATGTACACCTCAAATATCTCATCTCGAATTGTTGTTATTAATAACAAATTTTTATAAGGCAGAGGCCGTTAATATGGGCGTCGGATTAATAAGTTGAAATGATTTATGAAAATCAGCAGATTTAAAAAATTCGATAAAGTGCAAATGACCGCTTAATGAGCCCAATGAAACGAAAACGGACGCCGCTCTTATGATATATTGTAAAAATATTGTACCGGCGAAATTTATATCAACACTTATCTCAAAACATCTTTCAGATCTTACAAGGAGTTTATGAGGTACTTAGGCAGGGGTTGTAAACAGTCAGAATAAAATATTTTGTCAATACCAATATTATCAAAGCCAATATTCTTGACTCATTAAAAAAAACGAAAAATTTGAACAATATCAATTATGTATGATTGATTTTCAATATAAAAGATTGAGATTCATATATAAACAAAATAAATTTTTTCTCATATCTCCACGTTTCAAAGGTTTTTGAACAATTTGGCACACCTTAGAATAAATGTATGTGTGTACGTGTTTATGTATGTATGTAAGTGCTGATACATATTTTCGTCGGATTCAAAAAGCATTCGATTGCTATTGATAGGGAGACGTAGTAATTAGTTTTTGACAGAGGCAGATGCAGCTGTTTTGAAGATACGGGACAAAAAGAGCAAACAATGAAAATTCAGTTTTTGAGAGATCGGAGAGTCCGATTTAAATGATTCAAAAAACATTTCACTTGTATTGATGGAATAACAAGAATTGATTGAATTTTTGGTAAGGCAGATTTAGCGGTTTCGGAAGTCCAGAAAAAAATTAAAATATGTTATTAATCTCTCTTCAGAAACCTATTTTTTGAGGTTTTTAAAAAATCATGAAATTTTTAATAAATTTAAATGAAAAAATAATTATTTGATTGATTGCTCCAAACACTATTGTTTGTTTGGTACATGATAAAGTTCATCAATATAAATATTTGAGGCCCTAATATAACGTATGATCTGTATTAATAGTATTCGTTTCTTGCCTTTAATATTACTAAGAAAAACTGATATAAATATCACGCTACTAAATGTACTAGAACTAGATATTACCATTACGTCTACTTTCATAAAAAACTAGAATATTTAATTTTGGTAACCTCTGGTCTAGTGCAATGCAATTTTATAAGAACTAATAAATATCTCAAGGTATAATTAACAAGTTTGTACTTTGTTGCTCGATCATTCTAGAAAAAAAACCTGTTTGCTCTCGAACAAAGTTATTATGGCAAAAGTATAGACATCAAACTTAATAGACACTAAATAATGATAATGGTAATATAATATTTTCCATTCTACTCATTGTCAGATAATATTACCCTAAGACAAAAATAATTTTAAACTCAACAAAAAATCATATTCCTATTATTTATATATATCCAATATTAATGGAAAGAGTTCCATCCCCCAAATTTCCCATTAGTTCTTTATTAAAAAAATAGATTGAAATATCTTTGTAATTGGTATTTTATGAATTTTATAGATTGTTACAAAATACATATTCCGAATAAATAACCAATAAAAAGATATTTGAATAACCTTTTATAGAAGAAGATATGATTCTAAAATATATTGATTTTTCACTTTTCACATTTTTACATATATTTAGAATTGATGTGTACACTTATTTTTCATTTTTTCACATTTACATACACTCAATCACACTATTCCAAGTAGCATGAAAAAATTATTAAGACTACCACGTTACAAGGCAAAATTTTATTTTTGAGAAATCACATTAAAATCGTGACATTTTGAATCGACTACAAAACCTCAAATGTTTGCAAAGAGATCCCACAACAAAGACGAAACTAAACCACAGAAATATAAAACGTATAGAAAAATGAAAGTCTTTGAAAGCTCAGAGCTTAATACTGAGGATTCTGGGATCTAAAATCTATTATTGAATAATATATGAATATATTGCCAAACACATACATTAAACATTTAAAACGAGGCTTATATATATATAAATATATATATATATATATATATATATATATATATAATATAAAATTTTATATATCTTATATATAAAATTCTTCTGTACGAGTGTATGATTTGACACTTCTCCTAAACGGTTATTCGCTTTTTGATAATTCATTTTAGAGTTTGTCAAAGGAAACTTTTCAAATTTAATGAACGATAAAACGATAGAAATATTATAGAAATAAATGGCAAAATTGTTTGACATTGAAAACTTTTGAACTGTCTTTTGCTAGAAATGTCAATTCACTTGAAATTTGAATTTAGCTAAAATTATGAGCCTAGATAAAATTAGAATATAATATACAAGAAAAATATAATGTCTATATTATTATTGCCAAAAAGCAGCTGAGATATGCCAGAAAATAAAATAATATAAGATACAGTCAGCAATAAGTCCAAAATTGCATATATATTATTTTTTTAAACCTATGCATGTCGCATTTTAGTTTACTTTACTAAATTATTTGACAATACAAAAAAGTGTTTATACTTATTAAGAAAATGATTTAGAATTTTATTTCATGTGTCAAGGATTCATTTGTTTGGCATTGGATATGGAATATTTGGCAAGTTGATCTTAGATTGAAGAGTGCTCATATAAACTAGATTTCACAAATTTATTCACATAAGATTTGAAGATATTATTACATTTTTCCAGGTTTATAATATTCAAATAAATATTAATTAAACTATTTTATATTTGTATTTTATTCATAAATAAATTAAGGACTAAAAATATGGTAAAGTCACTCACCCTTATAATAGTGCAAATCCAATGGTAAATCAGATCTGAAAACAGAAAAAAATGAAATTAGATTTATGTGCAAAAAACATGGCAATAAATTCGATAAATTTTAGAAATTATTTTTTTATAATTATAATTAATAATTAGATGAGATTGACTCACTAAAGCCACTTCAAATAAAATAGTTATTTTCCTTAAATAGGGTATTTTATTGGTTACAATATAAAATGAAGTAACAAGTAATCGATCGTTGATTCTTTTAACAGTATATTCGAACTGGATATGATTATAATTTTACTTCGGTAATTATGTTCCTTAACAAAGTGCAAATAATATTACCCTTGCATTTTCTCTTTTAGTTAGTCAAAAATATAAGAGAAAATCAATCTTCATAATCTTTAGCATAATTATCACGTCTAGTTTCAATTGACAACTTAAAATTATAAAATAATAGGTGAATTTCATTCATTTTCCAAATCCTATACAAGTATCAATTTTTTACCACTTTCCTTAGATATAACGGAATATCAAAAAAACATTGACAGATGCATCGAAAAGGACTTGAATATGGCACATGTTCACAATAAATCATACAAACAAAAAAAAGCTTCCGCATATGGATTTTTTTTTTCAAATAATATATTTTATCCATACTCCTTTCGGAATAACATAATAGATCAATATTAATAATATGTTTTTGCCAAATATATATCTATAACACTTTGAGGACAATGAGTAACTGTACTTTCAATTTCTTAATACCGTATTTTGTGAATACATACATTAACGGTATTTTAAATGTTCCTGGATCCAAGATTTTTTTTTTGTTGAATTGTGAATACTATCCCCTTTACATTCGTATCATTTTACAGTTATCCTGAGCAAAACATTTCAACACTTTCAGGATATTTGATGATACTATTGAAAGTTTAGAGATAAATGTATCATGTGTTTCATGCATATGTCAGTGATAAAAATCTTGGAAAAATGTTTGAATTTGTAAGGCTTAGAGACACTTATGTTTAGTTGTGTTATGCCTAAAGGCAGGTCACATTTAAATTACCCTTCATTCCTCCAATTTTTAAAAATAACTTTTTACCTCTCAAACTGCCAAAGGAATTTTTCTTATTCATAGACATCATATAATAGTTTGGCAAATTATTATTTTATTTATAAAAATGCAAAATTCAATGATATATGCTTTAACTTGAGAATATCATATTGCATATTAAATGTATATTTTCAGAAATTTATTTGTGCATATAAAACACCAGGTTGAATGATTCACACAGACGCACACATTTAAATTATATCAAAATCATTTACAAAATCCCTATAGATTTTATATCTGCATAGATCAATGCATTTTTCTATTTTGCATTAAATCTTCTACGCATAATAATAAAATGTCATTTCATTTTGAACGTTTCGGTTCATTTTTGGACCTTTTCAGGATTTTCATACCTGCCAATTCCTTTCAAAATGTCACAGATTTTTTTGCAGATTTTAAAATATCGATTTCTTCTATGCTTTCAATATAATAGCGTTGAGGATTAATAGCGATTTTTGTTTTCGATGTGTGGGAGATTTTTTCTATATGATTTTATCGTATAAGATTTTATATAGGGATATAAATTTAAATACATCTATAGCACATGAATTCAAAGAGCCTTAAAAAATTCATTATACGAGGATACACGAATAAAATCGTACATTTAGAGATATATTATAAAGAGTATGTCCAAACTATTACCAAAATGAATAATTAATTTTTACTTAAATATTTTTATTTTCTTAATAAGGTTATGTATTTTAATTGTGGCTAATAATTATCTGTCTGATAATGATAATATAACTGATTAATTTAAAATAGAAAAAATAGACAGTTTCGTTAAATTATATTGTTAGGTACTAAAAGTCTACTTTTATTTTAGTCATTTGTTCTATAAAAAGTAAATATGAATCCATAATTAGATCGTCTTGAAAAATTCTTCAATATATATATATATATATATATATATATATATATATATATATAAAGTGTATGTATGCCATCAATTTTCTAAATCTGATGTTTCATAAATAGATCATACAATTTTACAAATTTTTTAAAATTAAAACTGAACTAGTAATCTATATATTTAATAATATTCGATTTATTTCTTTAATTATGTTTTGTCAAAATGATTAATCAGAAATAATTTGATCAATTTTATATCATATTCAAAATAAAGGGAAAGGCCATTTTTAAAACAATAATTTCTGTTGATATCATATAAATTTTAATAATAAAATTTTTATTATGTTTTCATAAAACAAAAGCAACAAACGAACAGTTTTTAAAATATAATTTAAAAAGTATTTTATTATCTATTTTTCAAAATTGCAATATAAAATCTCGAATATAAATATTTAAAAAAGATAGAACACATAGCTTTGTTATGGAAACGCTATCTTATCCTTCTTTCTTGGTACTAAAAACTAATATTTTAAATTAAAAAAATGGTTGTAATTGATGATTAAATTCCATGCAAATTTAAAGTAGATATTGCATTCAATTTTGCAGTTAAAAAATAATTTAAAAAATAATTTTAAATGTTAATATAGCATTAAAAAAATAGAGTGATTTTTCAAATAAAAATAGGAAAACATATGATCGATTTTCAAAATAGTTAATTTTATAACCCTCCATAGGGTAAGTAATCACAAAAAATCGAAAATATTTTTTTTATATATCTTTACGTTTCAAAACCTTCTGAACATTTTGGCATACATTAGAAATAATGGATGTGTGCGTATGTATGTATGTGCTGTTATAATTTTTTGTCAAGAAGATGGATCAACCGGTTTGAATTATTCAAATACGTTTGATTTCTATTAATAAGATTGATAAGCTTATTAGTTTTTGACAAATGCAGGTCTAGCCGTTTCGAAAATAGGAGGCAAAAACAGACAGAAATGGTAAAACAGTTTTTGAAAGAAAGGATTGTAAGATTTGAATACTTCAAAAAATATTTTATTTGTTTTTTTAAATATTCACCTTCGGTACGGCAAGTTCAAGCAATTTGCATCAAAGCACGATGCCATGACAGACTAGTTTGTACTTTAAACCAGAATATATTTTGTTTCAAAATCTATGTCTCACAATATAACATCCATTTCTTATTCCCAACATTTTGCAGAGGAACAAATATTGAAAGAGTATAGAATATCGTTTCCTTTACCTCACATTCAAAATTTTGGGAAGTAGGTGGAAGTACATACTTACATTACATACGGAAGTCCCTTTATAGTGTTCGAATCGAAAAAAATTATTTGTTCGAAAAAAAATTACATTTCGAGTGGTTGAGAAGACTCTCAATTTTTGTAATAAATTGTAGTGCTCTTATTTCAAGCAGGATGTAATATTATTTTGATAGAATATGAAAATTGTGTGAAATATTGGGTTTTATAATTGATAAGTTTTACCTCAAAATGAACATTTTATAAAGGATATGATGAATAGATTCAATCATAAACTTTTGTTGGAAGATGTGCAATAAAAAAATATATATGATATAAAAAATTAAATTATATTTATTTGCAACGTATAATATTCAAAGAGATAATACACACATGTCAGGATATGTCGATAAAAAATATAAGTGCAATTATTTTATAAAAAAATGTTTATTGTTAAAAATATACTTACTTAAAATTAACCAAATATACATGAGATTGCTTGATTGTTTACATACTTGTAAACATTTTTTGTAATGGAGCATTTTAATTATTCATTATTCATTATTAACCCTTTCCACTCGGATGCCGCCGCTCCGGCTGCAAAATACATACAAATCTCGCAATTTGCGAGTGGAAAGGGTTAATAGTAATTAGAAGAGTAAAATGTCAAAATTGAGAATTGATACAGCCAAAGTTGGCTTTGTAATTTTGTTCTGCAATTTAAGTGTACTATTAAATAACTAATAATTCCTCAAGATCTATCAATATTTGATTCATAAATCATATTTAAAATTGAAATATTATGAGTAAATATTAAATAATATTAACATATTATTTTTACAACTTTATGTTTTTATTGGTAATTTAAAATAATACTTATTTCGTTTCTGAACATTTTGGCATACCTTAAAAAAAATGGATGTGTGTTTGTGCGTGTGAGTGAGTGTGTGTGTATGTTTGTATGGATACAATTTTTTGTCCACATTTTTGGATGCACGGATCAACCGATTTGAATGGCTAAAAAAACATTCGATTCCTATTGATAGGGGATGGGAGATACGGAGATGTGCTGATTAGTATTTGGCAAAGGCAGGTCCAGCCGTTACGGAGATACAGAGCAAAGAGAGCAGAAAATAGAAATCAAGTTTCTGAGAGAACGGACCATCAAATTTGAATGATCAAAAAACATTCCAATCATACTTATGGAGGGAAATGGTGATTAAATTTTGGCAAAGGTAGGTCTAGCCGTTTTGGAGATACGGAGCTAAATATGCAAAAAAATTCAATGTTTGACAGAAGCATCCGATTTGAATGATTTTAAAAAACTTTCTGGTTTTAGGGATTTTTTTTATTTTTCTCAATTGCTTTTTTTAATTTCCAAAAAATATATTTTTAAACTAAATTTATTCTTTGAATATTTTATTATCGTACGGAAAGTTACAGCAAATTGCCTTGGCACAATCCTATACACCACTAGTTTAATAAGTAATTGATGTCACTATTTGAATGCCCAAAATTACCAAATTTCATTATCTACCTCGTGGAAAGAAGTGCTAATACATATTTCGCAAAATACATTCACTTTCTTTCAGAAATATTCACACGATTTACTTCTTCCCTAAGTTTACAAAATTTTCTGCAACATCTATTGTACCATTTTGCAATAAAAGGATTACACACAAAAAACAAACAGATTAACACGATAACCACACACATCCTTCCCCAAATGCGTGAATTACGAGTATTTAATATAAAAAAATCCTTTAAATTTTAAACGGATAAAGTTTCTAAGCAGGATGTGTGGGTAAAGGATTTGAAAGATTTTATTACTTTTAGACACAAAAAAGATAAAAAATAAAAATTCGCAAAAAACACAATTCGTTGTGTCACATCAAAAAATTTCTAATGCTCGCACACGTCGCCACATATATCATATTGAGGAGTATAAAAGAGGTAAAGCAAATATATCAAATAGGATTTTCTCTCATATTAAATGTTTTAGAATTAAATAGAGAACTCGAGCATTCGGTTTTTTAAGACCTCGATTCATTATTGCAGGCACGATCTACCTCGCGATTTAGTATATTGAATTATATAGATGAAAATGTATTGTTTAAATTACATATAGTTTTGAACTACTCGACGAAATTTTATTTTTGGTTTTGTACAAAAATCGGATTCGCCAATTTTATGCTTCCTTCACACTTTAATTTTTTTTTATTAATTTGTCATCGATCTGGTATTTAGTCAGAAATATTCATCAGGATAGTTGGAACCACTATTAATTCAATATATTTTTTGTATAATAGCTTTTCTCAACTGAATTTTTAACTTCCCATGGAGTAAGTTATAGTAATGGGTCGAAAATCGGAAATGAAAAGTTTTGCATACCTCCACGTTTCAGAGATTTCTGAACATTTTGGCATACCTCCTGAAAAAATGGATGTGTGTTTTGTGTGTCCGGATTTTTTCGCCCATGTTTTCGGGCGCACGGATCAACCGATTTAAATGGTTTAAAAAACATTCGATTCCTATTGATAGGGAGATGTGTTGAATCGTTTTTGGCAAAGGCAGGTCTAGCCGTTTCGAAGTTACGGAGCAAAAAGTGCCAAAAACGGTAACTCAGTTGTAAGAGAACGGAGCGTCCGATTTTAATAATTCAAAAAACATTTTATTTGTATTGACAAGATGACAACTGAATGAATTTTTGGGAAGCCAGGTCCAGCGGTTATAAACTCTCAATAAAAATAAGTGAAAAAAATTTCATTTTGCGGTCCAAAATGTTTATTGGACATATGTACATCAAATTATCAGATATTTTATAGAGATTTTAATAATGTGTACACATTTTGTGTAAATTTTTTTGGGTTTCGTACCAAGATTTTTTATTACGGTACGGGAAGTTCCAGCAATTTGCCTTAACGTACGATGCCATGCCCCCCACTAGTTATTTACTATTTTTCATTATTTACGCCTTTGTCAGGGTAAAGATTTAGTTGGTCCCTTTTACCCCACCAACATGTAAGCTATAATAAAATATCTTGCTTAATGTTATCAATACATCTTATAAAATAATTAATTAAGGTATTTTATACCTAAAAATTAAATCAAGATCTCGTAAAAAAAAAAAAAAAATAATAAAGACAAGAAAATATTTTTGTTATAATTTTTTTTAACATGCCCGTTCTGATAGCGACGTTGTTCGATTCGAGGAGATGGCTGATTATACATCTTTTTTCCTATACTTTCAAATATTATTGTTAAAAAATCCTAACTCCATTTGGTCTTGAGATATTGGTGCAGGACCTTTTTACCCGTGGATCTTTAAGCTCCGCTCTACTCTATTATTAAAAACAAAATTATATAGATATCACTAATTATATATGATGCAAAATTATTTTCGTTAATGTCAGTATATATTTGATTTCAAGTTAATTACCAAATGCTAGGTATACAATTCTTCTTTAATATGAATTAAGTCTAATGTGACTCTTAATTAGTCTGCATTCTAATTTATTATATTTATACAAGATAATTCATCATATATTTACTGGTAACATAATTGTATAAGTATCCATAAAATATACAAACTACCATTTTCAAATATTTTTACATCAAAGATCTAAGAACAAATAAAAGTAAAACCAACTAGAAAATAAAAGCGTATTTAAAAAGTGCAGGAGGGATTACAATTTATATTATATACCGGTTCACAAAACTAGAAATAAAACTTATAATAAAAAGGTAGAAATAATAAAAATAGATGACGAATTTATGAGACGGTGCATGACCCTTGGATGTCGGAAAAGCCTGCCTGGATCAGGGTTTGAAAAAGACTTCTTTGAAAAGAGTTCCATCATCGTCAACCATTGTTTTGGTGATTAAAAAAATAAAAATCAAATAAAATAAAAATTCAAATAGTCATCACCATATACATATTATGATATACATTTTTATCAAACATGTACGAAATAGTAGTAAAACTTCAACTTGTAATAATTAACATTCAACATAGCAGAAATATCAAATAAAATGAGACCAAATAATTTTAATAAATAGTAATTGTGAGATATATGCCTTGGACTAAATCATATGTTAGAAGTTTTCATATTCTCATATTTATTCAAAAGTGAAATTCCAATATGGATCTATCATACCTTACTCCTCATCCAAAATGATCGATATCTGAATTTTATTCTAAATAAATAAAAATCGAATATCCATACCTGGTCAATTATGCAAGCCATTTAAAAACACAAAAGAAATACATATTTTTAACAAAACATTGAATATAACAATACATGAAAAGAAAAATTAAATTTCATATTTTCATTCTTTGCTAGACATTAACATAATTCCTTTTTACGTTTCACTGACAGCATAGAGTACGCGTCAAAAATAAAGTTGTAAAAAGCTTTTGTTGATTTTTGGAAATGAGGTAATACATTATTATTGCAATTTTGGGTATGGATAATAGATGGATAGCTAGTGAGTTCTTACTCAAATCACAGAATCTGGTGAGTTCATACTCAAAACTCAAGATGTATATAGGATCACATACAATTTAGATACCATTTATTCTATTTACTGATAATTTACAATTATCAAATTTTCATTAATTTTTTTAACTTCCAGTCTCTAAATGAAAGCAAGTCCAAATATTTTCATAGCTAGACCCACGTGAATTATATTAACTATATTAAAAGCTATGCATTTTTATTTCAAGAATTTGGCTGATCTCACCATCAAACTAACCAGGTTAATGCCCAATCCATAATAAAAAGTAATAAGTAAGGATAAAGTCTCTATGATATCATCAAAACCGGCTACGAAAATTGAAGAAATCATTGAAATCAGGAAAATATGAATGACAAATTTTGTAGTTTTGTAGACAAATTTGCTTTGCTGCATGTTATTTCGCCTTATATTTTGCATTATAAGGTAATCCAATGGAAGTTCTTACGAATAGGGATGATGGGTTTTAATTTATTGCAAGTATACTGAGAAGGGTTATTATCATTTGGAATCATACTATGATCAATTTTTCAAATTAAAATTGGTATAACTACTGCTTGCTATAAGGTTGTCTGAAACGCACAGTTAAACCAGGTAATGGTGAATTGGTGATGACAAATTTTGGAAGCTTGGAAATTCTTTTTATTATGAAGTTACCAGCAGATTATGAAGAACAATAAAAAAATTTAAGCAAGTTTAAGTTTTGATCACTTTATATAAGCCAAGATACGTTGGCATATCATTTACCAGCTCCCTAAATATGAGTCTATGATGATTGGTTTTAATTTATTGCAAGTATACTGAAAAGGGTTATTATCATTTGGAATCATATTATGATCAATTTTTCAAATTAAAATTGGTATAACTACTGCTTGTTATAAGGTTGTCCGAAACGCAGAGTTAAACCAGATAATGGTGATGACAAACCTTGGAAGCTTGGAAAATCTTTTTATTATGAAGTTACCAGCTAATTATAAAAAACAAAGAAATTTTTTAGGCAAGTTTAAGTTTTGATCACTTACCAGCTCTCTAAATATGAGTCTATTTACATTTTCATCTCGAATGATTGCGAATTTTCGCCTGTACCAGCCCTGAGGCTGTATGTTCTGCGCGGGACACGTGGTCTAACAAAAGAAATTCAACCTAGGTTCTGCCATTCAATATAGAATCTAAACAATAAAGACCCCCACGCTTTAAAATATATATTGCAGGGTAGCAAAATCAACATTGGGAAATATTAAAAACTATTTCGAGTAATAAAATAATATCACTTATTTATCTTTATTAAAAAAAATGCGATTCTGTTAAAACTAGTAATCAAGTTATAGAAAATAGCGCATGTATCTTTTGTGATTGATTGTTGAGCTCTATTAGATGCAGCAACGAGTGTAATATCCCATTCAGCATCCCAATATATAATATAACGTCTTAAGACATATTACAGACACACTAAAATGTGTCATACACATACATTTATATATATACATATATATAAATGTGTATATACAAAATATATATATATATACAAATATATATATATATATATATATATATATATATATATATATACAAATATAAATGGGTATTAGAGCGGGTCGATTTGTATGGGTCAAAAAAGTAGCTTAGTCGTATGATATTCGGATACTACGGATCAAAATAAGATACTTTGCTGAAATAACCAAATCTCTAAAATTAATTATAATGTCCTGTGCATTAACCTAAAGATAGGGGTTGAATTTGAAAAAAAAATTGTTTTGACCCATTTAGAGTGCTCAAATCGCGTCCAAATGTATTACCGATCCTAACTATCTCTGGAAGACCGATCATGAAAATTTTCCTTTTATGTAGATAGCAAAAATAATGAGTTTGTTTCACAAAAATGTAGAGGATGCTAAAATATTTTTGCAAAAAATTATGTAATAGCTACAATGTCCGAGGCTTATGGATATAGAGTCAAATAGACTAAAAAGTACGCGTAGATTCAAACAAATGTATTAATAAATTTAAATTAAAATTAACCATCTAAGATAAATTATGAGTAATTCATACTAAATTAAAACGTAGCCATATTGATTTTCGTTCAGAAGTTGCTATTTATGTATGTACTCGAGATACTATTTACACTCAAAAAAAAAAAAAACCTCTACCAATAATATTGATATACATCTTAATACTAACTTTTGATATACATCTTAATACTAATTGCTATTCTGGACATAAAATAATAAGAAAATTTTTCTTCCAGTTATCAAACCTATCAATTTATTAAATCCTTTTCTATATCTAGAACAAAAACCAAGTAAAAATATTAATTATTAATATAATAATTTCACATTATAATATAGTATTAGGGGACGTCCATTAATTACGTTAGGTTTTATAATTAATTACGTTAGGTTTTATAAAATAATATGTGTAATAAATAATAATAATACTACGTGTATTTATTTTTTTACCTGATTTTTTTTTTAAATCCAAAGATTTTCAAAAAAATGTGAGACTTAGGAGGAAGGGGAGTAATTGTGATTATCACCACGTATCACCAAGGAGGAGGGGGGTATTGATATCATTAAAAAATCGATCACGTGATTAATGGATGTCTCCTTATATATAATAGTTTGTATTCTTTGCATTTTTGATAGGAACTTAATATTTATCATTATACTTGTTTATCTATGTTTATCATTTATACTTGTTTATTTATGATTATATTATTGAATTCATCAACGTTTAAATAATTTGTTAATAAAAGTTTTATTATATTTCCAAAAACGTTGGCAACCCATCGTTCTATAAAAAACATTCGCTTCATGTCTGAGTTGAAGTACAGGTAATATGACGCAAGGCTAGCCAGGTAGCAGACGGCTTTTAAGAGCACCGATATGCGTATTAAAATTTTTCTATATGAGTATAGGTAAATTCACTTATGTTATTCATCTACATATTTATTAAATGGGACCAGAAGATTGACATGAGTTCATTCGACTTGCTTTGGGGTTTGCTCTACATGAGCCTTACATTTAAGAAGGATTTCAAGACATAAAATGAAAAAAAAAAATCCTTACTGGCTCAAGATTTGGAAAAAACATTTTTAAAGTACCTATATAATATTAAGCAAGTATAGGAGTAGATATGATTATATTATTTAACAATTTCTATTAAATGAGTCAGAATTCAATTTATTATTTATATCAGTATCTAATAAGTAATTAATCCTATGATGACAATAATGGGATGACATAAATAATTAAGTTTCCAAAACTAAAACTTTATTTTACATAATTTACAACTGCTTTATCCAGTAGTCTTCTATATCTAGAGCGATTTCAATTCAAGAATGTATACACCATATAAACTGATAGACATGTAGGCAGGTAGACAGGTAAGCTGGTTAGAAGTAGAGCGGTAGACAGGTAATCAGGTAGAAGGAAATAAATGTGGAGAAAATTGTTTGTCACATTTTTTCTTATGTAATGTCAAATGTAATGTTATATATATTTGTAATTCGAATGTCCCGCCATTACTATTAGTGATGTTGGCAACAGTGTTCTCCTACCCTAAAACTATGTATCCGCCATCTTATATTTATGTTTATGTTAAAACTATGCAAAATAATTCTCTTCTTGCTGAACCGTGAACCAAGTAACATTTAAAATAAGCTGAGTAATTTAAGGAAGCATTTTTTATACCAAAATGTAAAGAGGAGAACAGGTAAATTATAAATAAATGAACAGTTTTATTAAATAAATTGGTTATTCAAACATTACTATTTTGGTTCAATTAGTAAATTTGAAAAAAATTATTTAACTACATTTTTATAACAAGATCAAGAAGTATTATAATTTATTTTTAATTATAATGATTGGAAAGTTGAGTGACAAACATATTGTTTATTGAATGTACTAAATGTGATGTTCATAAAACATAAGAAAGCGGTTGTTCCAAATTGACTTTTAATTACCAAAATTAAGAGGCCGATAATGAAATGTAACGTGTTTTTCTTCTTTATCATTATCGCCGCAAGATATATCATAATTTTATATTTTTATGTATAATGAAGTAAGTTACAGCTTACACAATTTCAGGAAGCCAATAAATATATTCGATCGTTCATTTGCAATAAATTTTAAAATTGTTACAAAATTATAATACAAGTTTTTAACAAATACAGTTTTTCTTAACATTTAAGACCCAATCATTAATAATTGGGATAATTTTATGCCAGCAGCGATATCAATTTTCATTTGGAAAATAAATATGATGAATAGATGCTGAATGGGATATTTCGTTCGATGATGCATCTAATACAGCTCTAAAATCGATCACAAAAGATATGTGCGCTAATTTCTATTTTGATAACTAGCAGAAATACATTCCTTCCATAAAGTGATATTTTTCATAATCTTAGTATTTGACATAATTGTTTCTGCGTTAAATTAAATAATACAAGAGTCTTATTAGATTATTTCTAATAATAAAATAATCAAAAATGGTTGGATCAACCGTTGGGTTACCATCTAAAAATACGACGTAAGGAGAAGTTTTAGCTCAACAGCCCATAGGATGTAAGGTTCTGATCGCTGTTAAATATGAGTAAAAAAAAGGAAATTTAATTCAAAAATTCATTCATCAATTATACGTAAAAAATGCACCAACTTGTTCTTTGAACCAGCATTCACCCACACACTGGCATAAAAATATTATTTTTGCATTTAGCACGATATTTAGCTATCAATTCTTAAAGTAATAAAGACAATATCTTTTTATTAGGAAATATACCGTAAGTTATTTCATTCCATCGATCCGTTGAAATAAAGTTGTCAAAGCAAGTTAATTTCACATGTCCGAAATCTGAGATGTGTTTCCGATCCAGAATGCCCGCGGTGCAAAATGTTTGATTAAATTAAACAAAACGTATAATACGCGCATATTATAATGTTGCTAAAAGACCACACGTGGTCGATTCAATGGTTCCATCATCGCGAACAAGAAGCAAAATAAATATAAATATAAACCGATGTATGCAAATTGCGATTTTGCGTTTTCCCAAATGAAGATGTTCTGAAGAAATTTTAGACGACGGGCTAAAGGTAATAAGTGGAAACTTACTAAAAACAAAAATAAGTTTCTAGGCTTAAAATTTCATTTTGACACTCTTGGACGAAGTGCAAGTTGCAAAATTCTAAGCAAGAAATGATTTTATCTATCTTTTTTATTTTATTTTTAACTTAATTTTATTATTCTACAAATCTTACAAACTATATATTCCCCCAATTATCTTCACTGAATACGATAATAAATTGTAATATAATATAATTGTTGTATGTTACAACTAACCTCAAGATTTTGTTAAAACTAATCTCTGTTTACATGTCCAATTGAAACAAAAACATAGTTTAATATTGTTCAAGATCCTATCGAAAAACGACTGTTACTACTTACCCCTGTTACAATTAGCCCTATTTCTTCTAATTAAACATATCAACTACAATGATGCAATGTTTTTCTAACTTCTCAATTTCCAAAATGTTGTGGGTAAACATTAAGTGATCGTTTTTAATATTTTTTGGACAGCTCTCTACCTAAAGATGTATCGAGTAGAGAGCCTTTATTAAAACGACAGAATATTTACACCAACAAACCGGAACAAAGTTGACGTAGTAATTATTTGATTGTTGTAACAGTAAGTAATGATTGCATTCACGCGGACACCCGGACACTCGGACACCCGGGCAGTCGTCAGTGATTATCATATCCAATGCTTAACACGAGGAATGTTTTCATCTGATATCAAATCAAACTAGATATTAACCGTTAGATTAATTATTCCTACAAGGCATGAGGCAAGATAAGTATAGATTTGCATTTTATTTATAGCATCATGCTAGGTACATTTAGATGGAACTGAAATGCAAAGCTAGAAAACCAATTTGGTTAAATATTTTTGATCTTAGGGTCGTTCATTAATCACGTGATCAATTTTTAAGGATTTTTGAACCTCTCCTGTCCAAAAATTTTAAATTTAATGTTTCAAACACGCCAAATTTACAAAAAAATCTTTTCTTACTCAATATTTCTACATCTTTAATTCGAATTTTCTGCTTGAATTGATCTGCAATATAATCGAATGATTTGTGACAGTCCAGCACAGCATGGGGGTCCAATTTTACACCAATTTGCAAAATTCTGCAATGTCCTTCATAATATAAAGTAGAATTATTTACGTTCGGACACTATTATAGAATACAATTAATGTCAAGAGGGAAAAAGACGTTTTGAGAGTTTCAATGGACAAAGGACGCGCGCTATGTTAAGGAATCCATAAAGCACCAGCTCGTATTTTAATAACAGATAATATTAAAAATTTAGAAAAAAAAACCCTAAAAAGTCATATTCAACATTACATTCTTGTAAATTGTTGACGATTGCCAAATTGAAAAAAAATAAAATATACAAAACGCACATTCTCTACATTAGTTTTGTCGGTATTAATTTAAAATTAAAATTAGTGTTATTAAAAAGTAACATAGCAGTGGTATAGATAAAAATACTAATCAACTTATATATAAAATACATGTAATATTTACATAAATAAATTTTTATTGCTTTAGTTTTATCGTTTTTATTTGTTTTTATAATTGATTATTAGCGTGAGTTATAAGCATTGTGATTTTAATAGATTTTATAAGAAATAGGAAAAGTCATGATTTAAAAAAGTGACAAGCAGAATTATCTTGAATTTAATATAACCTTTAATTTAGTATATAGAAATACTAACAATATTATAAAAATCACTTCAATATCTAATTGTAATTTAATAATTCCTAAAAAATGTACATAATCATACAAACAATGTTCTTTGATTACTATAAACCTCCAATAAATTTCATTAGATCAATATTAGTGTTTTTGGGAAATACAAATAGCACATTTAATATAATTTCACCACAATTATTGTTAATAATTATATATTAAATTCAATAATATATAATAATATTACTATATATATATATATATATATATATATATAAATAAATTTAAATGCAGTATTACTACTTTTAATTGGAAATCAAGTTCTTTTTAACGTGTATGGTTCCCTTAATTTTTTTTTTCAATGAAAGAATCTAGTCGAATGATTTTCGACAATAGCGATCGCAATAAATCCAATTACGTCAATACGTTTTTTCTTAACGATTCTGACTGTCCGTTTTCTAGAACGTTGTGACAAATTTCGGTTTTCTTTTTGAAAATATATAGGACTACAAAAAATACTCATAATGTATAAAATTCAGAGATGCATATATCATTTATCATTTCATTACTTTTACAAAATAGAATTGATAAAAGAAGAACTGAGCCATGTTTGAAATTTTAACAAATTGTTGATTTCATAGTGAACAATTGGAATAGGAATTTGAAGATGAAAGATTTATGATGATATATATATATATATATATGTGTGTGTATATATATATGTATACATATATATATATATATATATATATAACTTAAGAAACTGTTGCTGAAGATATAAACCAAAAAAAATTATGTAGTAAGAAATACACACCTCATTTGTAATTGCAACCTTGATAACCATTTAAAATTAAATTTATTGAAGCTAAAGCGATAGAGATGTAAGTTTGTGCATATGTGATTATTTCTATTTAAAATTTATATCATTAGTGCAAGTTTTTTTAGGATAGTTAGTTTTTTAATACCTGTTGCCATACATGATTAAATACTGATAAGGCAGTAGACATAATCTTTAATCTTTACTATATTACCTTATACTTTACATGTTAGTTGCAAATATTGAAGGTGCCTCGTTCAAAATGCATTGAGACTTTACTAACCAGATCAGCGTGAAATTACATTTATATTCTCAAATTAGATAGGAATTACGATGAGATGATGGAGCAATAATAACCCACATTAAGACAAGACCAATTACATATCGATACCTAGTCATAAGACAAATTCGCCTCAATTGGATTATAGTCCGGTGAAACTGGATAATTGGAGTACAATTGTGGAAACTTCAGTGGATAACCGATAACCCTTTTCACTCGGATGCAATAAGCGAGTGGAAAAGATGTTACAGCTCTTCTGCAAATTTGCTTATAAGAAAATTAGTACCTCTACCTTTAAATCATAAACCAATTAGTACAATAAAACTTCCAATTTCTCAAAGTTTAAAATAACTTTAATTTATTCATTATTAGCTATTTATCTTTTGCCTATATTTTATCACATTCATACATTTATAATTATTTTATAATAACTACTAAATTTTTTAGTATAGAGATTTTTAACACTTTTCAGTGTAAAACAGGGGTTTAAAAGTTGCAAATCATTAATAAAGTTTTGACTATTCAGGTCAGTTTTAGAATTTCAGTTTAGGAATATTCATATGTCAAAAATAATTTTAATCAGTTAATACCCATTTTCCTTGGTTTCCTCATGAATCCTCCTACTATGACTGGTTTATCTGCGTGGTTGTTTCCATAAAAAATTCAAAACGATGTACTATGTCGTGAATTGCATAGTAATTTTCTCGGTGGATTAATGCATATCGAGATCGGCTACTTGATAATCAGATACGAGTTAAGAATACCACAAGATAAAGTAATAATCATTGAAAACATCAAGAAATAAATGGTTTATGATTTAATCGTTGAGCGAGATAATTATCGAAACTCAAATTATTCTCTTTTTATTTAAAGAAACAACAGAGGAAATCATGAAAAAATGAATGAAAGTCAGTAAACGCTGCAAATCTCATACCCTACTTAAAAAAATAAAAAAAAAACAATAACTGTAAAAACAATTTATAAATCTTTCAAATATTCAATCATATAAAGAATATATTTCATTAAAAACTAAAGCAAAATTAAGAGAGATCATAAAGACTTTTCCCTATCACATTGCTAAAAAATGGTGACAAACTACGATTGAAGTGAATACGAGTATGTGAATTTTATAAATTTTGTAGTTTAGTTTTCAAAATTTTACTTCAAGTGAAGGTAAGGTAAGGTTGAAGATGCAACTTCAACAATAAATATTCTGGATTTTGAAGTCACTTTAATACTGATAAACACATTTTCAGAAACCTTATTTAATTTGACTTCATTAGTATTTTCACATTTTCTGTTTTAAAAAATTAAAGATATTAAGAGTGTAGCTTAACGATCTTTTTACACAAAATTTTATCGACTTTTTTACTTTATCCACAAATCTTGCTATATCAGAGCTTCTACCACATATGATTTTTTGGCTTGCTGTATAAAATAAAAAATCAATTTTGCCTGAAAAAAATATCATTCAGTAATATGACTTTGAAAACAACAGTATTAAATGACTAATTTATTTTATTGCAAATTCGAATATTCTTCAATTTGATATTGAATACAATATGGAGAATGATGTTCAGTTGGGCATAATCAAAAATATTTTATCAATGTATTTATTTATTAATTTTATAAATTATACCTTCATTACTGATCGATTTTGCACGTGAACTAAAATTAAATCAATTTACCGAATAGTAAGCACATGTTATAATCACACATTTAAATAATTGCGCCTGTATGATGATCTCGAGAACGGCGTCATGTGTACTTGAAATTTTTATTTTTGCAAAAATAATCCAAGAATTCTGCTGGTAGCAACATTTGCACGACAGATTCATACTACACTAGAACGAACAAGGTCGAAAAATTGAAATCAATGACTGTACGTAAGTAAATGCGGATAAATGTTAAACAGATTAGCGTAAGATATATTTAGAGAAAGGGTTGATAAAGGATTACTTCGATTTGATTTTAGAATCCAAATTTGAACTAATTTGTTTATAAATGCCATATTCACAATCCCAAGTCTGCATCTCTACCAAATGATACTTGGTGTGCAAGTTGCTCCTTAAACAATTTGAAATTTATAATACATTTAAAAAAAGAATGAAATGCTTATTTTACTTGGGCATTATAATTCACACAGGCTTGCCATGTAAAATTAATTTATATTGACATTGTTACTTTATAGCTCATTAGAATTACGATTTACTACAAACATGAACAAAGATTCCAAATAAATATGATGCTATTCATGTATTTTTTAAATAATTCATATTACTAGTACTGTCTACTTATTCATCATTTATAAAAGAAACCTAAATTTTATGTCAGTACAAATTTATACTACATGCAAATGACGGACCTGCACAGTTCTGTAAATTGAGTTGGTCTTCAAGATGGTAGCTATGATAATATTATATATGTCCATCGAGAAAAAAATTAATATAGTTCAAGATCATATGGAATAACGCCTGTTACAAATTACTCCTCTTACTAAAATGGTAGTTATAGGATAAACTAGTTGTGAATGATATCGTGCCTTAAAGCAAATTGCTGGAATTTTCGGAACTGCGATTATATATTTTTTGAGACTTTTGCTTTTTTTAGTCATTTTTGAAAACAGTGAAACAATTTGAATATTGAAAAAATTGCCCTTTTTGAAAATACTGATATTTTTTGAAAAATTGGAAATTTTTTGAAACGTAAAATTACTGAGATTTTTTCATTTTTTGAAAATTTCTTGAAAGTTTCTTATACCCATTCATATCATTTGATACAAATTACAAAATATCTGATTTTAGACCGCCAAATTGTATTTTTCTAAATTTTGTTTTCTGGATCACCGAAACCGCTGGATCTGTCTCTGCAAAAACTAATCAAATCTTTATTACGTCAATACAGGTGAAATGTTTTTATGAATCAATCAAATCGGATTTTCCGTTCTCTCACTAACTTAATTGCCATTTTCTGCACTCTTTGTTTCCTAACACCGAAACGGCTGGACCTGTCTCTACTAAAAACTAATCAGCTCGTCTCCTTATCAATAAAAATCGAATGCTTTTTGAATAATTCAAATCGGTTGGTCGTTGCTCCCAAAAACGTCGACGAAAATTGTATCCGTACATACAAACATACGACAGGCACATACATCATTTCTTCTAAGGTATGTCAAACCTATAAAACGTAAAGATATATACAAATTTTCATTTTCGATTTTTTTTGCGATTACTGTAACTTACCCTTTAAATAATTTTTTTTTATAAATTTATATAGCATTTTTTATAAATGCTTATGGTATCACGACATGATCAAAAATATCACATTATAAAATATAGATAATATTTTGAGAAATATATCATTAAAAATTATAGCTTTTTTAAATTTGATGCCATAGTTTGGCTTTCTTATAGTTATAATCTATCTACAACAATGAGGAAAATGAGGAAGTACCATCCTCCCTTGGTCTATTTTAGGGCTAGCATCAGAACATTCAATAACCTCTACCAGATTACACAAAATGTAAAAACAAAAACAAGGATTGATGATTTTCTCTCATTTTCAATAAAAATTTGAATAAGATATTGGTCAACCCTTTTCAACCGAAAGTGTAAGTGCTGGTGTATTACATTAATTCGTCTCAGCCGCTATCTTTCGTTTCTAGAATATGAAACCTGTTTAAAGCAGTAGAAACAATGCGGGCCTGCGTTCTGTCTATAAAAATGATTATCTGCGGGTCCCAGGTAAAAAGAGCTGAAAATTTAAATTCTATGCGGGTCAACTTAATATCACTACTAATGTGTTACTACTGACCGATCTCGGAAGGCCTCCGATATGAGCTTCTATATATAGATATTACTTAGACCAGTGGTTTCCAAAGGAAAAACACTAAAACCTCATCAGTAAATTACCAATATCAACTATTTATAATGATATAATTTCAAACTTTGTTATTAACTTCCCGTTGGGTAAGCAATTGTAATTGTCCAAGAATCGAATTTGAAGTTTTTTGCATTACTTCACATTTTGGCATCCTTCAGAAAAAATGAATGTGTGTGTGTTTGTGTGAGTGTGTGTATGTATGTGTGGATACAATTTTTCGCCCACGTTTTCGGGCGCACAGATCAGCCGATTCAAATGATTAAAAAACATTCGGTTTCTATTCTGATAGGGAGATGTGCTGATTAGTTTTTGACAAAGACAGGCCCAGCCGTTTCGGAGATATGGAGCAAAGAGTGCAGGAAATAGAAATCGAGTTTTTGAGAGAACGGAGCATCTGATTTGAATTATCCAAAAAACATCCAGCTTGTGTTGACAAAATTGCGATTGCTTTTTTTAAATTTGCAAAAAATATTTTTGCATATCGAAAGTAATTTGGATTTTAATTTTAATTTTAGCTAAAGTTCTTTTAATAGTTTTAACTTTGCAATTTAGTTTATACAGTTATTATAAATATTAAGAAATGTCATTCATTTTAAACTTGATTGATTAAGTTTTGTTTATTGATTTTTCTGTAAACATATATAAGTTACAGTATTTATAATGATCATGATCTATTTGAAAACATTTAAATTTCTCAAATATTTCATTATAGTACGGGCAATTTGCCTTAAGGTATGATGTCATACACCACTAGTTTTTATTATTGGTTAATAAGTTTGGTTGATAAGTGAGTAAAATGACTATGTAAAAGTACTTTAAATTACTATAAATTACAATCAAGTATAAATGATGAATAAAAAAGAAAAATGATAATAAAAAATGATAAAAATAATATTTCTTTGTTAATCGCAAGGAAAAAATTCAATTTGGAATGTAGAAATAAGAAAATAAAATTGATTAGAAAAAAGTCATCAGGAAGCAAAATTCAAGTAAAAAACAACAAAATTAATGAAATAAATTTTATGATAAAAGTTTAATGAGTTGAGCCAAGAACCATGAATATTCTTGGCTTTGAGTTTATGAATTCACTTCAGATATCTATGGGTTTATCATGTTGTCACTTTAATATCACTTTGTTCATGAATACTACAATTACTGATTACCATACAATAGACGACTAAACACTTGTACGTTTAGCTCAACAATGATCTAATCAAACAATTGAGTTGCTCGATACGCAAATTACTAATAAGCCCATATTATTTTAAATTAGTCGTGACAAAAATATATTTCCTTAAACTAAAAATAAAGTGCGGGTCTACCCCCATAAGCCCAAGGAATTAAAATCTAATTGTAAGTACTAAAATTCTCTTTTAGACAAGAAGGACCATGTTGGTCAACTTGTTTTAGGATGCCTGTAATTATGTATAGTATATTTATCATTTCGATCTTCACTTTTTGTGAAATTCCATAGATCTTTCGATATTTTAAAATTTGATGTATTAATTCTAGTGTCACTTGTAATTTTTTCTACTCGGTCAACCCTTTCCAAAATAATTTATGGAATGTTTGATTAAAAAAGATAAAGACTAAGGGTGGTTCTATGCCTTCAGCACGTGTTAGCCCTTTTATAAAAAATTATATAGAATTTAAATTAAAATAAGAAATTGAATATAGATACTAATTATGCTGAACGTGATTATATTTTTAGTGATATTATTTTGGGAACTTAAATATAGATTTGTGATCAAACCAAAGATTTGATATAGAAATAGTAATTTAATAACATATAAATATATAAGTAGCAGATAAATCAAAATTATGCACTAAAATATTTTGTTAAAGCTAACACAAAATAATTTTTTTTTTTAAATTTAAATGTAAAAATTATAAGAAATTATAACAAAACGAAGACGAAATATATTTTATAGAAAAAAATATATATATTTTAAGTTTATAAAAATTATAAGTAGATTACAGCCTTTAGTTTAAAAACGCCGAGTAAAATTGATGCCTAACATCAACGATTCGAAGATGGATCATAAATATATAATTTTGATAAATTGGCCTTATGTAAAAGGCGGAAGTATTTAAATAAATGCATATTTTTACCATCTCAGTAGCATTAGCTTGAATACAAAAAATATAAAAATAATAATAATAATGTTTTAACATCTTGGTTTAACAGATTTTCTCACACTCGAAATTTATCTATAGTGTGACAAATTTTTACTTTTTAGCTTTTCGGGTTAGTATAAAGGTAACATTTTGAAAATTGAAAAAACTTATGAGAAATAAAAACACTTGTCTAACTTATATCTATGAATAAAATTTTTTTTTTAATTTTAATTTTATTTTGCAATTGAATGTAACTTGAAAATCATAGTTTCATATAAGGTACATAAATGTAAACATAAGGTCCTTAAATTTTATTTATTGTAAGCTTTTCTAAAATTTTAATTATGTCAGGTAATAAAATATACTACTACTAAAATATATCAAGTAGAATGTGAAACATATTTTTTTCCAAATTACACCTTTGAATTTTATCCTTTTATTTTATTTCCCAAACGAATTGAAATCACATACTCATAATATTGAGCTTAAAGTGCACGGCGGTGCTTTTGTTCAAACAAATGACAAATCTCAATAATATTCAGAAATTGCCTGATATTAATACTACTGCTAAAATATATCAAGTAGAATGTAAAACATTTTTTTTTTCAAATTCCACCTCTGCGTTTTATCAATTCCCAAACTAATTGAATTTACTCATAATATCGAGCTTAAAGTGCGTGACCAATCTCTTTGTACGAACAAAGGACAAATCTCAATAATATTCAGAAATTGTGTAAAATTGATACTACTAATGCTGAAATATATTAAATAGAATATAAAATATATTTTTTCCAAATTACACCTCTGAATTTTATCCATTTCCGAACTAATTGAAATTACTCATAATATTGAGCTTAAAGTGCACGGCGGAGCTTTTGTACGAACAAAGGACAAATCTCAATAATATTCAGAAATTGCCTGAAATTAATACTACTGCTAAAATATATCAAGTAAAATGTAAAACATTATTTTTTTTCCAAATTACACCTCTGCATTTTATTGAGCTTAAAGTGCATTGCGGAACTTTTGTACGAATAAAGGACAAATCTCAATAATACTTAGAAATTGCCTGAAATTAATTCTGCTGCTAAAATATATCAAGTAGAATGTAAAACATAATTGTTGCCCCAATTCCGCCTCTGAATTTCATCCATTCCCAAACTAATTGAAATTACTCATAATATTGAGCTTAAAGTGCAGGGCGGTGCTTTTGTTCGAACAAAGGACAAATCTCAATAATATTCAGAAATTGCCTAGGTGAAGAACCTACTCAAAAACCTTTTATAGTAATCTGGTCGGGATTAGACTTAATGCATATTGTATATAATCTTTACTATACAATCGATTATTTCCCATCAAGAAATATAATTACGAAAAGTAGAGAATTATTTAAAATATATTGTTGTATAAAATTACAGTTAGAGGTGAAATCAAAATAAGACTCTTTACATTAACAGGTTAATTTTATTATTATACCTGCCATTAAAAAAGTTTTTTTGTGGTCAAAATAATGGTGAAATATTTTAAAATTATTATTTACACAAATAACTTGAAAAGCCAGTGCAGGAACTAATTCAGCAAAAAACATTACAAAATTTTAAATTTGTAAAAATAATATTTTTTTTATTGCGCTGACGTAATATAAGTAATATAAAAGACATAGATATCTAGTCGTCATGACAGATCCTATTAAGCTATCAAGTCTTTCAATTTATTACTAATCTGAAGAGAATCAATTATAATAAAATGAAATAAAACTAAGGTGACAGCAACAAACTATGCATTTATGATTACAATCTAAATAAAACTGATTATAGAACGTTTTATTTAATTTTTTATTTATATTTTTAATGCATCGTATGATTTTGGTATGTATAATTTTTATATTTTTGTCCTATCTTTCAGATAAAATAGATTCGAAAATTCAGGATCTCGTTTAATGCTGCCAATTACAAATTGACCGACAAACCTTCAAATTACCAGAATCATACATCAAACAAACACAAGGCATTTTAACTAGACCCTTATAATATAAAAAAATTCCTTTGTCTTTTTCTTTGACGGTCGACTCGATATAATTGTTTCGATGGTCTGAGATATATTTTTTGACATTTGATTTTTGACGCCAAATAAAAAAATCTTGTCATCGGTCTCTAATTTGAGACATAACAAGGCGCTTTTGATGTATCGTGCCCAATTTTTTATTCTGATTGAAAAAACTGCTCGGAACTTCATGTGGATTAGTTTGATAATGGACTCGTCATATCCCATAAGACAATCCAAATTCAAATAAAATTGTGAAAAGTAATTTATTTTAATTATAATATGAATTTTTCAATATGCAATTTTTTTATAGATAATTCTAATGAATAGGCTGAACCTAATTTTATAAATTTTATAATTTAAATCATTAACACAATTACACAATTCAATATGTATGTTACCTTTAATTGGTACATTCCACTATGTTGCTATGTTATAAAAATTCTAGAAAATACATTGCAAAAAGCAAGCTATGAATTAGAAAATATCATAGTTGATTAAATACTTAACTAAATCTATTTTTTAATTAAATAAATAAATAATTCGTTAATTTGCGAATAAACAAAAAATAAGATCGAAGCTCTCTAATTGTATGATTTAGAAATTAGTTTAATCACAAGTAACTTTCTTATTTTTGTTATCAATTATATGATGCATGAAATTCTTATTATTAGTACAGAAGCATGAAAAACGTTTAAGAAGTAAAATATATAAAAGTGAACTATAGGCAAAAAATGAATCAAAATTATGATGCTCTAGCACCATGAACCATTACACCAGTAATAATAACGGTAAGTTTCTCCCGAATTTTTCGAAATTTTATATCTAATTTTCCAATTACCCATCAACTTTGTGAAGTGTTAAGAATATCTCACCCCGATATATAATTTCACTTGTTTTTAGACATTTTCAAACACCTTTCTTACCAAATTCTTTACTATTAAAAATAATTTTGACCATCACGCGATATCTTCGCACTAAAAGGCTAAAACAAAAAGGGCGAATAACGGTATTTTATAAAAATTACAAATCACCGGCTGCAGTTTGATTAGAAGCTTCTCACCTACGATTATATTGCAGCAATACTGAATGCATTCTATGTAATTATCGTATTCGAAATATATACAAAGGTAAAAAATGCAGAAGCGCTCATGCGTTTATAGATCATTGGCGTAGGTAACATAGATTATGTTATCACAATAAAAATTAAATTAATTCTTAAGGGTTGATTTTTGATATACTATAATATAAATTTAAATAATGATTTATATTTAGGGCAGCGCGGGGCACAAAGTTCCAATTTGACTTTGAGTAATTATATTGTGAAAACTATAATCCAATTAACCTTCCAGTGCATTCATCATTGAGAAATGTGATTTTTTAGTTGTTTTTCAAAATTTTTTACCCGGGGTAAATTGGGACGGCCAGGGGTCAAACAGGTACAATGCTTTGTCAAGTTTGAAGGAGTATTACAAAATAATAGTTACATTATTCAACCAACGCAAAATACAAATTTTATGGGTGCATTTTTTATGAAGATAACACAGTTAATAACTTTGATCTGGTATTTCACCAAAAATATTCATCAGCAGATTTGGAATAACTATTTATTCAACTTATCTTCTTATATATAAAAATGAATCGCAAAATGTGTTGGTAAGCGCGTAACTCAATAACGCGTGGCCAATTCTTTTGAGCAAAAATCAAATTGTTTCCGGGAAAACCCCAAAAACAGCCCTTTTCTTTTTCACATACAAACATTAGTATTTTCATATTTTTGCCATCGGATACGGAATATTTACTCAAGTCAATGGAACGTTTTGGGTCTGAATTTTTTTACTGTGCTCCAATTCGTATAAAAATTTTAAATTAGGTTTATCTTACTCTCAAATTCAAAAGTGAAAATAATTTAGACTACTTTGCCATTTCCCGGGGGGATGATATCAGTGGTGTAATTTCATTTTTTTTTTTCAAAATAACGTCGGATATCGATCAAAGAACTAATTATAAGAAAAAAATGTTTTATAATTCAAAAAAGCAAATACTCATCATTTTGTTTAAAGCAGTTGTACATTTAAGATTCATTAAGTATGGACAGTAGTGAAAAAAACATAATAATTTTAAACTAATTGGTAAATATCAGTATAGGTTAATAAAAAAATTGGAACTTTTAAATTGTAAATATAAGAGAATTAAAAATATAAGTCAACGTTTGTCGGGTCATCTAGTTTTTTTTTTATAAAATTGCTTCCTATTTATTTGTTTTATTAACGCCGCTACTGCCTGATATTAGACCGACGCAAGAATTATTCGAAATTATCTCTTCAATTCCGTAATAAGGCGCGGCATAGTTCGCAATCAGCAATCACCCTCAGACCCTGTGTTTTAGTATTTCGATTTGTATGCACTTCCGGCAAATAAGGGCTTATTTTAGGTTTGCATTCAGGTTGGGGTTGTTTGATGGAAATATATGAACATACACGCATGAAGTATTCGTATTTTTTTTTATAAAATATTAACCAAACGGTTTATTCTGACGCTTTACGTTGCGTGACCATAATGACGTCACGATATAAAAATTGGACGATTTTCGATGTACATTTAATGTTATGAAAAATCCAAACCAAAATGTTATATGGAATGGTAAGATGTCTGAAGCTATTTCTTTAATTGCCAACTTTTTTGTAATAGGGTAGAAGGGGGCTTAAAAGTTCGCGAGCAAAAAGCTTCACCGCTGATATCTCAAAAACCAGTAAAGTTAGGAATTTTTTAACAACAATATTTAAAAGTAGATGGAAAAAAACTGTATGACCAGACTGGATTTTTACGACTTCGCTATCGATAAATAAACGGCAATATTTGAAATCAATAACAAAAGTATTTTCTATCGTTGCTATTTATTTTGGTTGTAAGCACTATTGTTTAGTTTAAGAGGCTTTAATATAATTTTTAAGTGTTCGCTATATTTAAGCCTTTTAAAAGATGTATAATTAATTCTAAATTAGATTCAATCGTTTTTTTTATAACAGATCACACCTGGGTGGGGTAAAAAGGACCAAATGAACCTTTACTCTGACAAAGGTAAACAATATAAAATAGTAGAACCAAAAAGTAAATTAGGTTAAAAAAGCAATTTTACATGAGATTAATTAAATAATAAGTTTTTCCAAGTCTGCTGAGGAATATTTCTGACAAAATGTCAGATCAAGGTCATTTATAAAGTTATCTTTGTGAAAAATACACCCATGAAATTTATATTTTGCATTGGTTGAATAATGTAGCTATTATTTTGTAAAACTCATTTAATACAAGACATTCGACCTGTTTGCCTCCTGGCCGCTTTATTTCAATTTACCCCGCCTGTACATTTCTACAATGATGAATTAGCAGGGAGTTTTACTAAACATAGTCAGACAGTTGTTTGTTTGATAAGTGTTTTTTGTTGTGATATAATTGGTTTGGTTTCCACCATATAATTAGGGAAAGTAGGATGGGGCACAAAGGTCCAATTTGTCACCCTATATCATATTTTGATTTTTTCACGAAAATCATAAACCATCTACAAGTCTTTTCATTCTTTTTATCTCTTATAAAATATACAAATAAAGGTCTAGTTTTAATAGAAATAATGTTAAAAATGTGTAACGTACTAGCCAGCATATGACTAAAAAATCTCATGTCCACAAAGACTTCAATCTTTAAAATACTGATATCTTTATAGAACGACTATAAAGATAACACTGACTTCTTTAGATTTTGTTGATTTGATTTTTCATTATCCCCTTCAATCTAAATATCAGATAAACGGCTTAGCAATTTACTTAATAGACAAATTAAATTAAAAAAACACCTTTATTGGCAATTAACGTTGGTAGGTCCATGACAGTGCTCTATTTAAGCACAAGCCACATTGAAATTAACGATTATTGTGCGTTATAAAATTTAAAATAGGTCTAATAAAAACTATCCAAAAAGATTGCCTATTTAATTGAACTTAGAGAAAAAACGAACTGTTAAAAGCTACCGTGTGTAAATATTTTTTCTTATCTATTTTCAGTAGCAAACCCAAATTGGTGGCGCTTAAGAGCGGTCTAAGAACAAAAGAAAGCGGCAAATCTTTTTAGAGAAAAAAATAATCTAATCAATTCCATATCGGAATTCCCTCAATTACGGAAGAATTTTATGTTATTGACGATATTGGTTTTTGTTTATGGGTGAAATTTGGATTGGAACTCAGTGGTATACGGACGAAAATTAGGACCACATATAAAGGACAAAAATATTATTTATTATTGAATTTATTTATTGGCTTGGCCATACTATTTATCCTTTTACACAATCCTGTTCCATTCATTGTTTTACACTAGATTAATTGTAAAATAGATTAGAGTGAGGCAAATTGGTCCACTTTGACATTCAGTAATTATATTGCCCCAAATGATCTACATCACAACAAATAACATCCAAACAAAAGAAGATAAATAGATTTTTTTATATTCCAATTAGACAAGATTATAAGCAATAATGCAAGCAGGTAAGTAATAATTTAAAAATAAAACAATGAAAATGGACAATTATATTATATAATATCCACATTTAATAAGTATTCTGCTTACTTTAAATATTCTCACAATTTTCGGTTCGCTTTTGCACTTTTTAATCGTTTAAATTTTCTAAAATTTTGTGGACACCATCTGCAATCAAACTTTACAATTGTTGCATCACACATTTTTCTCTGTAAGTTTTTTTAACCGATTCTTAACAAATTTGTTATTGATATTAGTTTAAGTTACAAAAAAATAATATTTCCAATTTGATAACTTTTCTACTTTACTGCTATGTAATATATCGAACAATGTTCAGTAAAATTTCCAATTAATTCTTGATTATAGAAATTGTTACCTATTTTCTTAAAATTTGTCACCTGTGAAAACCACATTGGCATTTTAATTAAATTTTATATTCAACTTGAATAGTTAAAAAATTATTTTCGCTGACAGTATTAATACTTACAAATTGTCAAAGTTCCTCTGAATAAACAAATAAAATCATTAAAATTTTATTGTATTGTAAATAAGAAACATCTTGACCACCATGCCTAATTTCCATCTAAAACAAAAAGTCCCAAATATTTTTGAACGTGTGTTAACGTTGACCAAATAGAGTTACACGAGTTAATTGATCGTTCCCATTCCTAAACCATCCCTATCCTTTTCCTTCTCGCAACATTTACTATTTTTTATCCTAGTTCCTTCTCAAATTTTTCGCTTCATTGATCCTAGACAAACTATGTGGTCCTTATTTTTGTCAATGGGTGGTCGTTGTAATCAAGTTTCAAAAATTGGCTTCTGTTTTTGCTATGTGAGAATTTTGTTTCGATCCATTGATTTTGTGAAAAATATTTAGAAATTTAATTTACCCCAGGAAATAGCGGAACCTTTTGCGCAAATATTTGCACGTTCATTCATGAAGAAAGTTAGGAGAGAAAAAAAAATGTATTTGAGAACTCATTCAACAAGTAGTAGAATTAAAAAATATATTTTATATATTATCGTGATCTTAATATTTATTTGCTGCTATGTTTAGTTAGTGAGATATTTTTAACATAATAAGATTTACTCACATGTTAACCAATAAATTAACTAACACTTAAGTTACAAATTAAGTTAATGAATTAGTGGTGCATGGCATTGTGCCTCAAGGCAAATTGTTGGAACTTCTCGTACCAGAATTAAATACTCGAGGAAAAAACTCATTAACAATAAATATTTATCAATGATTGAAAATAATTGTTTTAAGTAGACAATTATTAATACTATATATTTTATCTTTCATATTATATAGCGACGATCTTATCGCATAGAACACTTGAGAATGCTTACTACATTAACATGCCGAATGAATCTATCTGAGGATATATCCCTCACAATTAGAATAACACATATGAAATATATACATTTTTAAAATACCTTGTAAATTTTAATTTATATTTAAAGTATACAACTTTGTATATTTTTGAAAATTTGAAAAAAAAAATCTGAAAAATTCTTGTTTGAACGTAAAGTTTAAAAATTAAAAATCTTGGTACAAAACCCAAAAAAATTGTAACAAAATTAGTACTCATTTTTAACATGTTTGATAATTTGATGAACATATGTATAATGATCATTGATACATATGTATAATGATTTGCTTATTTTGGGTGATATTTTCGTGACAGCTATGCTTACTTTTGCTGACAAGGGGGATGGGGGGAGGTAAATAATTGTAATAAATCTGCTTACGTAATACTTGAACGATCCCCTACGAGAAGTTAAAAATTACAGTTGGAATGTGTATAAACAAATGAATTTGTTGAAATTGAAATTGAAACTTGGATCACAAGGAAATAAGTCATAAATGCTGTTTATTGCTCATCGTCTGACCGAGTACCCGCAAATACTCGCACCCACAGTTAACTGACAGTCCTAATAACGGGTACCAGTACCCGCCCCGCACAAAGTGTGTTAAAAAGCGCACCCAACAATTCAATTTCTTCCACATCTTTCTGTTAATATCAGCTCCCAAAATTGTGATTATTGTCGTTGGTTGCAGAAATTACCACATCCAGAATCAGATGAAAGTGCTTCCCAAAAAACCTAATAAAATTTGTTTATATTTATTTATTTCGAATATTCCACTTCCCAGATGGGTAATATTTTATAAAATTCTCTATTTGCGTGAAATTTGTAGGCGACAGTATGGCAGGTAATTAAACGGTATCCCTAATTGGCTTTCGGCTGCCGTTGTAAAAACTGTCAGTTTGCGGATTCGTCATGGACGTTATTACAAGGCTTTGTCGGTGTTTCGGTTGACTTCAACTTTGCTTCGAACGAATTTATACTTATATATTTTTTGGTTCTTGCTTTGGGACAGACTGACTACTTTTTACATTTGGCACAGTAAAAGTCTTATCTCATTCATAGATAGTTGAATAAGACAATTTTCTTGCGTGTGTGTTGAAAAAATACACAGAATATAAAATTTTGCTACTCAGTTACGTCCAAAGATAGTAGAGTATCTGTTTGTGATAACAAAAAGATTAAGTTATTAAGTAACTCTGTTCTAAAACAATAAATGCTAGGTGGTATCCGATAACAATGTCGCCCTACTAATTGAATCTTAAATAGACATGTTCAGATAAAAGATTTAATTCTGCACTAAAAATCCAGACAATTTGTAAATAAAATTATTTATGCAATAGGACAGATTTGCTGCAATTTGTTTGATTAATATTGGTTGAGATTAGTTTTTGGTAAAGATTTGCTGGTACAAGTTCTTGTAATCAACTCTTGAAAAAAAAAATCGGCGATTTTCATGTTTTTTTTTGGCGATAGATATCATGGTTGAATTTTTTTATCTAAATATCTAAGTCTCAATTTTAGTTGATTAAGTCAATTATCACACATTTCATGAAGTTCGTGCAACTTGCCTTAAGGCTAAATGCCTTATCACTCACCTATTTTTTTTAACTAATGATGAAAATATCACAATTGGCAATTATATAATAGTCAAGATGAAAAATGAATAAAATAGAATTAAAAACATCTATTTTGAACGTGCATAATTACGTGCAAACATATTTGGAGAAAAATACCATTGATTAATGATTACCTTAGTATTACAACTGAATTTTACAATATTGCTCATTTAGTTTGAAGAATAAGCAGTAAGTAATAATCTCGCCAGAATGTCATCAAATTAAAAACAACTGACAACCATCTAATATTCAAATGACAACCTCATCCTTAAAATTAGCACAAACAAAACATGATCTCGAATAAAAATTTGGTATAAAAATATTGAAATTTTATTTGGACATTTATACAGTTCAAAATTACACAGTTTTTGAATAACTCAAATTTTATTAAAAATGAGCACAATCACTACCACAAAAACAACTAAAAAACGGGCACGATGCGAAAATTTGGCCACCGATTGCGATCAAATAGATCGCGTTCCTAGCAACGTCGAAACTCCTGTTAAAAGGGCCAAAACAAGTAATGAAAGAGGGTGCGACTTTGACCTTTTGGCAGCCCTGGAACATCAGAAGAGGGTGCACTTGAAATTGATGCATAGGGCCCTGCAGTACAGAGCCGCAGTTGGTCTTTATAAAAGAAAAATGCAGAAGTACCATGAGAGTTTGACCGATGCCGAGACAACTGCCTTCCGTGCCATGAGTAATGTTAGGCAGACTGGAAATTGGAAAGTGGACGCAAAAAAACTTACAAGTTTTTAAGTAAATTGTATGTGGTATTTAAAAAAATATGAAGAACACCAATCCACGAAAAAAGATTTAAATTAAAAGAAGAAATCTTATTACAGCAATAGATAAAAATTAGTTTGTTTACGGTGAATTTGTTCATCTAAGTTGATTATTAAAATTCTTAAATTGTGTATGTATTGAAATAATAAAATCAATGGCAAATTATTGTTAAGTAAGAATAGTACCTATACATGTTTGTAATGATTGTAAGCATAATAAATTTATTGTGAAATTTTTAATGTTTTTATATTGCCTCACATTTATTTTAAGAATTAGAATTGGTTCTTTGTATATATTTTTTTCATTTATTATTAAAGTTATATGTTAATAAGAAAATATATTAAATAAAATTTCAGAAAAATCGATTGGTAGAAATTGAGAAGGTATATAGATAGTTATAGTTATGTTCTATATCTATTTTCTAAAATAAAAGTTGAAAGTAATATTTTCTACGAAGTGGTCTGCAAACCCTTTGTACTCTTTGCTAAATATGTGCTCGTACTATGTACATGCTATTTAGGTCATAACTAGTTTATATTTACTAATACTAAAAACTAATATATACTTTATATTTACTAATACTATCTAGTTTATATATTAATACTTATTTATCTATGAGTTCTATTTAGTGAATTGGATTATGTCAAGAATTTAGTTAACCGGTTCAATTTCAAAATTAAAACTCGTGGTGTATGGCATTGTGCTTTAAGGCAAATTGCTGGAACTTTCCGTACCGTAACGAAATGTTCGATTAAGATGTTTTCAAATATATTATTATAATTACTGTTGCATTGTCTAATATTTATGAGAATTATATAAACTAAATTACAAAGAAAAAATTATTTATTTAAAGCATATAAGTGAGCTCTAACACTTTACCCAGAATTGTTTAGAAAAAAAATTTAAAATATTTTTTTTTTCTTCAAAAGCAATTGTTTTGTGCCAAAACAAGCAGAAAGTTTTTTGAATCCTTCAAATCAGATGTTTAGTTATATCCAAAACTGAAATTTTTTGCACATTTAGCTCCGTATCCCCAAAGTGGCTAAACCTGCCTTTGCTAAATACTAATCATCAATTCTCCCCATCATTTCGAATTGAATGCTTTTTGGACCATTCAATGCTCGGATGCTCCGTTCTCTCAAAAACTCGATTTCTATTTTCTGCACTCTTTGCTCCGTATCTCCGAAACGGCTGGATCTGCCTTTGCCAAAAACTAATCAGCACATTTCCCTATGAATAGGAATCGAATGTTTTTTAACCATTCAAATCGGTTGATCCGTGCGCCCGAAAACGTGAACGAAAAATTGCGGACACACAAAACACACACACACGCACATTTTCTTTTTAGGTATGCCAGAATGTTCAGAAACCTCTGAAACGTGAAGATATGCAAAAAATTTTATTTTCAAAATTAAAGAGCGCCAAGTCTTGTCTTTTTTAATATGATAAGAATAAAATAAAGGTAAGGAATCAAACGCAAATGTACTTGCACTATGTATTAAAGCATGATAAATTTAAACTGCTCTGAATAATTGATATTTTAGCAGTATAATCTTAGCGTGCAAAAAATAAAATAAATTTAAGTTAATGAGACATGTTTAGTAGCCTATACGTATAGACAATAATTTTTCTTTGTACTTTGTATGTAATAACTAGATATTGGTAAAAACATTAGTTGTTCATTCCATAGCAAATCTACCTATAAGTGATTTTAAACTTTTAAGATTCACTTATAGTAAACTGCTACTGATCATATGTAAATTTCTGAATTATTGTGCGCGCGTGTAGTTTCCCATGAATATAAATATAAAGTAATAAGATCAAATAACAAAGTGTAGCACATTTTTTATGAAGATACAGCATCTTGAGACGCTAACAAAGAAAACCAGTTGCCAGTTAAATGAAGTTGAACATGTTAATACGACAAAGATTAATTGCTATGTTTAATTATTCAACTTGCAATCACCGTAATTTTAACGCCAGAGTACATGCTCAGGACGTGTAAGATGAAGCGCTCTCATTAACCGAAAAAAACGATGATTTTTAGAAATTAGCAGAAAGACAATGTTGGCAGAATCTTGGGATCAAAATTGAACGTATTTTAAATCGGTTAAAAGAAACAACACTGTAAAAAGCTAAATATACAGGCTTTATGCAGGGGTGCTAGGGGCTTATTGTAATAAGAGTAAATAGTAACAGGCGATATTTATTATAATCCTAAACGTAATTACAATTTTTTTTTTTTGATTAGACATGAAAACTGCATAATATTGTCATAGCTACTGTTCCGCAGACCGATGCAGTAAACAGAATTGTGCAGGTCCGTCATTTTTACCAGGTAATAATAAATTGATCTATTATAATATTCGATTTGTGTTATTATTATCGACTAATTTTAAATTTTGAATATTTTATTTTGTAACAAAATCATCAATCTTTGATATTGTTAATTGTTAAAATATTAAAATTGATTCATGTAAAAAAATCACACGTGGAATTAGTTGAAACAAAACTTTTAGGATATCAAAGTATTTATTAATTATTAGTATAATTATTTATATTACCACTACTAGAATTATTCACTTCCTTGAACATTTTGGCATACCTAAGAAAAAATGAATGTGTGTGTGTGCATGAGTGTATTTTGTATGCTTGCATTTTTTCGTCCCCGTTTTCGGGCGCACGGATCAACCGATTTGAATGGTTCAAAAACATTCGATTTCTATTGATAGAGAGATGTGAAGATTAGTTTTTGGCAAAGGCAGATCTAGCCGTTACGGAGATACGGAGTATAGAGTGCAGTAAATACAAGTCGAGTTTTTGAGAGAACGGAGTTTCCGATTTGAATAATCTAAAAAACATTCAATTTGTAATGATTGGGAGAAGAGGTGATTAGTTTTTGGCAAAGGCAGGTCCAGCCATTTTAAAGATACAGAGCTAAATGTGCGAAAAACTTTCAGCATGTTTGAACAAAATAATTGATTTTGAAAAAAAAATTTTTTTTGTTTCCATTTGTTTTCAATTTTTTTTTTTAAAGAAATTTTTTTGTTGTATATTAAAAATTATTCAGATTTTAATTTTAATTCTGACTAAAGTTCTAATATACTTCAAAAAAATATTTTCAACTTTGCAATTCAGTTTATATAATTCTTATAAATATTAGACAATGTTAATTAATTTAAAATTGTATGAAATAGCAGTAGGTATCGAAAAATAATGAACATGTACACTACAGCCCTACAGTTTAGATACCAGTTACAAAATCTGCTTCAAATCTTTTCATTGATCCTCAGAGTACAAATTTTATTTAGTCAATAAAATGATCTCTATCACTAATTATCTGTTAGATTTTATAAGCATTACTAATTAAGTATCCACGACAGTTTAGATGTTATCTGCTATATATTGCTTTATACTATATGGATAAGACTGTTTCTTAAGAAATACTTAAAAAGTTCCTTTAAACAGATTTTATATAGTGCAATAAAACTATAAACATCAATTTTGCTCCAAAAGGAATGCGCCACGCGATAGACCCAGTTACAAATTAGTAACATTGGCATTTGTACTAAACTATTTAGATAATTATTGTTTTTAACCAGACACAACAAATCAATTGAATATATTAACATCAAGTTATTCATCAATTAAGTTTGTAAAGTTCTTCTCTAAAGGTAGATATTAGTCTTATTGATGATTAAGTTTAAGGTGCACTTTCCAAATTTGGAAAAATGTTGTCTTATTTATGTAGTTCATTAGTTATGTAAGACTTAATTCAGAGGGCGTCCATTAATCACGTTAGTTTATTAGGAGAAGGGGGAGAGGGTATAGTAAGACATCATGTGTATTTAATTTTTACTTGAATTTAAAAAAAAAAACTAAACATTTTAAAAAATACTTAAAAACACGATCACGTGACTAATGGACGCCCTCAGAATTTTTTTTTTTAAATTGCTCATAAAATTCGATTCTGTAAATTTTTCTTATGAAAGCTCAGAAACTTGGATCATATTTATCAAATCGTAAGAGTGTTAATTTAAAGTTGGGACCAAAATATTGTGCATTTGTTATATTTGACCTTTCTATCCTTTCTGGACAGAAATTAATATAAAATGTTCGCTCTCAATTTATATATAAGTACTTATATAAACTTGACATACCACATTCAATTATTGTTTTTGTCTTGAAGAATGCAGTTTATAAAACTAAATAAAACAGGACTAAGGAAGCCCACGGATGTCATGCTCGAGTATAATTTCTATTAAAAGTCTTGTCATTGATATAACATAAAATCTCGAGAGAAAAGATTGAATTGGTTTTATAAGATAAAACATTATGTAATTCAATATAAAGCAATTTTATTTACGATGCAGTACTTCTTCTTTGTGAAATGTAATTATTCACATTTATAGAAAATTAATATTATTTTGGAAACAGTGTAAGATTATCCAGAGAGAAAATGTTTGTAGACGCTAATATTTTTTTGGTCTGGTGATATATTGCCAGATGAAGCGTAAAAAGTCGAAAATCTTGAAACGAATTAAAATTGAAAGAAATCACTGCGTGCTATATTGAGTTCTTCTGGGTATTTTTTATATAACAATTTACTTAAAAAAATTATTTCTTGTGTTAATATTTATTTTTCAATAATTCTTGTATGAATAAAATGAATTTCTTTCTACACTTTTATTGCTATTTTTAATAGAATTAAATTTACTATGTTGAATGTCAAATCAAGTTCAAAATCTGTTGCAAACACATTGACAATTGAGAACTTTTATCAAGTTTCTTCTGGAGTGCTAGATTAAAATTCCTAAAAAAATGTATGGATCAGAAAAGTTGATAAAGAAGCTCAAATTAAAATGACTATATACTAAATTAATTAAATAAAACTAACGACAACGATGAATCCAAAAAATGTGTAGTTGTCTTTGTTAAACACATATTAGTAGTCCAATAAAATCAAAGCATTTTATTTTTTTTCATTGGAGAAAGATTATTGCATTTTTATTAATCCTTGTATAATCCTTAGGTGTTACAACGCTTGATTATAAAAAATGTGGTTTTTGTTTTGCCAAGGATAAATAAATTAATCCGTACAGAGGCGCCAGCATAAGTTAAGAGAACAAGAAAATCTATTATAATATTTCTTAGTAGGATTATTTTGATGATGAACCATCTTTCAAATATAATGTGAAAATTAAGAAAATAGGGTGATAGATTAATCATGTGCCCGATAGTCATTTCCAAATCTTTTTTTTTATTTATCGGACTTCTAAAAATGAATCTAAAAATTATTCCAGGTTGTGCCTTTCATTTCATAAGTTCAGGTAACATGTAAATCTTATAGGTAATTAAGAAGATATTTTATTAATTTGAAATTTTGTTTATTTTTAGGTACAAATTCCAAGGATTGTCGGTATTTTTTGTATATTTTTTCCATTATTTGTTATTGTTATTTGTTACTTCATCATAACAATATCACATACCAATATTTTCATTTGTAGTTTTATTCACTTGCTCATATCAAAGTCTTATCGGACTCTTGATAAAACTTCATGAAATCTTCTTTAACACAAATATTAAAGCATATTTACAATTTGATCTTATATAACCGATGATATTTACAATCCGATCGTCAGATTAAATCACTAATCATCTGTTATCTACATAACGAATATAATTGCTGTAAATTCCCAATATCAAAATTGATATACATTAAGATTAACATCAGCAAATATTATATATAAATGTGTTTAATATAAAATGTGATATTGGATGTACTAGTTGCTATTTAAAAATTCAACAATGTATAAACAACTAGGTTTAGTTTTGATTTTTTCTGTGATATACACCAGTGCTGTTGCACCAAAACTTAAGTAAGTTAAAATGTATCAAAATCTTACGTGCATTTAATAATTTTCAAAAAGTGCAATTCAAATCTTAGTTAAATTTTATAAATCGATTCTAGTTTTGAACTTATCAAGATCTTTATGAAAATACATAAATTTTCTCTTCTAACATAAATAAATTTTATTATCAGTGCTAAGGTGTATGAACTGAATATACAGAATGATCAACAAGCCCAAATAGTTCTATCATTTGAAGGAAAACATGGTTTTGATATTTGGGAATTCTCTAAAATCTCAGGCCAAAAAACTCGTGTTATGGTTTACAATGAAAAATGTGATTTGTTCGAAGAATCTTTACGAGCTGTCTCTTTGGATTACGAAATAACCATAAACGATGTGGCGAAGTAAGTACTTCTTTAGGCAGATAATTCAGGAAAATAAGAATTAAATTTTAAATAATGTGTTTGTTTGTAATGTTTGTATCCAACAAGTATATAAAAATAATTACTATTATAGAACACTCGATGAAGAAGTTTCAAGAAATTTGGAGCTTTCAAGAGCAGAAAAAGGAATAACATTTACAGCTTACCATCGTTATGGCGAGGTAAGTGTTCCTTCAAACATATTGTTTGCAAAATATTGATTAATTCTATTTCTCATTCCTGTTTCAGATGATCGAGTATATGAGAAATTTGACTAAAACATATCCCACTTTAGCAAAAATCGAAAATGTCGGACTCAGCTATGAGAACCGCACAATGTACGCCTTAAGAATAAGTAATAGTACATCTAATAAAACCAAGCCTCAAATATTTATTGATGGAGGCATCCATGCCAGGGAATGGATTGCTCCTGCAGTCGCTCTTTATATAATGAACCAGCTTCTAGAGCACCAGGACCAAAATAGAAAATTAATAGAAGTAGCCGACTGGTTGATTTTGCCTGTAGTTAATCCTGATGGGTACGAATACACGCACACCACGGTAAGTTGGGTAATGAAGAATATTAATCATTCCCAAATGAGAAAATAATAATTTATATTGTTTTGCAATTTTAGAATCGTCTTTGGCGTAAAACAAGAAGCATTTTAAAAAATACAACATGCATTGGGGTAGATGGCAATAGGAACTACGGTCACCATTGGGGAGGACCAGGTTCGAGCAATGACCCATGTTCTGATGTCTACAGTGGTGTGAAAGCATTTACCGAACCAGAGGTCCGTGTAGTACGAGATCTCTTGCTTAAAGAAAACAGCACAAAAATATATTTGACTTTACATAGTTATGGAAATTTGTTCCTGTACCCATGGGGCTATACCACAGACCTCCCAAAGGATTGGGAACGTTTGCACAAACTGGGAACGCAAGCAGCTTTGAAAATCAAAGCGGTTAATGGAACTATGTAAGAGTCAATTATTATCTCCAAACCTCCTCCTAAATAATTTGTTTCCAATTTTCTGAGTTTTCATTATATTTCTAGATATACTACTGGCAGTTCTGCATTAGCACTTGGAATGGCAGCAGGCAGCAGCAGAGACTTTGCCAGAGGAGCAGCAAATATCTCCACGCCTTATACAGTAGAATTACCTGCAGGCGGTCAATCAGGCTTTGAACTACCACCTAGCAAAATCTTGTCTGCATCTCAAGACATATTCGCAGGCATAAGATATTTAGCAGAAAATATTAATTCTTAAATTATAAAAGATAAAATATTTACCTAAAATCCGTAAATAATCTGTGTTGATGGCGGGTGGAGTATCAGATTTATCACCCACCAGCCGCCATTGTTTCAAGTTCTTGAAATACCTAATAAGTGAAATATATTTTATGGTTGAATTTAGTTTTATTTAAAATGTGTACAATATTCTGATGCCAAGTTGCGTTTCTGCGCATCGCTTATAAATTATATGCTGTGAGTTTACATCGAGAAAATTTTCGAAGTAAAACTTCTCTAGGTAGTCGCGCCTAAGGTGTAAATCCGAACAAATGCAACGGAAGTCCGTTACGCCCAAGGTATTCGTCATTCACTGTCGATGAGATCTTTTTCGTACGGGTCAATTGTGATTAGTCGTCGTGTATGTGAATAGAGATCTGCCCTTATATGCGTACCGGCATCAACGTTGTATGCATACCGATATCAACAAGGAAATCGGCATAGATAAATAAACATTTCAAAGTTATATCATAGTACAAATCTTGATTTAATGAAAAATGTCTGAATCAGAAGAATATTTTACCGTGTTTCTTGAAAGTAATAAAACAAAATAAAGATTTATGCCATGTACTTAACGTAAGTTTATTGATTAAAAATTATTTCTATAATATTCGTAGTTTCTATAAACCTTTGAAGTTATTAAAATGGAAAATAATTAAAGACAGATATTACAGCTGTTTAAAAAATGAGTTTATATCGCCAGCGAAAAAGTAAAAAAAAAATACAAGCTGTCATTGAATGTAAGTTAATTTTAATTACATGAAGTTCTTCAAACACAATTACATGATGAGTGGAGTTGCAAAAACAGTATTTGTTTAGACGTTGTTTTTTTGAATTTTTGTTTTGAATGTTTAAAACAAACAGCAAAAAAGAGTCTTTGGTTCTCATCGTTATCGTTCAATAAATAAAATAATGCCACACTTAAGAAATAATAAAAAAACAATCCAACAAAAGTAAAAAGTCCGAAGCGAATAGTACATCAGCTTAATATAATCTCCATCAGCGCGTGCTCAGCCACGCGACAAAAAAACGTGGCGTTACCATTTTGTAGTAGGATAATTATTTTTTGTTTTTTCATTATATATTTTCATTATATATTTAATATAACAAAATTGAAAAAAATCCAGTAAATACTGTTTTCAGCATTAATATTTTACGATTTGATTAGTAGGTAGATGATGATATGGAAATAGATTGTTTCTGGTGGAATTTGTTGGTTAGTAACTATGCGTTCACTGAGATGCTTTCGAATTTTTTATAAGGTTTCGTGAAATAAATGCTCACACATGTAGTCCAGTCATTATAGTAAGTTCACCTTCGAATTCGAGATACCCAGCTGTAAGTCTGTAAATACTTGTATATTGCACCCTAAAAGTTGTCTCAAAACCTACATATGATAGGGTGTACGCAATATATGTAGGTTTTGAGACAACTTTTAGCTTGCAAAATACAAGTATTTACAGACTTATAGCTGGGTATCTCGAATTCCGAGATTCTTACCTAATTTAAGCTTAATTGACTACACTAATATTCGATTATACATCTAACACATAGTCTCTAAATATTAAACCAGGCATGTATGAGAAAATAAATTGTAAGGTAAATCTTTTTATATTTTGATAATAATTGGAAATGTGATCATTTACACTGACATATGTTATTGTTGTTTGAAAAATATAATAATCAAAGCAACAAAACAACGAATAATCTAGTGGTGTATGGCATTGACCCTTAAAGCATATTGCTGGAACTTTCCGAACCTTAATGATATACGAGGTATATTTAATGTATTCAAATAGATTATTATAAATATAATGTAACTTCCATTATTCTTATTTTATAAAAAGTAAATAAACAAAACTTAATCAATCAGATTTAAAATGAAAAATATTGTTTAATATTTCTAAGTATTATATAAAATGAATTGCACAGTTAAAATTATTTATTTGAAGTATACAAGTGATGTTTAGAACTTTAGCTAGAATTAGAATTAAAATCTAAATTGATTTTCGATATACAGAAAAATGATATAAAAAAATTCTTTATTCAAAAGCAATCGTTTTGTTAACACAAGCAGAAAGTTTTTTAAACCATTCAAATCGGATGCTTAGTTCTCTCAAAAACTGCCATTTTTTGCACATTTAGCTCCATATCTTCTGGACCTGCCTTTGCCAAAATCTAATCACCACTTCCCCCCATAATTACGAATCGAATGTTTTTTTGGATCATTCAAATCGGTCGATCCGTTCTCTTAAAAACTGTCATTTTTAGCACTTTTTGCTCCATATCTCCGAAGTCACTGGACCTGTTTTTGTCAAAAACTAATCAGCACGGTTCCTCATCAATAGGAATCAAATGTTTTTTAAACCATTCAAATCGGATAATCCGTACGACAAAAAATTGTCTTTGCACATAAACACACACACATACACACATCCATTTTTTCAAAATGTTCAGAAACTTCTGAAACGTGAAGATATGCATAAAAAACTATTTTCGATTTTTGGCTCATTACTATAACTTACCCTACGGGAAGTAAATTAATATTTCATATAAAATTAACCAGAACAAAATATCGATTCTATAAAAAATCTTGCTTACAAAATCAGTGAGCTAACTACCAAATGATTTTCTTTGATCTGCGCCACAAAATTCGGTAAATCGGATTTGTAAATAAAGCAAAACCGCGAAGGTATCAATTTATCCAGACAGGCGTGAAAACACAAGCGCGTCCAGGCGAAAAACCGCAGGAACTCAAATAAACTCATAACGAGAAATCAGGGATTAGAATATCGGCGGCGGGCAATAATACGAGTATATGTTCAATGAAATTAGTTCGCACCAATATGTTTGATGTAATTTAAAACTAACAACGTTTCATATTAAAATGCGGTTTGACTGATTCCGAGAACCAGCTACTCGGCTTTGCCGAGAGACAAGGTTTGACCATCATCATCGAATTACCATCTAGGTGGGTATATATATGATAAATATGAAACAAAGTTTCAGGTTCCTCTAAATAAATACATTGTCTCTGTTATTCAACAATAAAAAACTCTCTTTGATCATAATATAAAGAAATTAATGAATATTAAATTGTTGAATAATAAAAATATCAGGATTAATTTACTTGTTCAAACATAGTCGACGATGTTTTGGTTGAACCATAGTTCCTATGGTTGTTTTCTTCTTTCCATGCCAAATATAGAATTTATAAACTTCCCGAAAAAGAAGTTTGTTTTCATAAAAAAAATTCGGTTTGCTAATGTTATGTTTTCTCGACGTTTCAAGCCATTCTAACTCGAAATTCTTTCTTTCGTTTCTTTCGTTTTTCATTTTTTCATTCTTTCGTTTTCTCGAAACGGCCGGACCGATTTCAAAAATTTAAAAGCCATTCGATGTATCTCGAAGAGGACTATCGTTTGAGCGACGATCTGCCAAGCCCTTTCTTTGTAATTTGAAAAAAAGTGTTAAACTTTTCGTCCACATTTAAGCTCATACTACCGAATCAATTTTGAAAAATCAAAAACTGTTCGAAAGATATTAGTTGGGAATGACACATTAGTTTTAGGTGATAATCTACCGAGCCGTTTTCTTGTAATTAACTGTTGAAAAAAAAATTAAGCCGATTTTTATGCAATATTTTTTTAGCGATATATATCATGGTCTTATAGAACTTACTGAAATATTACGGCCTTACGACAAATCGTTAAATTTTAAAAATTCATCAATATTTAAGAAAATGAGTAGTTTTTTTAACGTTAGCTGAAGTTAAAATTAGACGATTTACTTGTTATAACAATAGAGTACTTGGTCTCAATGAACATATTAAATCATTGAAGTCCTACAAAAACTGGTTCAAACATAAAAATTGTTGATTTTTGAAAATTTGCTTTTAGAAAATACTCCGAGTTAACGTGTTCGTTTGTTTTCAATTATGTGTAATAAACCCACTCGGAATACTTTTAATCACTCATAAATTAATTTATTTTTTATTCATTAAGTCGATTATTTACACATATCGGGAAGTTCATGTAACTTGCCTCAAGGCAAAATACAAATACCAACTAGTTATATATTATACATATATAAAAATTAAAAATTTATGGAAAACCCTGATTACATTTGGCATGTTAGATCTGTTGAGGCGTGAACATCAGTGGTTCTATAATAATGCTGAGATTCTTATTATGCATGACAAGATATAAGACTCGTGTTGTCATTACATTCAATATAAAACTAAGAAAAATAAAATTTTTCGCTTTACCATTGATTTGACTTGAAATTGAGCAATAATTTTTCATTAACTATTATCTTTATTTTCTTTTCTTCAGAAAAAGTAGAAAATTTTAATCCTAAAGAAAATGTAGAAGTCTGCGTTACATTAGCATGCATCCACTTAGATTTTTTTTTATTAATGTACAATTGTGAATTGACTCTTTCTGTGTACAATTCTTTTATTCACCTTTCCACCAAAGATTTTAATAACAAATAACATAAAAGTTCGCCAAAAGCACCTCACATTAATATTTGCCAACCAGAAGTGACATTTACATTTGAGTAAGGTATGTAAAATTAAAACACATGTTTTGATAACTCAAGATTTATACAAATCACACGGTGAAAGCAAAATCCAAAAAAATAAAAATATGATTCTACCTGCCTTTGCTACTAGTATTTATCACTTTTTTCAATTCACCAGATTTCAAAGTCAGATTGTGGCAAACTTTTTAAATCCGACATATCTATTAAAAATGCATAAAATCTAATACGCAGCATAAATAAAAAACAAACATTCGAAAACAAATACAGAAAAAATATTCATGAAAAAATCTCAACAAATTATTAATATTTGTTTTTCGAGATATGAATACATTTATCTCGGCTGAGAATCGTGGTTTATTAATTTATGCGTTCACAAAGAGCATTAGAAATGCATAAAATCAACATATGTTTATGAAATATGAATAAAAATGTTTTCAAAATCAGAATTATGATACGGGAAATAAAACATTTGTCTAAAACGGCGTTGAAATCTTCATAGCTATCCCAGCATGATAAAATATGATATATTAGCATAACACTTTGTCGGGAAAACTTTACTAATTTACTTTACAGATATTCGATTTATGTTATTTATTTCACTACACGTAAAATTTTTTTAAATATACTATATTTTATATAAATGAGAGGCCTTGCGCACTAATAGTATTGTATGTATTAGAAAAACTATGCAATTATTTAAAAAATATACGATTTTAAGAAAATTGCCGGCATTTTATTTTACAAGCAAGGAGATTTTTACAAATTTAAAATAACAAACAATCACATTACACAAAATAACAGTTTTATTGAAAAAATAATAATTCTAAAATAATTAAATTTGTCTTACTATGAAGTCCAATTTCTTGAATTAATTTAACAATTCAAGGTTGAGTATTAATTTAATCAAGAAATATTTTAATAAATAACATACTATATAATAAAACAATAAAATAAAAATCTTGTGTGATTTCAGCTTTCTATACCTTGAAATAAATTTTTGATATACAGGGTGTTCCAGAATCAACGTAAAACCAAAATGGAATAACAGTATTGACTTTACCTGTCCTGAAAAACATTAGAGAAAAAATCATCTCACGTTATGTGGAATTATAAGCTTTTAAGAGCAGCCTAGAAATTTGGTAAAATTGTGAGCATTTTTTGGTTATTGTAGTTAATTTTTATTAATTTTAGATCCATAATCGTAAATAACATTTCTAGAACTACAGTCAAAAATAATGACACAATTGTCACAAGTTTTCAAGAATTATGACTTTTGTTGAATTATGAATTTAAAATTTCTAAAATCGCTCGACTTTGAGAGGTCCTTCTTCTGAAAAAAAATGTACCAAAGTGCGCAAGTTTAATATGAAATTGGCGCATTTAAACAGGATTGTAAAATTGCAAAAAGCTTGATTGTTTTACGATAAAAAATTTACAATAAAAAAATAGAAACCTGAATAAAAGCTTATAATATTGAAACAATGTGAGGTATTTTTTTTACTATTTTTTCAATGTCAATACTATCACCCCATTTCGGCTTGACATTGAGTTCTGAGGCACCCTTTATAAAACATGTACATGAGTACACAAATTTATGAAGTTACTTATTTCGTTTATTATTTAAAGACTATTATTTTGTTGATTTCTATACACTTTACGTGCATAATTTATTTAAAATGAAGTTACTACCACATTTCTGACACTTTATAGAGACTATTATTTATTATATTTCTATACATTATACATGCATAATATACTGAAAATTCATATATGATTCAAAATTTTTTGAACAATCTTTAGATTTTCGCCGCCAACATAATAATATAGTATGTACAAATTTTCATTCATGCATTAGTTCATTCATTCACATTTGAAATGACTTACACATGAAGTAACTTAAACGAACAGTAGTTGAACATAATAAAATACATAATTGTCATAAATCATTTGCATTCAAATAAAACCGAAATAATGCAATGTGACATACGGTGAGCATCTTGTGTTTAACAAATGATCTCTTAATATACTCGTATGGGACAAGTTAACCATTTACATGGACTTTTGAAATACACCGACTTTAGAAATAGACAGCAAGCTGGGGGATAATACTAAATAATAAATATTTCTAGTTGGAATAAATAAACTATTTGATTTTTATAATTATAATATACTCTATGAATAATATTAAGAATTTGCTACCAAGACTAAAAATTTTATTTTTGAAAAAAGTTCTCATTCCCATTTTTTGAAAAACAATCAGAACATTTCTATAAATTGTTGTACTGAAATTTCTTTTATCTATATTTTATTTGAGCTTTGCCTAAAATTGAGAGATCTTTATTATTAAACTCTATCTTATACTGATTATAATTTTAATGCTGCAAGACCTGAAAACAACTATTTTCAATTGGAAACATATATCTTCAAGTAAAAGTGGATATTTCAACTGCTTGATATCAGTCCTTCGTAACAAGTGTATTAAAATACTAGAAAAGTCATAATAATTGATTCATAAATAAATAAAATTATTGGTAAATAGGTAGGCAGGTAAGAAGGTAGAAACATAGATAGATAAGCAAGCTGACAGTCATAAATAGTAAAGAGGTACATATCTAGATAGTTAGACAGGTAAACACGTAATCATGTAAAAAAGTTGAAAAGAAGACCTGTAGACAGATAGACTGGTAGACTAACGTACTGATACGCTAGTAAGCTGGTAAAGAAGTAGACAGGTAAGCAGGTAAGCAGGTAGACAGGTAGACAGGTAGGCAGATAAACAGATTGTTACGTAAACAGATAATCAGATAGATAGACAGTTAGATATGGAAACAAGTAAAATCATGTAAAAAAGTAGAAAAAAAGACCTGTAGACTGACTAACTAATAAGCTGGTAAACAAGTCGAAAGGTACACAGGTAAATAGGTAAGCAGGTAAACAGATGGTCAGGTAAACAGATAATCAAGTAGCTAGCCAATTAAACAAGTAAAGAGGTAATCATATAAAAAAGTAGGAAAAAAGACCTGTAGACAGATAGACTGGTAAACCAACGTACTGTTAGACTAGTGACCTGGTAAAAAAGTAGACAGGTAAACAGGAGGACAGGTAGACAGGTAAACAGATGGTCATGTAAACAGACAATCAGATAGCTAGACAGTTAGTCAGGTAAACAGGTAATTATGTAAAAAAGTAGAAGAGATGACCTGTAGACGGATAGACTGGTGAACAGACGTACTGATACACTAGTAAGCTTGTCTACAAGTAGACGAGTGAACAGCTGGACAGGTAGGCAGGTAAACAGATGGTTAGGTCGACAGATATACAGATTTACTGGTATACTGATAAACAGATGCACTAGTAGACAAATAAACAGATGGAGTAGTAGCCAGGTGAACATACAGACTGGTAGATAAATGAACAGGTAGACGGAAATAGGCAGGCTGGAAGGCAGATAGACGAGTGGATCGTATATAAATCTAAAAATTATTATTGATTAATTCGTTAATTTACACTTATTGTGAAGTTCATGCAACTATCCAAAAGGTAAAATGCCACCGACATGACATCACTGAAAATAAGAATTATTTATAGATAAGAGAAATTTCAGCACAAAAACTCTTAGAATTGCTAATTTCTAATCATTATTCAAAAAATAAGATTAAAAAAAAACTCAAGATGCCTGAAATTATTTTTATAAATTTTTAAGAAAAATATCCGTATCAGCTCCCTTTCTATAATTCTGATAAATGCATTTTTAAAATGGCCTTTCTTCTTTCTTCTTGCGACAATATTAAATGCACCGCACTATAATTCAGAATAAAAAATAAACGTGTTGAATTGTCACCCGAAATACGACGAAATAATATTTTATACGAATATCATGAGAAAGTTTTAGCCTTAAAAAGAAGATCATACAATAGTTCGTTATCGAACAGATATATTATGCGCTTTAGAGAATTAAGTCGAGCTTAACTTGATCTTTTAATGAAAGAAAATTGTTATAATATGCGTGAATTTATTTTAATTTATTGAATTTATTACTTCACGGATATTAACAGAACATCTTATTTAAAATCTTCATATCTAACATGGTAGATTAGAGCGGGGCGTAAAAGACCACGCGTAGAAAGGTCCACCATCGATATGTCAGAAACAAGTAAAGATAACTTGAATTCTTTAACAATATTTTAACAAATCACCGAATGTAAGGTGAAGGTAGAGGTAGAGTAAAGGTAGAGATTGAGTAAAAGTTAAGGTAGAGATAAAATAAATGGTAAAATAAGGGTAAAGGTGAAGGTAATTTTTTAACTTTTAACAATATTTGAAAGTAGAGGGTAAAAATGTATAACCAGTCGTCACCTTGATTTTTACAACGTCTCTATCAAGAGATCAATGGATTGTTTAGCTTGCAAAATCATGATATAAATTTTAATTATACGTAATTTAATTGTTTTATAAGATGTATAGCTATTTTTGAATTATATCCAACAAATTTTATCATAATAACCATTATACAAGCTTTCATATAAGTGAGGTAAAAAGTACCAAAAACTTTACTCTCTATATGCAAGATATAAAAAAGAGAAAATAGTTGATAAAATAGTGAATTAAGTTGAAAACTATTTGGCAAGATATAAAGTAAACAAATAGTTATTCCAACTCTGCTGATGAATATTTTTGACAAAATACCAGATCAATTTTATATACAGTGTTATCTCCGTAAAAAATATATCCATAAAATTAATATTTTGCACTGGGGGAATAATGTAGATAATATTTCGTAAAATTCCTTTCAGAATAAAAATAAGATACACGGCCTATGGGGTAAAAAGGACCAGGTTACAAATTTAAAAAAAACAGCAAAAAACGGACTTTTGCAATGATGAATTAGCAAGGAGTTTTACTGAACGTAGTCAGATAGTAGTTTGTTTGATATGTGTTATTTGTTGTGATTGGTTTGGTTTTCACAATATAATTGTTCATATATATATATATATATATATATATATATATATTTATATATGTATATGTATATCTGACATAATCAAACATTACACGTCCGTGGCTAACAGGCATGTAGTGATTTTCAAAAGAAAACACAGCCAAATAAAACAAACAAGCGAGCTTTCATTGTAAGATCTTTCTACACAATGTGTACAAACACGATTTTTTTAACAGTTTGACTGAAAAGAATATATATTTCGATTTTTTACTTCGCCAACCGTGAATAAATTTTCAGTCTGCCAAGTAAACACCAAAGACATTTTAAAAAAGCAAAGCAGTTTTTTACAGAGATCTAAAGTCTTTTTTCTGTGCCAAAGATGCATGTAAAATGGTTTCTTTGTAAGGAAGGAGCATTTGTATTTTGATTAAAGATTCAAGTTTAATATGAAATTATAATGAAATACTTGTTTGAGGATTCAGTGATTGTTGGAAACTTGAATAATAAATTATTATATTTTAATGTAAGAATTCATTTAAAGAAAGCTGCTTTGAAGAAAATATGGGAAAGTTTGTTATATACGAGTAGGTAGTTTTTAAACATCAACGCCTTAGATCAGAACTCAATAGTTCAAAAAAATATACTTCCTTTATCCACAATTTTTTATCACTGATTAAATTTAAATACTTACTACTATTCTATAATTTTCTTAATTTTTTTTTGCATATGCATACTTTTCTCCAGTAAGCTTCAATAGCCAAAAAATTTGGTCCAACACTTACCAATTGGTTTGGTAAGCTTTTGAAGAAATCATTATAAAACTAGTGGAGTATGGCATCGTACCTTAAGGCAAATTGCTGGAACTTCCTGTTTTCAAATAGAATATTATAAACACTGTAACAAATATATGTTTACCGAAAAGCATAATCAACCGAATGTAAATTGAAGAACATTGTCTAATATTTATAAGATTTATATAAACTGAATTGTAAAGTTAAAATTATTTATTTGAAGCATATAAGTGAGCTTTAGTACTTGACCTAGAATTAAAATTAAAATCAGAATTATTTTCGATATTCAAAAAAAAAATATTTGAAAATTAAAAAACAAATAAAAAAATAAATCTTTTTCCAAAAGCAATCGTTTCAGCGAAACAAGCAGAAAGTTTTTTGAATCATTCAAATCGGATGCTTAGTTCGTGGATGAAAAATTGTATCCAAACATACATACATACACACACACATCGATTTTTTCTGAAGTATGCCAAAATATTCAGAAACTTTCAGAAAGTGAAAAAAAGGCAAAAATTCGAATTTTGGACGATTATTTGAATAACGTTAACATAAATTATACAAACAAAGTACAATTTGTGAATAATTGAGATGTCGATAAAATTCAAAAATGCACTGATAATCGTTATTAGCATGAAAGCGGTACCGCTTTTTGACAAATGTATATTAATGATTTATTTGATAAGATATTAACGAATTCGACTGAAGCACGCTTGGGAAAAATTAGACCTCCCAGTTCGTTGCAATTCAGAAAGTTCATGTTAATCAATGTGTTATAATTTGTCATTTGTTATTACATTTTATTCAAGTAACAACTTTTAAAAAGTTTTTACATACCTCAAAATTTGGGACAATGTGACGACATTGCGATGGTATTGAGGAAACCAGAAAATGTCCTGATATTATGTGCCACAAACTCACCTGTAATATAAAAATATATGTTAAATTAGAATTACATATATAACATGTATTACCATATATTGCAGAATATGGTTTGCGTTACTAAGATCCAGATTACTATCTAAACTCTATTGGGGCGATTCTGAGGCACAACAGACCAATGTTATAGCAAGGCCATGTTACACTCCAACTGCCATACATTATGCTACTGAATCATACTGAATACTGTCAAAATGTCATGTATTTGCTGTGCATTCAGACGTTTTACACATAAACTGCATAGTCACTTGTATGTTATGAAGCTGGTTCAGAAAGACCCTGTTACCTAAGATCGTTTTTTTTGACATTTGTGCGGTTTCTAGATTAGTTTTTCTATCTGACAACCTGAGTAAACGCCTGACTGCACAGCAACTACATGGCTTTAGTCAATAATTAGTTTGGAAAGTTATAACATAGCCTTGCCATAACATTGGTCTGTTGTACGGCAGAATCGGTCCATATATCTATAATCTTATACAAAAGATATTTATAAATGAGAGATACGTCCAGAACTATATATTGAAGTTATGGCACTGAGGTTCTTCATTCGGATTGAAAATCTATTACAAAGAGAATAAATTTTAGAATTGGTTCAATACTCTTTTCGAAATACTAGGACTTGTATCGGTCATTTAAATTTAGCTGAATCTTCATTTTAAAAAATTCAAATCTCTATCGGTTATCTGATTTTTAGATGATGATCCACAGTTATCCAGCAAGTAACGTCTGTCAGATTAAAGATGATAGTCTAATTACACGTTTTAATTATACACGTAAACATGTAATCAGTTCATAATAAAGTAAAAGCAAAATGTTTAAAATGAATCCTCTGGGAAAAAAGCTTTATATTTTAATTTCTTTATGGTCAAAATTAAGTCATTTAGGAACAATTTTATTCTTGAACAGATTTGTTAACTTGATAGCGGCTTTTTTAGACGATAGAGAAACGCGATGTTGAGCAATTGATGAACTTTTGCGCATTTGGATTTCATAATTTGTCTTAATATTGATGAAATAAATATTTATCTAATGAATAAGTTATTTAAGTAAATTGAATCTTAGATAGAATTTTTTTTTATACTCATTTAAGACAATATTTGACATCACTGCTGCAGGAAAACACTTGTTTTACTTCATGCTAATTAAAAGAATAATATTACAAAGTTCACTTCAATATGAGTGTAATAAAAAAATAATTATACTGATAAAAATCCATATTTCAATCATAAATATTTACATTCCTATGGGAAGATTATAAAAAAGAATCAGCAAATAAAAAAAAATATACATAAAATTTTTTTTTTCAGCAAAATCCTGAAATACGTGTCAAATATTTTTACGCAGATCAGTAAAAAAAAATTCAGACAATTCTAAAATGTGTCATTTTATTTTACCCAAAATTCGTGCTACTTGTAAAAAAATAAACGGTATTATATGTTTGCGTTCTAAATAACATGATTAAGAATTATCGAAATAAATAACTTTATTATTAACTTCTCGTATGGTAAGTTATAATAATCGTCTAAAAATCTAAAATGAATTTTTTGCATAACTTTACGTTTCAGAATTTCTGAACATTTTGGCATGTGTTTGTGTGTATGTATGGATACAATTCTTTGATGTGGTTTAATTTTCGAATTCCATCGAAAAAATTCAAAATTCTCGAAATAATACTAATTTTTCCTATTTAGGCTTTTAAACATTGTCATTTATGTACCACTAGTTTATTCCAATGTGACATCTTATCATGTTCAAAACTCGTTCAAATACAATCAATTTCTTTAAAATTTCATTATCTTTTTCCTGTGTTTTCAAGATTGATGCAATTATAAAATGAAAATGTAACGCGCTTATAATAATAAATTAGTCTATATAAATTGATTGATTCGTTTCGGGCATGACAAAGCAGCAACTTGCTGTCGGTTAATATCTAAAACGCGTACCTCGGGTTGTGATCTAATATTTTCACAATAAGTTAAGTCATGAATTTTAATTAAAAGGAGTGAAGATCCTTGAAAGATATTAATCTTTCACAAATTTAAAATGATTTAGGACAGATAAATTAAAATTTATCAGTAATGTACTACAAGGCATCAAGAAAACCAAGAAGGGAATTAAGTTTTGGATCATTATAGAAAATAGTATAAATATAAAAAAAAGATATTTTAGTTTGAAAATTTCATGTAATATAAAATGCTGGAACGTTTTCTTTCAGTTCTCTATTTCAATGGAATCGAATATGACAAACTTACACATTAGGGTGGTCCTTAATATGGACCTTTAAAAATTTTTTCATGCTATTTCCATACAAAACTTTGATTGAATTGCGCTTTATCTAAAAGAGAATATTAAGAGTTAAAACTTTCAGAAAATTGTTTTTTATGAATTTGGAACCATTTGAGCCCTTGGGAGCAAGGAAATTCGAAAATGTCCATATTAAGGGCCACCCTAATGCACATATTTAAATTTTTTACCCTTTATTATTCAACAATGCAAAATATGCAGTTTCAATAATCCTCAACTACTTATTCGCTCCATGTTGATTAATTCATCATTCGAGTATGAACAAAATCTGCATGTCACAGTTGCCAATAAATCCAATTTGTTTCACACAATAGGGTATCAACTCAAAAGGGTTGGAGAAGTGATTCTACTACCCTTGTGCCAAAAATAATTCTCGCAAGGTGGTCCATAAGAATATAGGAAGTGCAAAATTAATTCTAACCCTTTGTCGAAGGTTTACGAGGCGGAAGGAAGCAGTTAAAACCTATTCTTGTATTTATTGAAATCGCAAAAATATACCAAAACATTTATTGTTATATGGGCGTACTGTGTGCATACATTGAATTTAAAAAGAATACTTTATGAAATCATTATAAGATGAAGATTAAGTACATTTTTGCGATTTGTAAAGTTAGTAAGACCTCACCCATGCTATTGTTGGACAATTCAGATTTAAGTGGATTTTAAGCGTCAACGGGTTGAATGAATTTTGTGCTTTTCTTGAATGGAAATAAAATTTGAATAAGGTATTCTCATGAATGGTACTAGTAAATCTTGTTGAATTTGAATTACAAAATCAGCCTCGTGTGTGGGAATATATTTTGTAATTTATTAAAAACTACTATTATATTAACAAAAAATTATTAAAACATTCAAATATGAGGTGTTGTTAAATTAAAACTCAATATTATAAGTAACTAGTGGTGTATGGCATCGTGCCATAAGGCAAATTGCTGGAACTTTCTCTTATGTTTTCAAATAGATTATTATAAATACTGTAACATTGTCCAATATTTATAAGAATTATATAAACTGATTTACAAAGTTAAAATCATTTATTTAAAGTTTATAAGTGAACTCTCGAACTTTAATTAAAACGGGCCAAAACTAAAATTAAAATCTGAATAATTTTCGATATACAAAAATATTTTTTTTGAAAAAAAAAATCTAATTTTTTTTTTTAAAAGCAATTGTATTGCCAACACAAGCAGAAAGTTTTTTGAATCATTCAAATCAGATGCTTAGTTCTTTCAAAAACTACCATTTTTTGTACATTTAGCCTTGTACCTTTGAAATAGCTGGACCTGCCTTTGCTAAAAACTAATCACCACTTCTTCCAATCATTTCAAATTGAATGCTTTTTTGGACCATTTAAATCGGATACTCCGTTTTCTCAAAGACTCGATTTCTATTTTCTGCACTAGTTGCTTCGTATCTCCGTAACGACTGGACCTGCCTTTGCCAAAAACTAATTAACACATCATCCTATCAATAAGAATCGAATGTTTTTTGAACCATTCAAATCGGTTGACCGTGCGCCCGGAAACGTAGACGAAAAATTGCAGACACACGCACACAATCATTTTTTCTTAGGCATGCCAAAATGTTCAGAAACCTCTGAAACATGAAGATATGCAAACATTTTCATTTTCGATTTTCGGCCCATCACTATAACTTACCGTACGTCAAGTTAATAATAATAAAAGAATGTGATCCTTATTTATTGAGTAATTTGATTTTTATAGAAAATGACTTTTCCAAAAGAAACTATTTGGCACGTTTTGCCGTTAATACAAATGGAATCAATCTAATCAGATCTTATCCGCAAAAACCGAATTTCAATTTGAGCTTTTGCTCCATATCTCCCAAACGGCTAAATCTGTCCTTGCCTAAATCTAATCAGCACGTCTCTCCTCATCAATTGAAATTGAATTATATTTGAATCATTCTAATCGGAGAGCGGTGACCCGAAAACGTACTACAACCAACACATACTACACACACATAAACACATCCTGACATAAATATTCATTTTTTCCAAGGTATGCCAAAATGTTCAAGAGATCTTGAAAAGTAAAAATATGCAAAAAATTTCATTTTCAATTTTATTGTGATTACAATAACTTAATTTAAGTTAATAGATGGAGCTATTTTTCTACTATTATATTTCTTGATAATTTTCCGAATTAAGTAAGTCATAATTCTTGTCCATTGCAGGGTGAATTCGGTGTGGTCAATTACAATATACTTTAATGAAAATTCTAGGAGATGCCAAAACGTCTAGCTTTGTATACAACTATTGTGTGAACATGAACCAAAACAATTTCTTTAAGAGAAATCCAAATAAATCACTTCATTCAAAAGTTACTTCAATTAAAAATCAACAATGATCATTGAACCGCATTACACAATACTCTGTACAGCAACAATATGCATTCGTTAAAACTGCTACAACTCATTCAAGCAAAGTAAGAAATGCGTAACATCTTAATGCTAAGAAATTTTTATTTTATATATTGTTTTGTCAAAACACTTCAACAGAAATACAAACGTGATACATATCTTTTGTTATCTATTTATCTAGTTGGTACACAACCGCAGCGGGGGTGGGTTTTGGTTCGCCACAGATTCTACAAAATTTTATTATTTCGAATTCAGGAAAAAATCAATATTTAAGGTTTGTTTTTTCACAAGAAATCCACTTGTGTACATATTGGTCATTTATTATATTTTATATAATTTCATTGTAATTCATTATAAAACAATATATTTGAACTCTCCTTTGAATTAACATAAATCTTATAGTTATCAAATTTAGTATTTGCCAATGTAATATACATACTGCAATTTCTTTTTCTTAACATTAAATTAGATTAAATATATATAAATATTAGAATGAGAAAAAAAACAACAATAAAATATAAGGCTTCCAAATTATAGAATTGTATTATATTGTAAAACTAATACAGGCTTAATATTCTGTATAATAAATAATTTTCTAAAATAAATACTTTTCAAATCAACTTTAATAAACATGATCAAACAAGTTAGATATTCAGAAGAAAAATATAAAATTAATTTGAAAACGTGAAAAGGCAAATATAACAATGTGCATTGATATTTAGCCATTACACTATTTTTTAAGATTATTATAAAATTTTGACTGAAAATAGCCAAAAAAGTGTATTACAAATTTATCGAATTTTTAAACAGAAGTAAGATGAAAAGTGTCATCTTAAAATCTGAAAAGTAAAGTATTTTTTGAATAAAGAAAGCCAATGTCACCCTCACTAGCAATGAGACAAACTTTGCAATCAAAGTAACGATATTTAGCAAAAAATTTTTGGGCCTAAAATCCTAAAAATAAACCTCCATTAGACTATAATGTTTGAGAACCTTTGGTATTATCTACATAGAACAATAGTTGTCCTGGATAGCGCAATTGTGGCTATGCGGGATGCTTCCGCGTAGGTGGCCCATGGACACAGAACTGTCAAAAATGACACTAAATGTACATAGAAAATACACCACTGTGCAGATATAAATCAAGAATTACGAATAGGTATGAAACCACACGTGGATATGTCTTTGGGACTACCAGCATTTGTTTTATTTAATTTGGTAAATGACTACTCAGAAACAGCATTTGTAAATAGATAGGATAAAGCAGGGCTTGAAAGTTTGCGGGTAGAAAGGTTCACCATCAATATCTCAAAAAAGTTTATGATACCTATAATTTTTAAGTATATCTACGTTCTTTAATTATTTTTTTAAATTTGACCTTTGTGCTCCGCCCTGCCCTATGTCAAGACCTTTTAGTTGATAGCTTCTACTTTGTTTCAGGATTACAAATGTATCTAAAATATTATATATTGGCAACCAATTGTTTTTGCAATAACTGATAAACTTCAATTTTAATAAAAAAGGAGTGCGCGTAAGTATCACACGCGATTGAAGTAAAACTTATTTGCTACTGTACAAAGTAGCAAATTTAAGTTAAGTAAAAATAAATGCATCATATAACAATTTTGAATAATGTTTATTAGTAATATGGTAACATTTGTGATGCACACATTTATTAGTGTCAACCATTATAAACATGTATATAATAATAAATTATGAATTATATATTTATAATAGCATTACAAATATGTTTAATATTTAAAAACAATAATGTAGTTAAAGTCATACTTCAAATATGATATGATCGGTTTGTCATTGTAATTAGCGTTTAGAAATGAACCTTCATTAGAGAAATGAAGTAATTGCTGATTAATAAATTCTATAATATTCGTTCACACAGTGGATTATGTTAAACAACGCTTAAACAAATATTGTTTTCGCAACTTCACTCATCACGTAATTGTGTTTGAAGAACTTCATGTAATTAAAATTAACATACATTCATTGACTACTTGTATTTTTTTTGCTTTTCTGCTGGCGATATAATCTCATTCTTTGAACAGCTGTAATATCTGTTTTGCGTAAAAAATATACTTCAAAGATTTATAGAAACGACGAATAATATAGAAATAATTAAACTTACGTTTAGTACAAATATTTATTTTTGTTTTATTATTTTCAAGGAACAGGGTAAAGTATTCTTCTGATTCAGGCATCTTTCATTAAATCAGCATTTGTACTACGATGTAATTTTAAAATGTTTATTTATCTATGCCGGTTTCCTTGCTGGTATCGGTGCGCATACAACGACAATGCCGGTACGCATACTATACAACGACAGATCTCTATTCACAAACACGACGACTAATCACAATCGACCCGTATAGAAAATATATCATCGAGAGCGAATAACGAATCATTAGCACTCGACTCTTATCTTATCGACTATTATCTGCCGTAACGCACTTCCGTTGCATTTGTACGGATTTACACCCTAGTTGCGCCTAAAGAAGTTTTACTTCAAAAAGTGCAGACACACATCATTTGGTGGCTCTTGTAAATCTATCAAGCTGTGAGAAATCTGTGTTTTCATGCTGTGGTCAGGCTGAACCTGGGCGTCTGGATTTTTGACAGTTGCATTGGATCCACGTGTGACATGAGCTACCTCACACATCGATCCTGACACGATATGCCCAACACGCCATCAGAGGTGTCAGACAAGTAAGTGTAAACGTTATTGTTTTTACAAAGGTAAGAACAGATTTTTGTTATTGGGAGAGATGGACAGAAAACAGGGTAGGACTGTCAAAACTGGGAAAATTAAAAGTTTAAATTCGTACTGAAATTTTATAGTAAAGCTTTAAAAAAATCCTTCTTGGTGGTCAACCTTTCCACTTGATTTTGATAAAAACCTTCCCGGGGATATACCTAATAGTTTTCCAAACTTTCAGGGAAATTGGATGTATAGTTTTTGAATGCATATCTTATATATAAAAATGAATCGCCAAATGTGTTGGTAAGCGCATAACTCAACAACGCCTGGATTAATTTGGCCAATTCTTTTTTTAAAATGTTAGTTGAAGTCCAAGGATGGTTCTTACGGCGCGAAAAAAACGAATGATTGTCGAGAAAACCATAAAAACAGCCCTTTTCTTTTTCTCATACAAACGTTTTCTAACTAAAACGGAGAATCAATTTGAGCTTTATTGCTATTATATAAAGTTCATATTAAATTACAAGCACACACTGTATACTCCTTCTGAAGGATTATTCGGATTTTGATAAATCTTTCTGAAGTTTGTTAAGGAAATTTTCTAGGATGTATATGATTATAAAGTACTGGGATGTATGTGCAATATTGTAGAAATAATTGAAAAAAAATCAAAAAACGACATGTCATTGTTTGCATGGAAAACAAATGAAAACTATCATCTGCCAAAAATTTCAATTTTCTTATGAGCCTAGGCAATATTAGAATATGTATAATAAATTTATGATTATGAATAAGAAAAATGAAATGTCTACATTATTACTGCCAAAAAGCAGCTGAGATCTGCCAGAAATTAACATAATATAAAATACAGTATCTGTATGGCAGATTGAATGATACACATATGAACAGGATATGACAAATTAATTCACTTAAAATATGAAATTAAGTATTAATCAGGGCCGGACCTACCTTTAATGCAATGCATGCGAAAAATACGAGCGCATGCCTTACAAGATTCGGATATTAAATTTTCAATATAGTTTTTTTTTTCAATATATATTTTTTTGCATCTTTTACTCATCTTTACACAATATTTTTAAAATTCTTACAAATTTCACTTTGTGACAAATATGAATACAATTCGGCCCTTACAATATCGATTAGGAGAAGTTTAAGATGCAATTTTGGTTCTTAATTAACAAAAAATTAAATTAATTTAATCCAATATGAAGTCCCAGTGTTATGTTATGATTATGGTTATGTTATAGCGTTTAAGATTTCAATTTCCAATACAGTATGGGCATTGAGACTCATCATTTTATTTAAAGCAATTCTACATTTAACATCGCTCATATTATAAATGCATAAGCATTTTGGCGTGAATAGTAATTTGAAAAACAATAATAATTATTTCTAGGCGAACGGTAAATATTAGTATATTATATTAAAAAATTGCAAACATGGGTACAGGACTATACCTGTCGGGTCATCTAGTAATACATATAGACAAGTCTAAATCAAATATTCATAAATCATACGTAGTATAAACCATGCTACTAAATTAGTTTGTTATGCTCCATAAAAGTTGATCCAAATGAATTGATTTTATCATGTTACTAATGTGTTACTAATGTAGAGACGGAATACACTCCACATTTTGATAAAATAAGAGCTATCATTTTAGATTCAGATCTATCAATTCATGCTGAAGGTGCTAATATAGCAACAATAATGCAAAAAACCGTCAGAATCTTCTTCAATACGAAACTAGTAATGAGATCATTTTACCTCATTGTGGTAACAGCAGTTTTTACCTCCCAGCGAGATAAGCAGGATTTTAACCGATTTAGTCGATTTTAATTACTACTCATAAAGTTCTGCGATATAATAGGCAATAAGAATTATGTCACACTAATCTCTTCTCAGAATCGGGATTAAAACCACAAATCTCGGTCTCAGGACTTGACTTCAGTCACAACATGCTGTCAATTAAGATTTAACAAATAAATCCAATTAAAACTCTACAATGTTTATCATTCTTCTACTAAAATTTTTGATTTCAAGAAAATGTAAGTTAACAATATCGATCCGATCCTGTATTTACCAATAGCGAATTAGTACCTCGCATAGCACGTGCTTTAAAAGATGATGATCTATAATAGGAATTTGCAGAACACCCGTTGATTTCCCAAGTACGGTTAAATATTTTGGCAGAAAGACAAAAAAAATGTGTCATATCTTGATTTTGTAATTAGTTGACAAATGTACCTGAAATCGATGGTCAATTGCAGACAAAGCCTAAGGGTAATTTGGAAAAATTAATGTTGATAAAGGTTGCAGATTTAAGGAAAAGATAGATCGATAAGAAATTATATTTAATGGTTTTGCTCTGATAATTATATTTTTTTACAAACCGTGTTGAAGAAAGGTTAAGGTTCTGTTTAATTATCCACCAACGCTAAAGCAAAATAACAGAAAATATTAAATGGTATTGAGAAAAATTTTATCAATACATTTAATAAATTAAATTTTTTTTTCAAATATCAAAATGATTAATGAAACAGTGTAATTCTTTCATAAAAAGTTTGAAGCCCAACATGAGAAATTAGTATAAATAACTACTAAAATATATCAACCACTAATTAGGATAAATTATGTCAATAAATCAAACAGTTCTGTTTGAAGAATGGAAGCCTTTGGTATGCTTACGATCTAACTGGAGATTTTTTTTTATCGAAAAAACATGAAATTGGACTAAAATAAATAATTAGCCCTGTCACAGTATCCAATTACCAACTTTTTAACATGAAGATTGAATGAAAAACATACAATTTTTGAAACCATTCTTTAATAAATCCAAATTGTCTAAAAATCCTTGAATTCTAAAAAGTAGTTGTAGATGCAATTAAATTTTATTAAACATTTTAAAACATAGATGATGGAAATTATTGTTTTTATTATAAGGTTGCTTATGATAAAAATTTGAAGTCGCTTACAATAATAAAAGAATTATTCTTACAAATAAATAAATTTAAGATAACTAACTAACTTAGCATGTTGCAATTTTACGATTGACAAAATATATCTTCAGACATGTATATAAAAGTTGTCACAAAAATGCAACTATATTTTTTTGCCCAGTAATGTAGTAAACTGACCATATTGACCACACAGTAAGTTGAAGATTACAATAGCAAAAACCCCCATAGAGATGTTGTAAATCATCATTAGTACGGTTTAAAAACAGGTAATTGCTCTAGAAGTTTCTAAAATATTACTCATAGCGATTATATTATATGCACTAGACTAATTTAAAAAATAATGGACATTTGTCACATACTCATAATATCAGAATTGTTCCAACAATTGTAAAATAGTTAATCCAGATCACAATAACATGTTGGTAAACCTTGATCATAAATTTGATTCACTCTTTGAATCAATTTTTTTTGTCGGCTTCGGTTTGAAAAAAAATCGACATTAGCACAAACTGACGTAAAATAAAACAATTATTTCAACCACGTTCAATTATTTTAGGTACAATTTCGGTATAGTCATATACATTCCATTCAGAGATGTTTCCAATATAATTTAGAAAGTTAAACGTAATTTATGTCGTCAGTCCATAAAATATTAATAAATATATACACATTCCCACAAAAGGTGTGAACAAAACTAATTACTTTTCCCAAAATTTATTGTCTATATACGTCAAGCCTCTTAATAAATTCATTATATTAAGAATTGTACGATCCATATTGTATACAACGGTAGAATAGATTAGAACATTGAATTTATGAGAACTAGAAAAATCGTTGAATTGTATCCCTATATTTTATTTATGGCTTCTATAAATATTTCCAATAAGTTTTGTGGCTTTACGATACCTTTATGGTTTTATATGCGTTTAAAGTTCTTATTACCTTTTAAAAGTCGTAAAATTAATCCAGAATTGATTTTTGAAGGTTTTGATTTTGAATTTTGAATCATCTTTAGAGGAAAAATTTTAAGGTGTAAGGAAAAGGACTCTATATTTTAGCATTTTAAATTTGCAATAAAAAATTAAATTAAATCTGATTTTACCTTTAATAAAAATAAACAAGCTCTATAGAATTTAAAAATAATTAGGTAATTAATATCTATAAATTAATCATAAAATAAATTAAGGTAAATGTTACTTATAGAAACTGTCTAGCGGAATAGAGACAATTACAGAAAATTTAAAACAATTTTAATTACAATAGTATGGTATTAAAGAAAAAAAAAAATAAAATGAACCCTAAAGAAATAATATGAAAAAAGCTGTGAATAGTTTAAGTTTCAAAAATTTGAAAGAAAAATTCAAATAAAAAATAAGTACGTACTCTATATACTATATAGAACTAATTTTTATAGAATATTTATACAATTTAGAATGGTAACTTTTTTTCTCAAAAAAATTAATTTTTTGTGGCATTCAAAGTAAATGACCAAATTGCATTCCAATCCAATCTCGGATAGGTCATTGATATTTGTTCAAAAGCTGATAAATGAATTTGAAAAATTAAAACAAAAATTAATAGAATATTATAAATCATACATATATGGGAGTTTTTCCATACAGAATCGGCCCCACCCTGGTATTTAAATAATTTTGATGCCATTTTATAGATATTTTCAAGAAAATCCTATACACCAAATTTCAAATCCGTAGCTTATCATTTGGCCGAGATATCATTGAAAATATGTGAAAGTGGCCCCTTTTTTTAAAGCCGTCCTTTGTCGCAACCGTAAAAGATATCAAAAAACAAATAACAGGATTATATTCTTATCGATGTGTACTATATTTCTAATAACAAATATTGTTTAAAAATTATCTTTTTAGTGCAAGAAAAAGCGAAAATAATTTTTTGTTTTGAATTTTCAGGTAGTGCGGTTGTTTGGGCTAATTTTTAATTAGCATCATTAGAAAGGCTAAACTGACCAAGGCATATAATTATTGGAGAATGTATGAATTGACATTTATATTACAATAACACTGATCTAGAAAACTTTTCACGTTTTCTATATAAACAATAATAATGATGATCCTAGGGGACACCAGGGGCCAAAAGCAATCCTTTTTCCGAGAAAGGGGTTCGAAGAAAGTAGTGCGATATCCCGCTGAGCTGTTGTGACAACTTGCTCGACTCTACTCTAGAAAATGACCCAAGGTTTGACCGCCTGTTGACAATTGATGGTCAATATCATATTTCTTAATTCGAGGTCGGCATCTATTATTTGTGAAATAAATTGTTGAAAGAAATTGTTTTAAAAATTTAGTACACTACAAAAAAATTGAAAGTTCGCGTTAATTCTGTATAGATATTCTTCCTCTTGAAAAGTTTCGGTTACTTTACAATATTTAAAAATGCAAATTTTTGGATTCACAAGTCGAAAACATTTTTGAATATAATATTAATATTGAGGAGCGTTTATTAATCACGTGTCCTATTTTTAGGGATTTTTGGACCCCTTCTCACGTCTTAGTGATACGGAAAGATACTTAAAATTTCCCCTACTCCCTCTTAATTCTCAAAATAACGTTAAAATTTTAGATTTTTTTTTGAACGTTTGAAATAATTTTTAAATTCAAGTAAAAAATAAATACACGCAATATCTTAAAAAAACATCCCCACCTTTTGTCATATTTTGTAATTTTTTGACTATCCCCCCTTCCATTTAAGCCTTGAATGATTAATGAGGCGTCCATTAAGGCATAAATGGTTTTAGAAAAATAACTGATTTAATAATGTTAATTTATTTTTTTATATTTAATAAATTGTAGATTTTTTGTTAAAATAAATTTTAATATTTGTTTACAATTATTAATAAATTCAATTTATTGAATCATATACCTAATTTGTTCAAATATTTAGATAATAATTCAAAGCTCTGAAAAAAATATGGTCAAAGTTTAATCAAAATTGTTTAATTATGAACCATTAGTTTAACTATTGTTCACCTTATTACAATAAATAAGTCTAAAATGATAAATATTTTAAAAGCATTATAGTTTGAATGAGATAAGGATAAATATATATGCCCCTTTCCAAAAAATAAATAGTTTTGCTAGTTAGAAAGTAACAAAATTAGAAAATAAAAAAAAGCACAAATGTATTTATGTAAATGTATGTTTTTTAATAAAAAATTTTCATATCAATTGTGTATTGAACTATTAATTTTGAATAAATAAAACAATTTTTGTCCTAATCGAATTGAAATAAAGAATCAATGACAAAAGTAAACCTGGTTGTCTATTTTTCTAAAATGTTAAGGTGTCCAAAGATTTCAGTATAATATTTGTGACTTTATTTCTCCAGCTGTGCAAAACTATTATACAGTCAGTATAAATTGAGACGTTACCATGAATTTTATCCGAAAACACAGCTATTTACTAGGAATTGATCTCAATATCAAATTACAAAAGGGAAAAGGGTTTAATAATAATCCAACCACTAAACTTTCTTGAATACAGTTATAAATCTATTAGAGATTATCCTGCAAGTTGTTGAAGATTAGTTGATCTCAAATACTGAAATTATATCATTTGTGTACTTGACTTATGCCGGAATATTTTTAATATGCAAATAAGAATAACGGTTCTTTAAGTTTATTAGTTTTACCTAAAAGTTCTGTACCATTTCTAAATTAATTAGTTCTAATTA
>NW_020537758.1:43059972-43095480 GCF_003426905.1 Ctenocephalides felis
ATATTGTTTTCACGACTTCACTCATCATGGAATTGTGTTTGAAAAACTTCATGTATTAATTAGCCTACATTCATTGACTGCTTGCGTCTTTTTCGCGGGCGATATAATCTCACTTCCAGTAAAAAATTTCCAAGATCCACTTTTTAAAAAAATAATTATATTATGCGCATCAAGCCTTACATTTTCATTTACAATATACATCTCGATTTCACATATCGCATTATATGAAATAAAATATAATAAGACAAGCTACATCTCATTGAGAATATTCGATTTTCTTTCGAGTTAAAATAAAGAGAAACATGACATTTGCTCCTGTGAACGTTTTGTTTTATTGACTTCCTGATACGTTTTTAAATTATGCTCTTATTAACAATAAATTCAATTCGATCATAAAATTTTCAAAAATTCCTTTGGCGGCAAATGTGAAACTTGTAATATCTTAATTTGACATTAAAAATTTTATATAGAACATCCCAATATAAAGCACCGAATTAATATACTTATATAAATGTTTATAAATAATTTTCTCTGATATGATTTCAATATGAAAATATTGCTGATTTTTAGTATAAGGGATTTTTAAAAACAAAGTATAGAGTCTATTACTGCAACTTTTCAATTTATTTGCTCATAAGCATTTTCTTCCACTGATATTACCAATTTTGCTGTAACAGAAGAAATGTAATTGAACTTTTGAATTTGCTAAAGAAAACATTATTGCTATACATAAAACTCATCTTAAATATAGAAGATCATGACTTATATTCAGCAAACCATATGATTATTTCGAATCTCTCAATTCCCCGCGCTTATATATCTTAACTTCATCATGTACACCTCAAATATCTCATCTCGAATTGTTGTTATTAATAACAATTTTTTATACGGCAGAGGCTATTAATATGGGCGTCGGATTAATAAGCTGAAATGATTTATGAAAATCAGCAGATTTAAAAAAATCGATAAAGTGCAAATGACCGCTTAATGAGCCCAATGAAACGAAAACGGACGCCGCTCTTATGATATATTGTAAAAATATTGTACCGGCGAAATTTATATCAACACTTATCTCAAAAACATCTTTCAGATCTTACAAGGAGTTTATGAGGTACTTAGGCAGAGGTTGTAAACAGTCAGAATAAAATATTTTGTCAATACCAATATTATCAAAGCCAATATTCTTGACTCATGAAAAAAAACGAAATATTTGAATAATTTCAATTATGCGTGATTGATTTTCAATATAAAAGATTGAGATTCATAAATTAGGAAAGTAAAAATTTCCTCATATCTTTACATTTCAAAGATTTCTGAATAATTTGGCACACCTTAGAAAAAATGTTTGTAAGTGCGGATACATATCTTCGTCGACGATTTCGAGAGCACAGTTCAGCAGATTTAAAGAATTTAAAAAACATTCGATTCCTATTGATGGGGAGACGTAGTAATTAGTTTTTGGCAAGGCAGGTCCAGCTGTTTCAAAGGTATGGGACAAAAAGTGCAAACAATGAGAAAGTTCGATTTGACTGATTCAAAAAACTTTTCTTGCATTGATGGAATAATAAGAATTGATTAGATTTTTGGGAAGGCAGATCCAGCGGTTTCGGAAATCCATAAAAAAAAGTTGAATAAATATCGTAAATCATTCTTCAAAAACGTAATTTTGTGAGGTTTTTATAAAATCTTCTGATTTTGCAAAAAATTTGAATTAACAAAAATGATTATTTGAATAATTGTTCTAACGCCTTACTTTTTATAAACTAAAACTATTGAATTTAGGTATTTTTATCATTACATGATACTAATCATCAGTATAATAATTTGATGCACTAATGTAATTAATGTATGATCTGTATTAATAGCAATCTTGCATTCAATATTCTTAAGAAAAATTTAAATAAATACTACGCTAATAAACGTACTAAATATTACTATTACGTCCATTTTTGTTAAAAATTAGAATATTTAATTTTGGTAACCTCTGGTCTGGTGCAATGCAATTTTATAAGAACTAATAAATATCTCGAGGTGTAATTAACAAGTTTGTACTTTGTTGCTCGATCATTCTAGAAAAGAACCTGTTTGCTCCCGAACAAAGTTATTATGGCAAAAGTATAGACATCAAATTTATACACCAAATAAAAATAATGATAACATCATATTTTCCATTAATCTCATTGCCAGATAATATCACCTAAGATAAAAATGATTTTAAACTCAAGCTCATACGAAAAATTATATACATAGATATCCAATATTAAAGCAAGAGTTCCATCCCCTAATTTTTGCATTGATTCCTTATTAACAAAATAGATTGAAACATTTTTGTAATTGGTATTTTATAAATTTTATAGTTTGTTTTAATATATATTCAGAACAAATAATGAATAGAAAGATATTTGAATAAACATTTACAAAAATACAAGTTAAAAAACAATTTATGAAATAAAATTTGATTCCAAAACATATTTCTATTCCAATTAATTTTTACATATATTTAGTATCGTCAGATGAATTGCACTTATTTGACATTTTACTCTACCCATATAATTCATAAATCACAAATACAAAATCATTTCTACATTTACATATTCTAAGATATCATGAAAAAATTATTAAGACCACCACGTTACAAGGCAAAATTTTATTTTTAAGAAATCACATTAAAATCGTGACATTTTGAATTGACTACAAAACCTCAAATGTTTGCAAAGAGATCCCACAACAAAGACGAAACTAAACCACAGAAATATAAAAACGTATAGAAAAATGAAAGTCTTTGAAAGCTCAAAGCTTAATACGAAGGATTCTGGGATCTAAAATCTATTATTGAATAATATATGAATATATTGCCAAACGCATACATTGAACATTTAAATCGAAGCTTATATATATATATATATATATATATATAAATATATATACACATATATAAATTTCGTACCATGATGTTCGTCGCAATACTCCTCCGAAATGGATTGATTGATTTTTAGGAAATGAAATTTATTTAATAAAAATTTTTGTATCATGTTCAGGATAATTTAGAATCAGCCAGTGGCGAAGCTTGTCCACCCTTAAATTATTTTTATTCTGTGGACGATTTTCTATTTTATTTTATATAGTTTTTAATTAAAACACACATTTAGTCCTAAATTATCACCCTCCTACCACAAAGCTTTATTACAAGCAAGCAAGTATTTTTTTTTAGGTTACATTTATCCAGCTTTATAAAGCTCACTACATAAATATTAATTAAACAAATTTGTCTAAAAATAAATTATCGACTAAAAATAAGATAAAGTCACTCACCCTTATAATAGTGCAAATCCATTGGTCGATCAGTTCTGGAATCAGAAAAAAAAAATTAAATTAGATTTATGTGCAGAAAATATGGCAATAAATTTGAGAAAATTTAGATTTTTTTTTTGAATAATCACAGGAGCCACTCTAAAGAAAAAGGTTATTTTATTGATTAAAATATAAATGAAGCAATAATTTATCAAACGTTGATCATTTTTAATATAGATTTGAACTGGATTTAATTCTTCTGATTATAATTTAAATCGGTTATTATGCTTTAACAAATTGCAAATAATACCTATTAGCTTTAGAATTTCTCTCTTAATTATTAAAACATATAGGAAAAAAACAATCTTTATCATCTGTAGCACAATTATTTCTAGCAATTCATATAGTTGTTAAATAAGTTTTAATTTGCAAATAAAAACTGCAAAATAATAGGTGAATATCATATATTTTTAATTTCTATACAAGTATCAATTTTTTACCACTTTCCTTGGATATAACGGAATATCAAAAAAACATTGACAGATGCATCGAAAAGGACTTGAATATGGCACATGTTCACGATAAATCATACAAACAAAAAAAAAGCTTCCGCATATGGATTTTTTTTTCAAATAATATATTTTATATACTCCTTTCGGAATAACATAATAGATCAATATTAATAATATGTTTTTGCCAAATATATATCTATAACACTTTGAGGACAATGAGTAACAGTACTTTCAATTTCTTAATACCGTATTTGTGAATACATACATTAACGGTATTTTAAATGTTCCTGGATCCAGGATTTTTTCTTGTTGAATTGTGAATATTATCCCCTTTATATTCGTATCATTTTACAGTTATCCTGATGAAAGATTTCGACACTTTCAGGATATTTGATGATACTATTGAAAGTTTAGAGATAAATGTATCATGTGTTTTATCCATATGTCGGAGATAAAAATCTTGGAAAAATGTTTGAATTTGTAAAGCTTACAGACACTAAAATTTATTTGTGTTTTGTTCGAAGGCAGGTCCATTATATGAGAGTATCATATTTTATTATACCATACTTTCATCCCTTTTTTAAATATTGCTTTTAGTTCTCAAACCGCCAAATGCTTTTTTCCTTTTCACAGACACCATAGTTAGACAATTATTTATATTATAAACAAAAATGTCAAAGCTATATTTATCAATAAGGAAAACATATTATATCCAACATGAAATTATTTTAATATATATTTTTTGCTGATTGAATGATTCACACAGACGCACACATTCAAATTATATCAAAATCATTTACAAAATCCCTATAGATTTTATATCTGCATAGATCAATGCATTTTTCTATTTTGCATTAAATCTTCTACGCATAATAATAAAATGTCATTTCATTTTGGACGTTTCGGCGCAAACGTTATAGACCTTTTCAGGATTTTCATACCTGCCAATTCCTGCCAAAATGTCACAGATTTTTTGCAGATTTTAAAATATCGATTTCTTCTATGCTTTCAATATAATAGCGTTGAGGATTAATAGCGATTTTTGTTTTCGATGTGTGGGAGATTTTTTCTATATGATTTTATCGTATAAGATTTTATACAGGGATATAAATTTAAATACTCCTATGGCACATGAATTCAAACAGCTTTAAAAAATTCGATATATGTGCATATATAATTAGAAATATATTTCCAAATATTATTTCCAAACTATTGCCAAAAAATAAAGAATTAACTTTCACTTAAATATTTTACTTTCTTAATAAGGTTATGTAATTCAATTGTGGCTAAATGTGTTTGATTATTATTAATTAATCGTAATTAAAATAGAAAATAGACTTTTTCGTTAAATTATATTGTTAGGTACTAACAGTCTACTTTTAGTCATTTGTTCTATAAAAAATAAATATGAATCCATAAATAAATCGTCTTAAAAAATTCTTCAAAATATATGGTAAGTGTATGTATGCCATCAATTTCATAAAACTGTCTCATAAACAGATCATACAATTTTACGAATTTTTGATAAATAAAACTAAACTAGTAATCAATATATGTACTTAAAAATATTTCTTTAACTCTTTAATTATGTTTTGCCAAAATAAACAATCAGAAATAATTTAATCAATATTATGCTATTTTTAGAAAAAAGGCCATTTATGAAACAATAATTCCAGTTGATATTTGAATTTTAGTAAGAAAATTTTTATTATGTTTTTAAAAAACAAAACAACAACCAAACAATTTCAAAAACATAATTAAGAACTTCTATAATATTTTATTGTCTATTTGTTGAAAATTAAATATAAAATTTCGAATATAAATATTTAACAAAGATATAGCCGAAAACATAGCGTTGTTATGGCAACGCTATCTTATCCTACTTTCTTGGTACTAAAAACTAATATTTTAAATTAACAAAATGGTTTTAATTGATGATTAAATTCTATTCACAATTTAAACTAGATATTGCATTCAATCTTGCAATTAAAAAATAATTTGAAAAATAAAGATGAATATTTATATAAGGCATAAAAAAGAAGTTTTTTTAAAATAATAATTGGAACACATATGATCGATATTCAGAAAAGCTAAATTTATAACCCTCCATAGGGTAAGTAATCGCAAAAAAATCGAAAATATTTTTTTTATATATCTTTACGTTTCAAAACCTTCTGAACATTTTGGCATACATTAGAAATAATGGATGTGTGCGTATGTATGTATGTGCTAATATAATTTTTTGTCAAGAAGATGGATCAACCGGTTTGAATTATTCAAATACGTTTGATTTCTATTAATAAGATTGATAAGCTTATTAGTTTTTGACAAATGCAGGTCTAGCCGTTTCGAAAATAGGAGGCAAAATAGACAAAAATGGTAAAACAGTTTTTGAAAGAAAGGATTGTAAGATTTGAAAACTTCAAAAAATATTTTATTTGTTTTTTTAAATATTCACCTTCGGTACGGCAAGTTCAAGCAATTTGCCTCAAAGCACGATGCCATGACAAACTAGTTTGTACTTTAACCAGAATATATTTTGTTTCAAAATCTATGTCTCACAATATAACATCTTTTTCTCATTCCCAACATTTGCAGAGGAACAAATATTGAAAGAGTATAGAATATCGTTTCCTTTACCTCACATTCAAAATTTTGGGAAGTAGGTGGAAGTACATACTTACATTACATACGGAAGTCCCTTTATAGTGTTCGAATCGAAAAAAAATATTTGTACAAAAAAAAAATTACATTTCGAGTGGTTGCGAAGACTCTCAATTTTTGTAATAAATTGTAGTGCTCTTATTTCAAGCAGGATGTAATATTATTTTGATGGGATATGAAAATTGTGTGAAATATTGGGTTTTATAATTGATAAGTTTTACCTCAAAATGAAGATTTTATAAAGGATATGATGGGTAGATTCAATCATAAAGTATTGTTGAAATATGTGAAATAAAAAAATTATATTAAAAAAAATTATAGTGATTTGCAACAATATGTACTATTCAAAAAGACGCACATGTCAGGATACCTCGATAAAAAAATAGGAGCAATTATTTTATAAAAAAAAATCGCATTGGTGTTATATAATTCACTTATTTAAAATCAACCAAATATACATAAGGGTGCTTATTAATTAATTATTATTATTTATCATTAATAGTAAAATATATAATTAAAAGAGTAAAACATTGATATTGAGAATTGATACAAGCAAGGTTGGCTTTGTAATTTTATTTTGAATTTATGTGTACTATTAAATAACTAATAATTTCTCAATAGATCCATCAATATTTTATGATTATCTCCTCTTTAAAATTAAAAAATCATGGGCCCAGAATAACTCATTAATAATAACAAATAATTTTAAATAATGTTAACAAATTATTTTTAATTTATAATATTATTTTATTTTTGGCAATTAGTGGTGGACTATGACAAATTCACACAAATAAATAGAAAAAAACATCTATCTAAGTGTTTTAATTTTATATTATTGCAAATTTCAATAAAAAAGTGTCTAGTAAAAAAAATACTATTAAATTGTTAATACGATCAATTCATTCATTAGGATCAAAATTATAAGATAGACGACCGATTTAATGGTACCTACATGTGAAAATATTTTTTATATATTTCTCAAATTTATACTAATTCTTCAAACATCTGACATCGTGTTTATCACTTTTTCAAAATAAAATTAATAATTTTGCGATACAAATTATAAAAACAATAATATTATAGTTTTAGCAGCTTAGAATCTTTCTATAATATTTATTGTATTTGACAAAAAATCATTATTTAATAAGTAATTTATGTCACTATATGAATTTCCAAAATTACCAAAATTTCATTATCTCACTCCTGACAAGAAGTGCTAATACATATTTCACAAAATACATTCACTTTTTTTCAAAAATATTCACACGATTTAGTTCTTCCCTAAGTTTACAAAATTTTCTGCAAAATCTATTGTACAATTTTGCAATAAAAGGATTACACACAAAAAACAAACAGATTTACACGATAACCACACACATCCTTCCCCAAATGCGTGAATTACGAGTATTTAATATAAAAAAAAATCCTTTAAGTTTTAAACGGATAAAACTTCTAAGCAGGATGTGTGGGTAAAGGATTTGAAAGATTTTATTACTTTTAGACACAAAAAAGATAAAAAATAAAAATTCGCAAAAAACACAATTCGTTGTGTCACATCAAAAAATTTCTAATGCTCGCACACGTCGCCACATATATCATATAGAGCAGTATAAAAGAGGTAAAGCAAATATATCAAATAGGATTTTCTCTCATATTAAATGTTCTAGAATTAAATAGAGAACTCGAGCATTCGGTTTTTTAAGACCTTGATTCATTATTGCAGGCACGATCTTCCTCGCGATTTATTATATTGAATTACATAGATAAAAATGTATTGTTTAAATTATATATATAGATTTGAACTATTTGATAAATCTACATCGGTTTTGTACAAAAATCGGATTCGCCGATTTTATGGTACCTTCCCACTTTAGTATATTCTGATTAATTTGTCATCGATCTGGTATTTCTTCAGAAATATCAACCCGGAACTACTACTAAATCAAATTATTTTTTGTAAAATAGCTTTTCTTTACTGAACTTAATTTTTATTTACAATTTTTCATTGTTTACGCCTTTCTCAGGGTAAAGGTTTAGATGGTCCTTTTTACCCCACCAACATGTGAGCTATTATAAAGGTTATATAAAATCATATGTTGAAATAACTTAAAATTAACAGTACATCTTATAAAATAATAAATTAACATGTACTTAAAAATATATTAGGTCTCGTAAACTAAACAACAGTGCCCCCAGCCAAAAAAACTAACAACGAAAGTAAATACTTTTGTTATAGATTTTCGAATATGACCGTTTATCTTCTGATATACATTGTTTGATTTGAGGCGATGGCTGATTGCACATCTTTTTCCATCTACTTTCAAATATTATTGTTAAAAATTTCCTTACTTATCTTGGTTCTGAGATATTGGTGCTGAATTTTTTACCCGCGGTCTACAATATTATTAAAAATCTATTTATACTAATATTACTAATTGTACATAATACAAAGTTATTTTCGTTATTGTCAGTATATATTTGGTTTCAAGTTGTTTACTAAATGGTGGGTATACAATATTTGCAAAATGATTTAAGTCTAATGAGACTATTAATAAATCTACATATTTGATTTATACAGTCATTTTATTGCATTTATACAAAATAAATTGATCATATATTTATTAGTAACGTAATTATATAATTATCCATAAAATACAAAAACTACCATATTCGAATATTTTTACTTCAAAGAACCAAGAACAAATAAAAGTAAAACCAACTAGAGAATAAAAGCGTATTTAAAAAGTGCAGGAGGGATTGCAATTTATATTATATACTGGTTCACAAAACTAGAAATAAAACTTATAATAAAAAGGTAGAAATAATAAAAATAGATGACGAATTTATGAGACGGTGCATGACCCTTGGATGACGGAAAATATTGCCTGGATCAGGGTTTGAAAAAGACTTCTTTGAAAAGAGTTCCATCATTGACAACCTTTGTTTTTGTGATTAGTAAAATATATAAAATGTAATTCCAAGGGTCTGCACAACCATTTGCATATTAATAATATACATTTTCATTAAACATATTGCCCTACTTAGGTCAAGTAGTAGTAGTACATCACCACTAAGTTTTAATAATTAACTCTCAACATAGCAGAAATATCAAATAAAATGAGACCAAAAAAACAGTTTTAATAATTAGTAATTGTGATATACACATGTTAGACTGTTAGAACGATTTCCTGATCACATATTTATTCAAAACTGAAATTCCATCATGGATCTATCAGACCTTACTCCTCATCCAAAATGATCGATTTCTGCATTTTATTCTAAATAAATAAAAATCGAATATCCGTACCTGATCAATTATGCAAGCCATTTAAAAACACAAAAGAGATACATATTTTTAACAAAACATTGCATATAACAATACATCAAAAGAAAAATTAAATTTCATATTTTCATTCTTTGCTAGACATTAACATAATTTCTTTTTACGTTTCACTGACAGCATAGAGTACGCGTCAAAAATAAAGTTGTAAAAAGCTTTTGTTGATTTTTGGAAATGAGGTAATACATTATTATTGCAATTTTGGGTATGGATAATAGACTGATAGCTGGTAAGTTTTTACTCAAAACTCAATCTAGTGAGTTAGGACTCAATACTCAAGATGTAGATAGGAGTAATATAATTTAGATACCATTTATTTTATTTGCTGATAATTTATAGCTATCAATTTTTTATTAATTTTTATAGGTTCCAATCCTTACATGGATGCAAGCCTAAGCTTTTCATAGCAATACCCAAATTAACTATAATAACGAGACTATACATTTTCATTACAACAATTTGGCTAATCTTAACATCAAACTAACCAGACTAATGTCCAACCCATAATAAAAATATAATTAATAAGAATAAAGTCTCGATCATGGCATCAAACCCTGTTACCAAAATTGAAGTCTTGAGAAAAATCAGGAAAAATTGAATGAAAAAATTTGCAGTAAAATTTGCTTTGATGTATGTTATAATAGAAGGTAATCCAATAGTTCTTACTAATAGCAATGATTGGTTTTAATTTATTACAAGTATACTGAAAAGGAATATTATTATTTGGAAACATACTAAGATCAATGTTTTAAATCAAAATTGGTATAACTACTACTTGCTATAAAGTTGTCCGAAATGTAGAGTTATACCAGATAATTGTGATGACTAAGCTTGGATGCTTGAAACATCCTTTCATTATGAAGTTTATGAAGCAGGTTATGAAGAACAAAACAATTTTTCAGGCAAGTTTAAGTTTTAATCACACTATATCATTTACCAGCTCTCTAAATAAGGGTCAATTTACATTTTCATCTCGAATGATTGCGAATATTCGCCTGTACCAGCCCTGAGGCTGTATGTTCTGCGCGGGACACGTGGTCTAACAAAAGAAATTCAACCTAGGTTCTGCCATTCAATATAGAATCTAAACAATAAAGACCCCACGCTTTAAAATATATATTGCAGGGTAGGAAAATCAACATTGAAAAATATTAAAAACTATTTCGAGCAATAAAATAAAATCACTTATTTATCTTTATTAAAAAAATGCGATTATGTTACAACTATAGTTACCAGAAAAGAAAATTGCGCACCTTTCTTTTGTGATTGATTGTTGATTTCAATTAGATGCATCATCGAGTGAAATATTGAAAATCATATAGATCATATTGAAATCGAAATTCATCATATGATATTCGGGTACTAGGGATCAAAATAGGATACTTTACTGAAGAAACCATACCTCCAAAATAAATTCTGATGTCCCAAAGTGCATTGACCAAAAGATAGAGATTGAACTTGAAAAAAAACTATTTTGACCCATTTAGAGTACTCAAATAGCGTCCAAATGTATGACCAATTCCAACTAACTTCGGAAAACCGATCTACCAATGCCTACTATCAACTTATCAACAATTATGAAAATTTTTCTTTTATGTAGATGGGAGAAATTATGAGAAATTTGTTTCTCAAAAATGTAGAGAAAGCTAAAGTATTTTTGCAAAGAACCATGGAATAGCTACGATGTGCGAGGCTTATGAATATAAAGTCAAACAGAGTAAAAAGTGCGTGTATATTCAAACAAATTTACTAATAACATTTAAATTTAAAATTAAAAGTAACCATCTAAGATGAATTATGGGTAATTTATATTAAATTAAAACGAAGCCAAATTGATTTTCATTCAGAAGTTGCTATTTATGTATGTACTGGAGATAATATTTACCATAAAAAATTATCCCCTACCAAAAATATACAGCAGCACCCAAAAATGATCAATTTTGATATATATGTACTAGAGATAATATTTACACTCAGAAAAAAAAACCTATAACCCTACCAATAATATACAACAGCACCCGAAAATGATCAATTTTGATATACATCTTAATACAAATTGCTATTCTGGACACAAAATAATACGAAAAATTTTCTTCCAGTTATCATTAAACCTATTAATTTATTAATTTCTTCAGTTATTATCAAACCTATTAATTTATTAAATCATTGTCTATATCTAGAACAAAAACCAAGTAGAAATATTAATTATTAATAGAATAATTTCACATTATAGTACAGTATTAGGAGACGTCCATTAATTACGTTAGGTTTTAAGGAGGAAGGAGGTTTGACAAAAACTCATGTGTAATAATAATAATAATATAATATGTTTAATAAATAATAATAATATCACGTGCATTTATTTTTTACCTAATTTTTTTTTTAAATCGAAACATTTTCAAAAAAACTTGATGTTTAGGGGGGCGAGGAGTAACTGTGAATATCACCACGTATCACCAAGAGGGAGGGGGGTTCAAATTTCCTTAAAACATCGATCACGTGATTAATGGATGTCTCCTTATATATAATAGTTTGTATTCTGAGTATTTTGGATAAACACTTAATATTTATCATTATCTGTAAGGGCTTGTTAATGAATAAATATATAAAATATATAAATGTTATAGAATTTATTTTTATATTATTGAATTCATCAATTGGTAATGTTTAAATAATTTGTTAATAAAAGTTTTATTATATTTCCAAAAACGTTGGCAAACCATCGTTCTATAAAAAACATTCGCTCCATGTCTGAGTTGAAGTACAGGTAATATGACGCAAGGCTAGCCAGGTAGCAGACGGCATTAAGAGCACCGATATGCGTATTAAAATTTTCCTATAGGAGTATAGGTAAATTCACTTATGTTATTCATCTACATATTTATTAAATGGGACCAGAAGATTGACATGAGTTCATTCGACTTGCTTTGGGGTTTGCTCTACATGAACCTTACATTTAAGAAGAATTTCAAGACATAAAATGAAAAAAAAAAATCCTTACTGGCTCAAGATTTGGAAAAAACATTTTTAAAGTACCTATATAATATTAAGCAAGTATAGGAGTAGATATGATTATATTATTTAATAATTTCTATTAAATGAGTCAGAATTCAATTTATTATTTATATCAGTATCTAATAAGTAATTAATCCTATGATGACAATAATGGGATGACATAAATAATTAAGTTTCCAAAACTAAAACTTTATTTTACATAAATTACAACTGCTTTATCCAGTAGTCTTCTATATCTAGAGAGATTTCAATTCAAGAATGTATACACCATATAAACTGATAGACATGTAGGCAGGTAGACAGGTAAGCTGGTTAGAAGTAGAGCGGTAGACAGGTAATCAGGTAGAAGGAAATAAATGTGGAGAAAATTGTTTGTCACATTTTTTCTTATGTAATGTCAAATGTAATGTTATATATATTTGTAATTCGAATGTCCCGCCATTACTATTAGTGATGTTGGCAACAGTGTTCTCCTACCCTAAAACTATGTATCCGCCATCTTATATTTATGTTTATGTTAAAACTATGGAAAATAATTCTCTTCTTGCTGAACCGTGAACCAAGTAACATTTAAAATAAGCTGAGTAATTTAAGGAAGCATTTTTTATACCAAAATGTAAAGAGGAGAACAGGTAAATTATAAATAAATGAACAATTTTATTAAATAAATTGGTTATTCAAACATTACAATTTTGGTTTAATTAGTAAATTAGTGAAATTATTTTACTACATTTTTATAACAAGATCAAGAAGTATAATTTATTTTTAATTATAATGATTGGAAAGTTGAGTGACAAACATATTGTTTATTGAATGTACTAAATGTGATGTTCATAAAACATAAGAAAGCGGTTGTTCCGAATTGACTTTTAATTACCAAAATTAAGAGGCCGATAATGAAATGTAACGTGTTTTTCTTCTTTATCATTATCGCCGCAAGATGTATCATAACTTTATACTTTTCTGTATAATAAAGTTTCAGCTTACACAATTTTATGAATATAAGCCAATATTTATTTATGATCGTACATATGCGATAAATTTTAAAATCGTTACAAAATTATAATACATAGTTTTTTTCAACTTAACAATTAAGGCCCAATCATTAAAAATTGTTTATAATTTTATGCCAGCAGCTATATCAATTTTCATTTGGAAATATAGATCTTAAATATGATGAATAGATGCTGAATGGGCTATTTCGTTCGATGATGCATCTAATACAGCTCAACAATCATTAATAATTGTAGATAATTTCATGCATCAGCGATATCAATTTTTATTCGGAAATATAGATCTTAAATATGATGAATAGATGCTGAATGGGATATTTCGCTCGATGATGCATCTAATACAGCGCGACAATCAATTACAATAGATACGTAACGTGCGCTACTTTACATCTTGATAACTAGTTGTAGCAGAATTGCATACTTTTAATAAAGATAAATAAGTCATATTATTTTATAATTTTAGTAGCCCTATTAGATAGATTTAATAAAATAATCAAAAATTGATGGTTGGGTTGCTATCTAAAAATACGACGTAAGTAAAAGTTTTAGCTCAACAGCCTATAGGATGTAAGGTTCTGATTGCTATTGAATTTGAATGTAAAAAGAAAAAAAATGTTTCAAAATTTCATTCGTCAATTATAAGTCGAAAATGCACCAAGTTGTTCCTTGAATTAGCATTTACCCATACACAGGCATAAAAAATTATCTTTGCATATAGCACGATATTAAGCTATTAAGTCTTAATACAATAAAGACTAAATCTTTTTATTAGAAAATATACCGTAAGATATTTCATTCCATCGATCCGTTGAAATAAAGTTGTCAAAGCAAGTTAATTTCACATGTCCAAAATCTGAGATGTGTTTCCGATCCAGAATGCCCGCGGTGCAAAATGTTTGATTAAATTAAACATAACGTATAATACGCGCATATTATAATGTTGCTAAAAGACCACACGTGGTCGATTCAATGGTTCCATCATCGCGAACAAGAAGCAAAATAAATATAAATATAAACCGATGTATGCAAATTGCGATTTCGCGTTTTCCCAAATGAAGATGTTCTGAAGAAATTTTAGACGACGGGCTAAAGGTAATAAGTAGAGCCATACTAGAACAAAAAGAAGTTTCTGAGCTTAAAATCTATTTAAGCAGCTTCCTAAAAATTTCAGAAAGTTTATATTTCAAGTTGGTGCATTTTATTTCGACACTCTTGGACGAAGTGAATTTCGTTTTTTGTTAACTGATCCTGAGATGCCAAATACTACGTGAGCAATGATTTAACTACATTTTGAGTCTATCATTTTTTATAATCATATTGAACTTTCCGCACACCTAATCTGCAGAAGATTATGTGGGTAATAATTTAAATTTGTTCTAAATTGATTTGTTTCTAAGTAATTTTTATCATAAATCTACATAAACTATAATTACTACAAATAAAATATATAGTGTTTCCTATGACACAATTTACATGTGACTACAACTTACAAACTATACATTCCATCTAATTATCTTCACTGTATATAATTCTTGTATGTTACAACTAGCCCCAAAGCTTTGTAAACTAATCTCAGCTGTTTATATGTCCAATTAAGACAAAAATTAAAGTTTAATATTGTTCAAGACCCTATTGCAAAACGTGTGTTATTACTTACCCCTGTGACAATTAGCTTCTAACACTAGATTCTTTATTAAAACAACTGCAATTTTGCAATTTGTGCAATTTTCTAACTTCTCAATTTTCCAAAAGTTGTGAGTAAACATTAAGTGATTATTGTTTATATTTTTGAAAGGCTCTCTATCTAAGGTGGTATCGAGTAGAGAGCGTTTATTAAAACGACAGAATATTTACACCAACAAACCGGAACAAAGTTGACGTAGTAATTATTTGATTGTTGTAACAGTAAGTAATGATTGCATTCACGCGGACACCCGGACGCATGGACACCCGGGCAGTCGTCAGTGATTATCATATCCAATGCTTAACACGAGGAATGTTTTCATCTGATATCAAATCAAACTAGATATTAACCGTTAGATTAATTATTCCTACAAGGCATGAGGTAAGATAAGTATAGATTTGCATTTTATTTATAGCATCATGCAAGATACATTTAGATGGAACTAAAATGCAAAGAGAGAAAACCAATTTGGACAAATATTTTTGATCTTAGGGTCGTTCATTAATCACGTGATCAATTTTTAAGAATTTTTGAACCTCTCCTGTCCAAAAATTTAAAATTTAATGTCCGAAACGCGCCAAATTTACAAAAAAATCTTTTCTTGCTCAATATTTCTACATCTTTGATTCGAATTTTCTGCTTGAATTGATCTGCAATATAATCGAATGATTTGTGACAGTCCAGCACAGCATGGGGGTCCAATTTTACACCAATTTGCAAAATTCTGCAATGTCCTTTATAATATAAAGTAGAATTATTTACGTTTGGACACTATTATAGAATACAATTAATGTCAAGAGGGAAAAAGACGTTTTGAGAGTTTCAATGGACAAAGGACGCGCGCTATGTTAAGGAATCCATAAAGCACCAGCTCGCATTTTAATAACAGATACTATTAAAAAATTTAGAAAAAAATCTTAAAAAGACAACATTACATATCTTGTAAATTGATTGCCAAATTAAAAAATAATATATACAAAACGCACATTATCTACTTTAGTTTTGTCGGTGTAAATTTAAAATTAAAATTAGTGTTATTACATAATAACATAGCAGTATTGTAGATAAAAATTACTAATCAATTTACATATAAAATACGTATAATATTTACATAAATAACTTTTTATTGTTTTAGTTTTTGCCGTTTTTATTTGTTTTTAAAATTAATTATTAGCGTGAGTTATGGGCATTGTGATTTTAATACAATTCATGATGATTATAAGAAATAGAAAAAGTCATGATTTAGAAAAAGAGACAAGCAGAATTAACTTGAATTGAATATAACCTTCAATTTAATATCTAAAAGTACTAACAATATTATAAAAATCACTTCAGTATTAAAATGTAATTTAGTAATTCCTAAGAAATGTACATAATCATATAAACAATGTTCTTTGATTACTATGAACCTCCAATAAATTTCATTAGACAAAGTGATCAATATTTGTGAAATAGTTATTTTTGAGAAATACGAATAGCACATTTAATATAATTTGACCACAATTATTTGTAATAATTATATATTACATTCAATAATTAAAGGACATCATATTAATATACAAGCACATATTTTTACTATATGTTGTGACAATTTTAAATGCAGTATTGCTTGTTTTAATTTGCAGTCAAGAGCGAATAGATCTTAATAACGTGTATCGATCCCTTAACATTTTTTTCAATGAAAGAATCTAGTCGAATGATTTTCGACAATAGCGATCGCAATAAATCCAATTACGTCAATACGTTTTCAGAACGATTCTGACTGTCCATTTTCTAGAACGTTGTGACAAATTTCGGTTTTCTTTTTGAAAATATATAGAACTACAAAAATACTCATAATGTATAAAATTCAGAGATGCATATATCATTTATCATTTCATTACTTTTACAAAAAAGAATTGATAAAAGGAGAACTGAGCCATGTTTGAAGTTTTAACAAATTGTTGATCTTATATTGAACAATTGGAATAGGAATTTGAAGATGAAAGATTTATGACATATATATATATATATATATATATATATATATATATATATATATATATATATATATATATATATATATATATAGATATAACCTAAGAAACTGTTGCCGAAGACATAAACCAAAAAAATTTATGTAGGAAGAATTTTACACACCTCATTTGTAATTGCAACCTTGATAACCACTTAAAATTAGATTTATTGAAGCCAAAAGGATAGAGATGTAAGTTTGTGTATATGTGAATATTTCTAAATAAAATTTATATAATTAAAGCAAGTTTATTAGTATAATATTACCTGTTTCTATACATGATTAAATACTGATAAAGCAGTAGACATAATCTTTAATCTTTACTATATTGCTTTATACTTCACATATTAGTTGCAAATATTGAAGGCGCCTCATTCAAAATGCATTGAGACTTTACTAACCAGATCAGCGTGAAATTACATTTATTTATATTCTCAAATTAGATAGGAATTACGACGAGATGATGGAGCAATAATAACCCACATTAAGACAAGACCAATTACATATCGATACCTAGTCATAAGACAAATTCGCCTCAATTGGATTATAGTCCGGTGAAACTGGATAATCGGAATACAAATGTGGAAACTATAGTTTAATTATTTTTAATTAGCGAGGGGAAAATGTGTTACCGCTATTCTGCAAAATTTGCTAATATGTAACTTAGTACCTCTACCTTTAGATCATATATCAATAAAACTTTCAATTTTTCAAAGTTCGAAATAACTTTAATTTATTCATTACTAGCTATTTATCTATTGCCTATATTTTATTACATCCATAAATGTATCAAGATATCTACCAAAGTTTTTAACATAGAAATAAATACAAACTTACACCAAGCACTTTTTCAGTGTAAGGCAGGGGTTTAGAAGTTGCAAATCATTATTAAAGTTCTCACCAAAAGTATTTACATGCCTAAGAAATAATTCGAATAATCGTTAGAATTTCATCAAAATTGGAATACTATTGTAAGTTTATATTTCTTAGTTTTTGAATGACTGTTGCTTCTAACTAATGTAAAACCTCGTTTGTTTCATCCGAGCCTAAATTGACAAAAACTAATCAAATTCTAATCAAAAACTAACCAGGCAATTTGCAATTGAATGATTCGTCAGTTTCGAATAGTTTTGACCATTCAGTTCAGTTTTAGAATTTCAGTTTAGGAATATTTATATGTCAAAAATAATTTTAATCAGTTAATACCCATTTTCCTTGGTTTTCTCATGAATCCTCCTACTCTGACTGGTTTATCTGCGTGGTTGTTTCCATAAAAAATTCAAAACGATGTACTATGTCGTGAATTGCATGGTAATTTTCTCGGTAGATTATTGCATATCGAGATCGGCTACTTGATAATCAGATACGAGTTAAGAATACCACAAGATAAAGTAATAATCATTGAAAACATCAAGAAATAAATGGTTTATGATTTAATCGTTGAGCGAGATAATTATCGAAACTCAAATTTTTCTCTTTTTAATCAAGGAAAAAACAGAAGAGATGGTGAAAAAAAGAATGAAAGTTGGCAAATGCTGCAAATTTTATATCTTACTCCAAATGCTGTACTTAATAAAAAAGATCATAACTAAAAAATATTTTTTTCAATTATTACTAACCTAATTATATTAGCACAGATATTAGCATCAAAAATAAGGATCTTATTCATAACTTTGCATAAAAAGTAGGTTTTGCAAAATAATTGAAAAATCGACGACTAAAGTGATCACGAGCAAGTGAATTCGATATGCTTTGTTTTTCATATCTAATTGAACATAATCAAAAATGTTATATCAATGCATTAATTTTAATAATAATTTTATTAATTTAGGTTGTCAAATATCTCCCTTCCGCCTTTTTGTATTATAAACCAAGAGCAAAAAAGCGGAAGGGAGATATTTGACAACCTAATTACACCTCATTACTGATCGATTTCGCACGTGAACTAAAATTAAATCAATTTACCGAATAGTAAGCACATGTTATAATCACACATTTAAATAATTGCGCCTGTATGATGATCTCGAGAACGGCGTCATGTGTACTTGAAATTTTTATTTTTGCAAAAATAATCCAAGAATTCTGCTGGTAGCAACATTTGCACGACAGATTCATACTACACTAGAACGAGCAAGGTCGAAAAATTGAAATCATTGACCGTAAGTAAATGCGGATAAAAGTTAAACAGATTAGCGTAAGATATATTTAGAGAAAGGGTTGATAAAGGATTACTTCGATTTGATTTTGAAATTGGAATTCGAACTAATTTGTTTATAAACCCAATATTCAGAATCCCAAGTCTGCATCTCCACCAGAAGATAATTTCTATGCAGGTTGCTCCTTAACTAATTTAGAATTTTATAATAGATTTAAAAAAATTAAAATCTTTTAAAAACAAAATCCATAGCACACAAATGGAGTGCATATTTTACTTGGTCATCAAAATTCACACAGATTTGCCATGTAAAATCAATTTATATTGACATTGTTACTTTGTAGCTCATTAGAATTAATATAAACATGAACAAAGATCTCCTAATAAATATGAAGCTATGCAAGCAGTTCTTATGTAATTCATGTTATTAGCAATGCCTACTTATTCGTCTTTTTTAAAAAAAACAAAATTTTAGTATAATACCATTTTATATTACATGCAAAGGACTGGCCTGCACAGTTCTGTAAACTGCGTCGGCCTGCAGGATAGTAGCTATGACAATATTATATATTTCCACCGAGAAATAAATATATAGTTCAAGATTCTATTAAAAAACGCTTGTTATAAGTTAACCCTGTTACAAAAATCCCTACTGGTAGTTATAGGATAAACTAGTGGTGCACGGCATTGCGCCTTATGGCAAATTGCTAGAAATTTCTGCACTGTGATAAGTTTGACGGTTTACTATGAAATGATATGATGGTGTTGGTAGTATGGTTCGGGTATGGGTTGGAGGTCCGTTTGTTGAAGATCCACAGTCCGGGATATTGGTTACTGTAGTAGCTTCTTTATGCGATATGGTAATAATGTCCGTCCAACCTTTCCTGATGCCTTGGGTCGAGCAGTAGGAATAATATTTGATCGACTGGTTTGATGCGAGTTCTCTTCAGATTAATGGGTCCTTTCAATAAGGTATTCGCTGGAAGAGACAAACTTCTGGTTCCAATAAAAATCCACTTATAATGTTTTACACTGTATTTATTGCTTTACTTCACAGACATAATCTCCACTTAGATTATTTAAGACTACTCTAAAGACATTATCACTTGGCTAGACTTTTGCCTAAGCCATCGCTGCTAAACTCTTGTCTAAGACATCACTGGCTAGTACAAATAATTCTGACTCTATATATTATACATTGTACGTGTCAATTCTAGGAATGGCGTCTTCCGCGTTCATGTAAAGATCTTGGACTTCGATCAACATTGAACAATGAATTCATATTTTGATCAAAAGCACGTATGATCGTGTTATTACAGAACAACTAATTAAATCCAACAATTAATATTAGTATTTTATACTTTAATTTATTCTTATAAACAATCAAAAATACTGATATTTTTGAAAATTTGGAATTTATTTGAAAAGTAATTTATTTGAAAAATTATTTGGATTTTTTTTGAAAAGTTCTACAAGTGGATGCTTCATTCTCTCACTAACTTAATTTCCAATTTCCGCACTCTTTGTTTCCTACCTCCGAAACGACTAGACCTGCCATTGCCAAAAACTGATCAGCACGTCTTCTTATCAATAGGAATCGAATGCTTTTTGAATAATTCACATCGGTTGAGCGATACTCCCGAAAACTTCGACCAAATTTGCATTCATGCAAACATACATAATACAGTTATACATACACACATACGCACATATCATTTATTCTAAGGTATGTCTTAAGGTATAAAAAAGCGCAAAAAAGAGCCATTTAGCAGAAAAAATGATCATTATACATATACATTTTATAGATATTTTAATAATTAGAATTAAAAAAATTTGTTTATATTTTTATGAGTTCCGTACCAATGTTTATCCATTCACTGCGACGGATTGCTTTAAATTATGGGAGAGCCACACAGCAGGATTGCTTTAAAAAAAGTTCAACGTTTTCATAAAATTTCAAAATATATAAAAATCTGATTGTTAAAATAAGTATTTTTTCAAAATTTTCATAAATCTCATTATAAGTTTGAAAAAAAATTTAAAGCTTTTTTGAAAATTTTAATTTTCGGTACGGACACGAGTTAAGTTCCGTAAGGCACGATGCCATGCAACACTGATTATCTATTTTATTTAATTTTCAATTAAATTTTGAATAAGACATTGGTCAACCCTTTTGCACCGAAAGTGTAAGTGCTGGTGTATTATATTAATTCGTCTCAGCCGCTATCTTTCGTTTCTAGAATATGAAACCAGTTTAAAGCAGTCGAAACAATGCGGGCCTGCGTTCTGTCTATAAAAATGATTATCTGCGGGTCCCAGGTAAAAAGAGCTGAAAATTTAAATTCTATGCGGGTCAACTTAATATCACTACTAATGTGTTACTACTGACCGATCTCGGGAGGCCTCCGATATTAGCTTCTATATATAGATATTACTTAGACCAGCGGTTTCCAAAGGTAAAACACTGAAACATTGTTTTAAGTTAGTGAATTACTTATATCAACTATTTATATTGTTAACTTCGTTCGTCTCTATTGACACAACTCAGCTTTACTTGCTCGTTTATTGTCTCTAATTACACTCTCTACAATATTCATCTCTTTATGGAAATATACATTAGGGTGGTCTTTAATATGGACATTTTCAAATTTCCTTGCTCCCAAGGGCTCAAATGGTTCCAAATTGATAAAAAACCTAACTTCTAACTAGATTTCCATACAAATCTTTAATTAAATTGCTCTCTATCTAAAAGACAATATTAAGAGCTAAAACTTTCTGAGAATTGTTTTTTTTATCAATTTCGAACCTTTTGAGCCCTTGGGAGCAAGGAAAAAGATAAATTTTAAATTGAGAGAATTGAGGAAACTATCTTTGTGAAAGTGGTATAAATTACAATCAAGTATAAATAATGAATAAAAATGATGAAATGATGGTGAAAAATGATAGTTCTTTGTAAATCGCAAGAAAATAATTGAATTTGCAATGTGTAAATAAAAAAATAAAATTAATTACAAAAATGTCGCCAGAAAGCAAAATACATGTGAAATTGAAGTAAAAAAAGAAGCAATAAAAAATAAAGTAAATTTTATTTCTTTTATATTTCTTGGCTTTATTTATGAATTCACTTCAGATATCTATGGGTTTATCATGTTGTCACTTTAATATCACTTTGTTCATGAATACTACAATTACTGATTATCATACAATAGACGACTAAACACTTGTACGTTGAGCTTAACAATGATCTAATCAAACAATTGAGTTGCTCAATACGCAAATAACTAATAAGCCCATATTATTTTGAATTAGTCGTGACAAAAATATATTTCCTTAAACTAAAAAGAAAGTGCGGGTCTACCCCCATATACCCAAGAAAATCCTTTTTTAATTTCTAAGATTCACCACGACTTTTAAAGACAAGAGATTTTGGGCAACTTGTTTTAAGATTCTTTTAAATATGAATAGTTTATTTATCATTTCGATCTTCACTTTTTGTCAAATTCCAAAGATCTTTCGATCTTTTAAAATTTGATGTATTAATTCTAGTGTCACTTGTGATTTTTTCTAACCGGTCAACCCTTTCCAAAATAATTTAAGGAATGTTTGATTGAAAAAGATAAAGACAAAACTAAGGGTGGTTCGATGCCTCTAGCACGTGTTAGCCCTTTTATAAAAAATTATATAGAATATTTAAATTAAAATAAGAAATTGAATAAAGTAAAAAAATTATGCTGAACGTGATTATATTTTTAGTGATATTATTTTGGGAGCTTAAATATAGATTTGTGATCAAACCAAAGATTTGATATAGAAATAGTAATTCAATAACATATGAATATATAAGTAGCAGATAAATCAAAATTATGCACTAAAATATTTTGTTGAAGCTAACACAAAATAAAAGTTTTTTTTTTTAAATTAAATGTAAAAATTATAAGAAATTATAAAAAAACGAAGACGAAATAATTTTTATAGAAAAAAATATATATATTTTAAATTTATGAAAATTATAAGTAGATTACAGCCTTTAGTTTAAAAACGCCGAATAAAATTGATGCCTAACATCAGCGATTCGAACATGGACCATAAATATATAATTTTGATCAATTGGCCACATGTAAAAGGCGGAAGTATTTAAATAAATGCATATTCTTACCATCTTAGCAGCATTAGCTTGAATACAAAAAAATATAAAAATAATAATAATGTTTTACCATCTTGGGTTAACAGATTTTCTCACACTAGAAATTTATCTATAGTGTGACAATTTTTTACTTCTTAGCTTTTCGGGTTAGTATAAAGGTAACATTTTAAAAATTGAAAAAACTTTTAAGAAATGAAAATACTTGCCTAACTTATATCATTCAATAATTTTTTTTTTTTTTTTTATTTTAATTTTATTCTGCAATTGAATATAACTTGAAAAACACAGTTTCATATAAGGTACATAAATGTAAACATAAGGTCCTTAAATTTTATTTATTGGGAGCTCTTCTAAGATATTTTATTATGTCAAATTTATAATAACAGTTTATAATACAAAAAGGCCGAAGGGAGATATTTGACGACCTGAAATTATTACTACTGCTAAAATATATCAAGTAGAATGTAAAATGCTTTTTTTTCAAATTACACCTCTGCATTCCTAAACTAATTGAAATTACTTATAATATTGAACTTAAAGTGCATGGCGAGGCTTTTGTACAAGCAAAGGACAAATTTCAATAATATTCAGAAATTGCCTAAAATTGATGCCACTGCTAAAATATATCAAGTAGAATGTAAAACATTATTTCTTCCAAATTACACCTCTACATTTTATGCATTCCCAAAGTAATTGAAATTGCATACTCATAATATTAAGCTTAAAGTGCATGGGGGAGCTTTTGTACGAACAGAGGACATATCTCAATAATATACAAAAATTGCCTGAAATTATTATATACTGCTAAAATATATCAAATAGAATGTAAAACATAATTTTTTTCCAAATTACACCTCTGCATTTTATCCATTCCCAAACTAATTGAAATTACTCATAATATTGAGCTTAAAGTGCATGGCGGAGCTTTTGTACGAACAAAGGACAAATTTTAATAAAATTCAGAAATTGCCTGTAATTAATACTACAAAATATATCAAGTAGAATGTAAAACAATTTTTTTTCCCAACTCCACCTCTGCATTTTATCCATTCCTAAACTAATTGAAATTACTCATAATATTGAGCTTAAAGTGCAGGGCGGTGCTTTTGTTCGAACAAAGGACAAATCTCAATAATATTCAGAAATTGCCTAGGTGAGGAACCTACTCAAAAACCTTTTATAGTAATCTGGTAGGGATTAGACTTAATGCATATTGTATATAATCTTTACTATACAATCGATTATTTCCCATCAAGGAATATAATAACGAAAAGTAAGGAATTATTCAAAATATATTGTTATATAAAATTACAGTTAGAGGTAAAATCAAAATAAGACTCTTTACATGAACAGGTTTATTTTATTATTATACCTACCATTTAAAAAGTTTTTTGTGGTCAAAATAATGGTGAAATATTTTTAAATTATTATTTAAACAAATAACTTGAAGAGCCTGTGCAGAAACTAATTTAGCAAAAGCATTTCAAAATTTAAAATATGTAAAAATATTTTTTTTGTCTAATACCCTGACAAGGTAATATAAAAGACATAGATATCTAATCATCATGACAGATCCTATTAAGTTATCAAGTTTTTCAAGTCATTACTAATCTTAAGAGAATCAACTTGAATAAAATGAAATAAAACTAAGGTGACATCCAGCAACTATGCATATATGATTACAATCTAAAAAAACTGATTACAGAATGTTTTATTTAATTTTTCATTTATATATTTAATGCATCGTATGAATTTGATATGTATAATTTTTATATTTTTGTCCCATCTTTCTGATAAAATAGATTCGAAAATTCAGGATCTGGTTTAATGCAGCCAATTACAAATTGACCGACAAACCTTCAAATTACCAAAATCATACATCAAACAAACACAGGGCATTTTAACTAGACCCTTATAATATAAAAAAAATTCCTTTTGTCTTTTTCTTTGACGGTCGACTCGATATAATTGTTTCGATGGTCTGAGATATATTTTTTGACATTTGATTTTTGACGCCATATAAAAAAATCTTGTCATCGGTCTCTAATTTGAGACATAACAAGGCGCTTTTGATGTATCGTGCCCAATTTTTTATTCTGATCGAAAAAACTGCTTCGAGCATCATGTGGATTAGTTTGATGATGAACTCGTCATATCCCATAAGACAATCCAAATTCAAATGAAATTGTGAAAAGTAATTTATTTTCATATTATAGGCATTTTTTAACATGCAGTTCTTTTTTGTAGATAATTCCAATAAATATAGAATTTTTTTAATTTTTTTAATTTAAATTATTAACACAATTACACAATTCAAAATTTAAGTTAGCTTAATTGGTAGATTTTCCACTATGTTGCTATGTTATAAAAATTCTAGAAAATATATTACCAAAAGCAAGCTATAAATAGAATATCATAGTTGATTAAATATTTAACAAATCCTACTTTTTTAAATAAATAAATAAATAATTCGTAAATATGGGTATAAGCGAAAAATAAGATCGAAGCACTCTAATTGTAACTTTTTTTTATCTATATTTTGTTATCTATGTAATCTAAGTAAGATATATCACTGGATTATCTTATATAATATCATACTTATTTAAATGTACAGTTTAGCTTATAGAAATTATTTTTGTATTTCCGATTGCTAAAATAAAGTGAAATAAAAAAAAAATATTTTTGTTATCAATTATATGATGCATGAAATTCTTAGTATATAAAAGTGAACTATAGGCAGAAAAGAAATGGGTCAAACACATGATGCTCTAGCACCATGAACCATGAACCATAACACCAGAAATAATAAAAGTAAGTTTCTCCCGAATTTTTTGAAATTTCATATACAATATCCCAATTACCCATCAACTTTGAAGTGTTAGAAATATCTCACCCCCGACATATAATTTCACTTGTTTTTAGACATTTTCAGACACCTTTCTTACCAAATTCTTTGCTATTAAAAATAATTTTGACCATCACGCAATATCTTCGCACTAAAAGGCTAAAACAAAAAGGGCGAATAACGGTATTTTATAAAAATTACAAATCACCGGCTGCAGTTTGATTAGAAGCTTCTCACCTACGATTATATTGCAGCAATACTGAATGCATTCTATGTAATTATCGTATTCGAAATATATACAAAGGTAAAAAATGCAGAAGCGCTCATGCGTTTATAGACCATTGGCGTAGGTAACATAGATTAAGTTTTCACAGTAAAAGTTAGATTATTTCTTAAAGGTTAATTTTTAATATATGTTTTAATATAAATTTATATGATATGATTTATTTATAGGGTAAGGCAAGGCACAAAGGTCCAATTTGGGTTTGAGCAATTATATTGTGAAAACCAACCCAATTATATCACAACAAACAACACATATCAAACAAACAACCATCTGACTTTGTTCAATTAAACTCTCAGCGAAATCATCATTGAGAAATGTGTTTTTTTGCTGTTTTTCAAATTTTTGTACTTTTTACTTTATAGGCGGGGTAAATTGGGACGGCCAGGGGGCAAACAGGTTCAATGTTTTATGTCGAGTTTGAAGGAATATTACAAAATAATAATTACTTTATTCAACCAACGCATCATACAATTTTCATGGGTATATTTTTAATAAAGATAACACTGTAAATAACCTTGATCTGGCATTTGGACAAAAATATCTATCAGCAGATTTGGAATAACTATTTATTCAACTTATCTTATATATAAATATAAATCGCAAAATGTGTTGGTAAGAGCATAACTCAATAACGTCTGTACCAATTTGGCCAATTCTCTTTTTAAAATGTTCGTCCAAGTCCAAGAATGATTCTTACGGCGAGCAAAAATAAAATTATTGCCGGGAAGATCAGCCCTTTTCTTTTGCACATACAAATGTTAGTATTTTCATATTTTTGCCATCGGATACAGAATATTTACTCAAGCCAATGGAGCGATTTGGGTCTGATTTTTTTTACTGTGCTCCAATTTGTATGAAATTTTTAAATTAGGTTTATCTTACTCTCAAGGTCAAAAGTGGAAATAATTTATACTCCTTTGCCATTTCCCCGTGGGATGACAGCCCTATCAGTGGTGTAATTTCATTTTTTTTCAAAATAACGTCGGATATCGATCAAAGAACTAATTATAAGAAAAAAATGTTTTTCAAAAAAGCAAATACTGATCATTTTATTTAAAGTAGTTGTACATTTAAGATCCATATGGGTGGATGTATATACATTTCGGTATAGACTGTTGTAAAAACATAATAATTTTAAACTAATTGGTAAAGATCAGTATTATTAAAAAAAAATGGATCTTTTAAATTGTAAATATAAGTGCAGGACAACGTTTGTCGGGTCACCTAGTTTTTTTTATAAATTTGTTACCTATTTATTTATTTTATTAACGCCGCTACTGCCTGATATCATACCGACGCAATAATTATTCGAAATTATCTCTTCAATTCCGTAATAAGGCGCGGCAAAGTTCGCAATCAGCAATCACCCTCAGACCCTGTGTTTTAGTATTTCGATTTGTATGCACTTCCGGCAAGTAAGGGCTTATTTTAGGTTTGCATTCAGGTTGGGGTTGTTTGATGGAAATATATGAACATACACGCATGAAGTATTAGTATTTTTTTTTTATAAAATATTAACCGAACGGTTTATTCTGACGCTTTACCTTGCGTGACCATAATGACGTCACGATATAAAAATTGGATGATTTTTTATGTACATTTAATGTTATGAAAAATCCCAATCCATGTGGAATGGAGGGTAAAAAGGTCCATCAAATGGTGGATATCGATATCTAAAAAACCATTAAAGTTAAGATTTTTTTAACAACAATATTTGAAGTAGAGGGAAAAAGCTATCGATAAGTAAACGGCATAATTTAAAAATCAATAACACAAGTATTTTCAAAGGTTGTGAGCACTTTTATTTTTAATATATTTCATAAATAGAACCTTCTGAAATTCTTTTCATTATTTTTATCTCTTATAGAATCTGCTTAAAAAGGATTAGTTTTAATAGAAATAATGTAAGGAATGTGTAACATACTAGTCTGCATATGACTAAAAAATCTCATGTCCACAAATTACAATCTAAGTAACTGCTATCTTTATAGAACGACCATAAAGATAATACAAGCTTCTTCAGATTTTTTGATTTGATTTTTCATTATCCCTTTTAATCTAAATATCAGATAAACGGCTTAGCAATATATTTAATAGACAAATTAAATTAAAAAAAACACCTTTATTGGCAATTAACGTTGGTAGGTCCATGACAGTGCTCTATTTAAGCACAAGCCACATTGAAATTAACGATTATTGTGCGTTATAAAATTTAAAATAGGTCTAATAAAAACTATCCAAAAAGATTGCCTATTTAATTGAACTTAGAAAAAAAAACGAACTGTTAAAAGCTACCGTGTGTAAATATTTTTTCTTATCTATTTTCAGTAGCAAACCCAAATTGGTGGCGCTTAAAAGCGGTCTAAGAACAAAAGAGAGCGGCAAATCTTTTTAGAGAAAAAAATAATCTAATCAATTCCATATCGGAATTCCCTCAATTACGGAAGAATTTTATGTTATTGACGATATTGGTTTTTGTTTATGGGCGAAATTTGGTTGGAACTCAGTGGTATACGGACGAAAATTAGGACCACATATAAAGGACAAAAATATTATTTATTATTGAATTTATTTATTGGCTTGGTCATACTATTTATCCCTTTACACAATCCTGTTCCATTCAATGTTTTACACTAGATTAATTGTTACATAGATTAGGGTGAGGCAAATAAGTCCACTTTGACATTCAGTAATTATTTTGCCCCAAATGATCTACATCACAACAAATAACACGTATCAAACAAACGAAGATAAATAGATTTTTTTATATTCCAATTAGACAAGATTATAAGCAATAATGCAAGCAGGCAAACAATAATTTAAAAATAAAAAAATGACAATAATATCCACATTTAATAAGTATTCTGCTTACTTTAAATATTCTCACAATTTTCGGTTCGCTTTTGCACTTTTTAATCGTTTAAATTTTCTAAAATTTTGTGGACACCATCTGCAATCAAACTTTACAATTGTTGCATCACACATTTTTCTCTGTAAGTTTTTTTAACCGATTCTTAACAAATTTGTTATTGATATTAGTTTAAGTTACAAAAAAATAATATTTCCAATTTGATAACTTTTCTACTTTACTGCTATGTAATATATCGAACAATGTTCAGTAAAATTTCCAATTAATTCTTGATTATAGAAATTGTTACCTATTTTCTTAAAATTTGTCACCTGTGAAAACCACATTGGCATTTAATTAAATTTATATTCAACTTGAATAGTTAAAAAATTATTTTCGCTGACAGTATTAATACTTACAAATTGTCAAAGTTCCTCTGAATAAACAAATAAAATCATTAAAATTTTATTGTATTGTAAATAAGAAACATCTTGACCACCATGCCTAATTTCCATCTAAAACAAAAGTCCCAAATATTTTTGAACGTGTGTTAACGTTGACCAAATAGAGTTACACGAGTTAATTGATCGTTCCATTCCTAAACCATCCCTATCCTTTTCCTTCTCGCAACATTTACTATTTTCTATCCTAGTTCCTTCTCAAATTTTTCGCTTCATTGATCCTAGACAAACTATGTGGTCCTTATTTTTGTCAATGGGTGGTCGTTGTAATCAAGTTTCAAAAATTGGCTTCTGTTTTTGCTATGTGAGAATTTTGTTTCGATCCATTGATTTTGTGAAAAATATTTAGAAATTTAATTTACCCCAGGAAATAGCGGAACCTTTTGCGCAAATATTTGCACGTTCATTCATGAAGAAAGTAGGAGAGAAAAAAAATGTATTTGAGAACTCATTCAACAAGTAGTAGAATTAAAAAATATATTTTATATATTATCGTGATCTTAATATTTATTTGCTGCTATGTTTAGTTAGTGAGATATTTTTAACATAATAAGATTTACTCACATGTTAACCAATAAATTAACTAACACTTAAGTTACAAATTAAGTTAATGAATTAGTGGTGCATGGCATTGTGCCTCAAGGCAAATTGTTGGAACTTCTCGTACCAGAATTAAATACTCGAGGAAAAAAACTCATTAACAATAAATATTTATCAATGATTGAAAATAATTGTTTTAAGTAGACAATTATTAATACTATATATTTTATCTTTCATATTATATAGCGACGATCTTATCGCATAGAACACTTGAGAATGCTTACTACATTAACATGCCGAATGAATCTATCTGAGGATATATCCCTCACAATTAGAATAACACATATGAAATATATACATTTTTAAAATACCTTGTAAATTTAATTTATATTTAAAGTATACAACTTTGTATATTTTTGAAAATTTGAAAAAAAAAATCTGAAAAATTCTTGTTTGAACGTAAAGTTTAAAAATTAAAAATCTTGGTACAAAACCCAAAAAATTGTAACAAAATTAGTACTCATTTTTAACATGTTTGATAATTTGATGAACATATGTATAATGATCATTGATACATATGTATAATGATTTGCTTATTTTGGGTGATATTTTCGTGACAGCTATGCTTACTTTTGCTGACAAGGAGATGGGGGGAGGTAAATAATTGTAATAAATCTGCTTACGTAATACTTGAACGATCCCCTACGAGAAGTTAAAAATTACAGTTGGAATGTGTATAAACAAATGAATTTGTTGAAATTGAAATTGAAACTTGGATCACAAGGAAATAAGTCATAAATGCTGTTTATTGCTCATCGTCTGACCGAGTACCCGCAAATACTCGCACCCACAGTTAACTGACAGTCCTAATAACGGGTACCAGTACCCGCCCCGCACAAAGTGTGTTAAAAAGCGCACCCAACAATTCAATTTCTTCCACATCTTTCTGTTAATATCAGCTCCCAAAATTGTGATTATTGTCGTTGGTTGCAGAAATTACCACATCCAGAATCAGATGAAAGTGCTTCCCAAAAAACCTAATAAAATTTGTTTATATTTATTTATTTCGAATATTCCACTTCCCAGATGGGTAATATTTTATAAAATTCTCTATTTGCGTGAAATTTGTAGGCGACAGTATGGCAGGTAATTAAACGGTATCCCTAATTGGCTTTCGGCTGCCGTTGTAAAAACTGTCAGTTTGCGGATTCGTCATGGACGTTATTACAAGGCTTTGTCGGTGTTTCGGTTGACTTCAACTTGCTTCGAACGAATTTATACTTATATATTTTTTGGTTCTTGCTTTGGGACAGACTGACTACTTTTTACATTTGGCACAGTAAAAGTCTTATCTCATTCATAGATAGTTGAATAAGACAATTTTCTTGCGTGTGTGTTGAAAAATACACAGAATATAAAATTTTGCTACTCAGTTACGTCCAAAGATAGTAGAGTATCTGTTTGTGATAACAAAAAGATTAAGTTATTAAGTAACTCTGTTCTAAAACAATAAATGCTAGGTGGTATCCGATAACAATGTCGCCCTACTAATTGAATCTTAAATAGACATGTTCAGATAAAAGATTTAATTCTGCACTAAAAATCCAGACAATTTGTAAATAAAATTATTTATGCAATAGGACAGATTTGCTGCAATTTGTTTGATTAATATTGGTTGAGATTAGTTTTTGGTAAAGATTTGCTGGTACAAGTTCTTGTAATCAACTCTGAAAAAAAAAATCGGCGATTTTCATGTTTTTTTTTGGCGATAGATATCATGGTTGAATTTTTTTTCTAAATATCTAAGTCTCAATTTTAGTTGATTAAGTCAATTATCACACATTTCATGAAGTTCGTGCAACTTGCCTTAAGGCTAAATGCCTTATCACTCACCTATTTTTTTTAACTAATGATGAAAATATCACAATTGGCAATTATATAATAGTCAAGATGAAAAATGAATAAAATAGAATTAAAAACATCTATTTTGAACGTGCATAATTACGTGCAAACATATTTGGAGAAAAATACCATTGATTAATGATTACCTTAGTATTACAACTGAATTTTACAATATTGCTCATTTAGTTTGAAGAATAAGCAGTAAGTAATAATCTCGCCAGAATGTCATCAAATTAAAAACAACTGACAACCATCTAATATTCAAATGACAACCTCATCCTTAAATTAGCACAAACAAAACATGATCTCGAATAAAAATTTGGTATAAAAATATTGAAATTTTATTTGGACATTTATACAGTTCAAAATTACACAGTTTTTGAATAACTCAAATTTTATTAAAAATGAGCACAATCACTACCACAAAAACAACTAAAAAACGGGCACGATGCGAAAATTTGGCCACCGATTGCGATCAAATAGATCGCGTTCCTAGCAACGTCGAAACTCCTGTTAAAAGGGCCAAAACAAGTAATGAAAGAGGGTGCGACTTTGACCTTTTGGCAGCCCTGGAACATCAGAAGAGGGTGCACTTGAAATTGATGCATAGGGCCCTGCAGTACAGAGCCGCAGTTGGTCTTTATAAAAGAAAAATGCAGAAGTACCATGAGAGTTTGACCGATGCCGAGACAACTGCCTTCCGTGCCATGAGTAATGTTAGGCAGACTGGAAATTGGAAAGTGGACGCAAAAAAACTTACAAGTTTTTAAGTAAATTGTATGTGGTATTTAAAAAAATATGAAGAACACCAATCCACGAAAAAATATTTAAATTAAAAGAAGAAATCTTATTACAGCAATAGATAAAAATTAGTTTGTTTACGGTGAATTTGTTCATCTAAGTTGATTATTAAAATTCTTAAATTGTGTATGTATTGAAATAATAAAATCAATGGCAAATTATTGTTAAGTAAGAATAGTACCTATACATGTTTGTAATGATTGTAAGCATAATAAATTTATTGTGAAATTTTTAATGTTTTTATATTGCCTCACATTTATTTTAAGAATTAGAATTGGTTCTTTGTATATATTTTTTTCATTTATTATTAAAGTTATATGTTAATAAGAAAATATATAAATAAAATTTCAGAAAAATCGATTGGTAGAAATTGAGAAGGTATATAGATAGTTATAGTTATGTTCTATATCTATTTTCTAAAATAAAAGTTGAAAGTAATATTTTCTACGAAGTGGTCTGCAAACCCTTTGTACTCTTTGCTAAATATGTGCTCGTACTATGTACATGCTATTTAGGTCATAACTAGTTTATATTTACTAATACTAAAAACTAATATATACTTTATATTTACTAATACTATCTAGTTTATATATTAATACTTATTTATCTATGAGTTCTATTTAGTGAATTGGATTATGTCAAGAATTTAGTTAACCGGTTCAATTTCAAAATTAAAACTCGTGGTGTATGGCATTGTGCTTTAAGGCAAATTGCTGGAACTTTCCGTACCGTAACGAAATGTTCGATTAAGATGTTTTCAAATATATTATTATAATTACTGTTGCATTGTCTAATATTATGAGAATTATATAAACTAAATTACAAAGAAAAAATTATTTATTTAAAGCATATAAGTGAGCTCTAACACTTTACCCAGAATTGTTTAGAAAAAAAATTAAAATATTTTTTTTTTCTTCAAAAGCAATTGTTTTGTGCCAAAACAAGCAGAAAGTTTTTGAATCCTTCAAATCAGATGTTTAGTTATATCCAAAACTGAAATTTTTTGCACATTTAGCTCCGTATCCCCAAAGTGGCTAAACTGCCTTTGCTAAATACTAATCATCAATTCTCCCCATCATTTCGAATTGAATGCTTTTTGGACCATTCAATGCTCGGATGCTCCGTTCTCTCAAAAACTCGATTTCTATTTTCTGCACTCTTTGCTCCGTATCTCCGAAACGGCTGGATCTGCCTTTGCCAAAAACTAATCAGCACATTTCCCTATGAATAGGAATCGAAGTTTTTTAACCATTCAAATCGGTTGATCCGTGCGCCCGAAAACGTGAACGAAAAATTGCGGACACACAAAACACACACACACGCACATTTTCTTTTTAGGTATGCCAGAATGTTCAGAAACCTCTGAAACGTGAAGATATGCAAAAAATTTATTTTCAAAATTAAAGAGCGCCAAGTCTTGTCTTTTTTAATATGATAAGAATAAATAAAGGTAAGGAATCAAACGCAAATGTACTTGCACTATGTATTAAAGCATGATAAATTTAAACTGCTCTGAATAATTGATATTTTAGCAGTAGTATAATCTTAGCGTGCAAAAAATAAAATAAATTTAAGTTAATGAGACATGTTTAGTAGCCTATACGTATAGACAATAATTTTTCTTTGTACTTTGTATGTAATAACTAGATATTGGTAAAAACATTAGTTGTTCATTCCATAGCAAATCTACCTATAAGTGATTTTAAACTTTTAAGATTCACTTATAGTAAACTGCTACTGATCATATGTAAATTTCTGAATTATTGTGCGCGCGTGTAGTTTCCCATGAATATAAATATAAAGTAATAAGATCAAATAACAAAGTGTGTAGCACATTTTTTATGAAGATACAGCATCTTGAGACGCTAACAAAGAAAACCAGTTGCCAGTTAAATGAAGTTGAACATGTTAATACGACAAAGATTAATTGCTATGTTTAATTATTCAACTTGCAATCACCGTAATTTTAACGCCAGAGTACATGCTCAGGACG